>NW_026596085.1:15945946-16007534 GCF_907164565.1 Psammomys obesus
ATCCATCCATCCATCCATCCATCCATCCATCCATCCATCCATCCATCTAGTCAGCCAGCCATCATCTCTTGGTCTGTCCACCCAGCCACCCATCATCTACCCATCAGCCAGCTAGTCAGCCAGCTAGACAGCAAGGTCACTAGCCACTATCCATTAATCTACTCACAAATCTATCTGTTCACTGTCTATCTACATAATCATAATATATACATACATACACACACAGCCATTACCCATCAGCCCACCTACCAACCCATCTACTCATCTCCATCCAGCACTCACCCTCCACCCATTCATCATCTGCCCAACAGCTAAACAGCCATTGTCTATTAATCTATCCATAACCTATTAATCTATCCATCTATCCCCCTATACATTCCTCAGTCTACACAGAATGCATAGATATAGTGAGATACTACTCAGAAGTCCATATACCATTTCATCTATCCATCAATATACCTACATATTTATCCAGCATCCATCTGTCCGTCCGTCCATCCATTCATCCATCCATCCATCCGACTAGCCATTAGCCTTCAAACAAACTGCCTATCCACCTATTCACCCACGTACCCAAGTCTAACATCCATCTGTAATTCATCTGTTCAGCCAGCGAATAGCCATCATCCACCAATACATCCTTCTACCCGCTATTTACCCATGTACCCCAGCTGCTACCCATCCATCATTTATCTGTCCAGCCAGCCAACTAGCCATTACCCATCAGTCCACCCACCTGTCCATCTGCCTATATAACCACCACCCAGCCCTCCCTCTATCTGTGTGGTTACTGTTAACTCTCAGCTTTCTAAGGCTGAGAATCACCTGCGGATGAGCTCTGGGCCTGCCTGTGAGGCACTTTCTAGATTAATGAGGTAGGAAGACCCACCATGAGCAAGGGCAGCACCACCCCACGAGCTGGGGTGCCAGACTGAATGGAAAGGAGAAAGTGAGCCGATCACCAGCCTTCACCCCGCTCTGCTTCCCAGAGTGACCAGCTGCCTCCTGCTCCCGTCACCTTCCACGGTGCATCAGAATTAGCACTTCCTTCTCCATGTCTGTTTCACAGTGGCAGTGAGACAGTACTAATGCACCTCCCATCTAGTCAGCCACCCATCATCCATCCACTCAAACCTTCCCCCCCCCCTCGTCTAGGCATCTGCTCTGTCAGGGTGGGAGGTGGGCTGAGCCATCATGTGTTCCCGGATGTGAGCACATGCTACTTGGTCCCTTAGCAGCCGGTCTTCAGCCTTTCACCCCAGTCAGCGGTTCTCATCACAGCTCCATTTACTGAATGACCCTCCTTACAGGATATGTTACTTCAAATTCTGATCCTTTGTTAAAAAAAAAAAAAAATTAGTGGTCACTTCCTCATCTTCCTTTCTGTGTGAAACAGGGCTTTGCTTTAGCGGTTGGGTTAAGGGGGCCTGGCTTACAAGGCCACACACGAGAACGCTGAGCTCTCTGTCCTGGTGGAAGAACTCAGGTACTTTGGTTGCCTTCCTTGTGCTCCCTTTCTTGAACCCAGATCTTTGTTCTGAGGGCACTGAGGGAGTCAGATGCTGCCTGGCTCTCGGGGCCTCCGCTGGGGTTGCCTTCCAGGACTAGGTAGAAGATGGGAGAGGCTAGGTTGTAGAGAAGTTAGGTTTGCTCAAAGGGGAGCTTGGGGAAAATCGAGGAGTGGGCTGGATAGAGCAGCACCAACTCAAGGCTATTGATTGCATTATACCTCACACAGGCCTCAGTGAGCTGAGGTGGAGCTGGGATGAGGCGTCTTTCCAGGGGATGAAACAGTGATCGGGGAAGGAGCACTTAGGGGCCGCTTCTTAGCAAAATCTCTCAGGCGGATTTCTGTCTTCTATACTCTTAACTTCAAGTTGTAACTAGCGCTGTTTGGGTCTTTTTTGGAGCCCTTGAACTCCTGGTCCTCGTGGCTGTACCTCCCAAGAGCTGAGATTACAGGTGTGAAAATGCTACAGGTGTGAAGATTACAAGTGGCAAAAATGCTACTGCTGTTGTTGTGTTTTGTTTTTTAGGCAGTATATACTCAGGCTGGTCTCAAACTCATGGCATTCCACCTGCTTCAGCCACTGGGAGTACCACCACAGTTGGCTTTTAGCTGTCTGCTTAAATCCTCTGCATTCCCCCTCTGTACGTGTCTCTTTCTTGAAACATCTTCACTATTCAGCTGTCTGCGAGGCAGGTGTGAGCAGGAGAGCAGGAGTGCAGTGTTCTTACCCTGCAAAGGGCCAGGGAGGTTGGAGTATATCTGCTCTTTGTGTCCCCAGGACTTTCCCAGCTTGCTGCCTGGGTCCTGGTAGGGGAAAGCAGCCCAGCAGTATGCAAATGAGCGGGTGTGGCCAAATCTTTCACATGTATCTGTGGACACTGAAATTTGAAATTTACAGGACTTCACATGACCTCCAATAAGATTCTTCTTTTGATTCCCCCTCCAAATATTTAAAGCTGCTAAAGCCAGTTTTAGCTTGCAGGTATGTTAAACTGGGCAGTGATTCACATACCTACATAAAAGTTAGGTTTGCATTAGGGAGGGAGGTCAGCCAAGAGTTAAACCTGAGGAAGGCAGACCTGCTGGGGCAGACCTGAGGTCCATACCTTCCCTTCTGAGACGTGCGCTGGTTTTGAACAGGGCAGCCAGGAGTAGCAGCCTCCACTTTTGTAATTTGTACCCACTCCTCCCCAAAGGGACACCAGGGACTTGGGAAGGGCTAGAGAGCAGAGTGGGCATGGTCCTTCTTTCCCCAAAGGAGACTGCTTATCCTGTTAGCCAGAGTAACATAAGATATCCAGGTCAGCATCAGGGGACAGTGACAAAGGGGAAGGGTAATTAAAAAAGCTGGAGAGAAGGTTGCCCTTGTTAGTTTTATATTATAATATATATATATATATTTATATATATATATATTATAAATTGATTCTCTTTTTTTATTATTATTATTATTTTTTTTATCCCTTGTTAGTTTTTATTGCCAACTGACACAACCTAGAGCCACTTGGGAAGAGGGATCCTCAGTTGAAGAACTGTCTGAATCAGATTGGCCTGTGGTCACTTCTGTGAGAAATGGTCTTAGTTGATAATTGACATGGGAAGACCCAGCCCTCTGTGGGTGGCGCCATCCCTAGGCAGCTGAGCATGAGCCAGAGAGCAAGCCAACAGGCAGTTTTCCTCTGTGGTTCCTACTTCACTTCCTGCCCTGAATTCCCTCAATAATGGACTGGGACCTGGAAATAGGAATTGAAACAAACTCTTTCTTCCTTGGGTAGCTTTTGGTCAGAATATTTTCCCACAGCAACAGAAAAGAAAACCCCACTTCGTTGGTCAGCAGAGGGCAGGGAAAGGGCGGGCTTTCTGGGCAACAGTTACAGCATGTTCAGCCCAGGCAGTTCTGAGCCCCAAGGACATCCCAGTAAACTAGAGAAAGTAAGCCTGGGGTACAGGTGTCAGTGGATAAAGAGAAAAATAAAGGGAGTGGTCAAAATAGACCTTCCCTCTGAGCAGGTGCTGTGTGACCCATGAGTGACAGCAGGGAGGGAGCTGGCCAGCAGAAGAGACCAGAACTGTAGAAGCATGTAGTCCCTTGCTACTGTGAGCATGGGTAAGGATGGACTCACAGCTGTTGCTGAGGAAGAAGGCGAGAGAGGCTGGGATCATCCAGGGCCTTGCAGTCTTCCAGCACAGGAGAAGAGCTCCTGGCTCGTGGGAATTCTAGGTCACTCATGCTGGCAGGAGAGGGGGTGATGTCGGGGCAAGGAAGGGTGAACAGAGCTTGGTCATTGTTGCCGGGCCCTTGGCCATTTACTTTCTTGTTCCTTTCTCTCCCACCTCATACCGACCAGTCCTGTTCACCAGGGCCCTCACTATTGCCTTTGCTAAGTCTCGCCATCTGTAGCTCCCTTCTGTGGCTGCTGCCAAACTTCCGTCTGACAAGTGATAAGAAACTTGGAGAAGTACCTCTGGTGGGTGCGAGCTCCGTGCCAGGTTTTCGGCTTACGGCTCTCCACGCAGGGGACCCATATGGGTTGCCATGGGGCTGTAAAGCAGAGTTTCCTCCTGTCTCCCTCCATGTTCCCAGAAGTGGTCAGGGACTTAGCAGCAAAGGGGCCACTACAGTTTTTTCTTGACCCTGGGAGCAATTGCTGTGGGTATCTGCGGCTCTGTCTTTAGACTCAGGAAGGTGCTGGCTAGTCTGTGCTTTCCCATACCAGTCTGGGATATGATCAGAGTTACCTGTGTGCTGTAGCTGTTAGAAAACAGTGGGCTGTGGTGAACTGAGTATGTGGCTTTGTACCTGTCAGTCAGTGATCCTATGATGGTCGTCGTCATATTGACACCAAGCAAATGTCATGGTTACACCTTTTAGCTGGGTCAGAGCCATCAGAGCCCGGCCAGCCAGAGGAGTCCCTTGCAGCTAGGCCAAGAGGCTTCCCTGGCATATGGCTTTTTTTCCAGACAGGTAGGTAGGCAGGCAGGATCCAGTTACTCATTCCAGCAAATGTTTCCTGCTCATGACACTTCACCCAGTAGCACTCTAGACCCTAGGACTAGCATGAGAAAGCTCTCCTGCAGTGCTGCTAATGTGTCCTGAGGCATTGCAGGGACAAGGGTCCTGTGACCTTCTGAGGAGTCTTCTAGAAGTGCAGGGAAGTGTGAGGGTCTATCTGGAGTATGGAATGAGTACAGAGAAAAGGCAGAGGATCTGCCTCCATGGGTTGGGAGGGTACGGGCAGAGCAGCTCTGGTTTGGGAAATCTCGGGGGCCCCTGGCACATGACAGATAGACAGTTGGGTGTTCTTATCTGGGCTCAGCTGAGCTCTCCATAAAACAAACAGTCAGCTTGGCAAGGTGGGGCAGGTCTTCAAGACTGGGGAAATGTGAAGAAGGTAGGAATGGGCCTGGGGAGTGGCTCAGTGGGGACACTTACCTAGTGTGTGTGCAGGGTCCTGGCATCCATCCACAGAAATGCCAACAAAAACTTGAAGTGTATGAATATTGTGGGCATGTGTGCATATGTATGTGCCTGTGCTTCTCTCTCTCTCTCTCTCTCTCTCTCTTTCTCCCTCGTGTGTGTGTGTGTGTGTGTGTGTGTGTGTGTGTGTGTGTGTAATACAGTGGTAGAGAAGGATCAGAAGGCAGCACCCAGTCCTGGTTTGAGGGATCTAAATTAAGGGGAAGGGACCCCACTTACTGGCACATTTCTCTCGAGGCACATCAGGTCCCCCGTGAGAATCTGGAAAAGGGGCTGAAGAGAGAGCTCAGCCACTAAGAGTATGCACTGCTCTTGCAGAGGACTGGGGTTTCATTCTCAGCGACCATATCAGGTGGCTCACAAGTGCCTGTACCAGATTTAGGGGATCTGATACCCCTCGCATCTGTGGGTACCTGCTCTTAAACACACCACACATACACACGAACACACACACACATACACATGTATGCACACAATTTGGAGTAGGCCATGGGCTAGATTCACCCAGGGTTGAAGAGGTAGGGAGAAGGGAGATCATCCATTTGAGGGGTGTTGATGAGGAAGAATAAATAGGGAGGGCACAGAGGAGAGGGTTGGCGCCACAAGCAAGGGACCCAATGGGGTGGAGGCTGGTGGGCTTCGGGCATTGGAGGGGGTGAGCTGGAAAACAGAGGGGACAGGCACCTTGATGGTGCAGGTCAGTGGATGTTGGGGCTAACAGCACAAAGCTAGAGCAGGAAGCATGGCCCTGGAAGTGAGCTCAGTGTCACAGGGACGTCTGCATTGACACTCGGACTCGCTCGGCCCTGGTGACTGCAGTCAGAGGGGTGGAGGAGTTGGTGGGGGGACGAGTAGCTACAGTGAGGCAGAGGCCAGGGCTGGAAGCAGCTCCAGGACATCACTCACCCCACCTAGCTCCTGACTCCTCTGCTAAAGACTGAATTGAAGGTGGCTGCCCTGGAGAGGCTGTCTTCCAGAACAGGCCAGGACCCAGCAGCCTAGGGCAGCCTAGGAACATGCGGAGAAGGCACTGAGGAAAGGGGAGCCCGCTCCCTGTCTAGTGCTTCTCCACACTCTACGAGGCTCACTAAACCTCCTCAGAATCCAGGCTGGACACGGCTGGATCCATTCCCCTGACTATAGAATCAGATCCCTCAGGAAAAGGCTTCTCTCTTATTTCTCTCTCTCTCTCTCTCCACTGCTGGCTCAGTGTCGCCTCCTACAGGAAGGCCCCCACACCACACCAGCCAGAAGCGTTGATTTCCCTCTGAAGGCCCCTGCTGTGTCTGGCTCTCACTCCCAGTCGCTGTTTTCTTCCGGTGACACAGTGTTTGCATGGGTAGCCTTCCTTCAGGGGAATGTCGTGAAAGGACAGGCCGGAGCTGGGCAATGGCATCGCATTGTCTAGCCGTGTGCTGTTGAGTCTGGCCTCCTTGGACCGAAGCCTCGGTATCTGAGAGCGCAGGCGTGATGGGGTGGGAACGCTTGCTGGTGGGGCTCTGTGTGCTCAGAAGAATCCCACAGAAGTCTAAGCAGGCTCAGAGACCCAGCTCCCCACCCTCGCATCTTTTCCAAGGACCCTGCCAAACACCTCACACGGTGACTCTCATTTGCTGAATTCAGAGATCGTTACAAAACTTTTCTGTGCTATCTTTAAAAAAAAAAATGAGAGGTTGAAATAGACCATCAGATTTTCCAGCTCGCAGTAAAAATAGTTCGCATATGGTCATGAAAAGCAAAAAATCACACAAGTCCAGCTATGCCAGGACTAGTTTTTCAGCATCAATTAGCAAAAAAGATTTTTTCATACGGCCCTAAAAGAGGATGAATTGTATATGAGACTTACTGCTTTACATTAAAAAGAGATTTTTTTTAAAAAAAAAAAAACTTACTAAGACCATTTACTGAGACAATTGCTTTGCAAACTCTCAATATATGCAAAAATGTTCTTTTCCCCCTGCCCAAAGATCTCATTGTGCAATGTGTACCACAGAGAATCTTTGAAAACATTTTATTTTACAAGAAGTAGTTAAAAAAAAAAAAAAAACAACAACAAAAAAACTTCCACGTATTTTGTTACCATTTGAGTTTTTACCATCAGGCCTCTTGACTTTTCCAATATCTCTCTCTCACACAGATCTTCCAAAACTTGAGGACGATCAAGAAAATCTTCCCGCTCCTCGACGTCAACCACACAGGCACGGTGCACTCCCAAGAGCTGAGACGGGTTCTGGAAACATTCTGCCTGAAGATGAAGGACGAGGAGTTTGAAATGTGAGTGGCAAGGCCGGAGCGGGTATGGTGGCCCTGAAGCCAGGGCCAGGGTCAGATGACAATGGCAGGTTACCGGGCCCTTTCCTCCCTCCATAGCTGTTCCGTCCTCCATCTTCATTTTGGACACTTTCCCCATGTTCCTGAGGCCATGAACTCTCAAAAATGGGACCTTTGTGTCTCTTGTTTATTTCTTGCGCAGGCTGGGTGGGCACAGCCATCCGCTTGCAGATCTGAACACAGGTCACTCACTGCTCCATCACCTGTCACCACCACTTCCTGCCTAGTGTCCCCATCCTGTATGTTTGCAATTCATAGTGAGTTTGACTCTAAGCCTGGAGCAAAAAGAAGGGGCTGGTATAGAAATTCACTCATGGTGCCCTCCATGGGCTGTGCCTCCTCACGTGAAGACTAAATATCCTTTTCCTTTGAGGACGTTGTTGCTGGGAGCATCAGGTTGTGACATACGTGGGGACTAACATAAAGCATTTACCAGCTTCCGGAGGCTTGCCAGACACCAGCACCTGCCCTTGCCTGAGGCTGCACCACAGGGCTCATGGGTGTGGACTCAGGGTCGGGTAGAGATGATGCTTTGCTCCTGCACTGCATGAGTTTTGAGCGAGAAGCATTGGAGGAATGCTCCGTGGCACTTCTTTATGGAGTGCCCAGCTGAGGAGGTGCCCTCCTGCCCTTTCCCAGCCTCTTCTCTAAGCACAGTGGCTGCCCCAGGCCTTACCTCTGCTTCCTGGGGTATCAGTTACTCACAGTTCATTGGTCCAAAACCACTCCCCAAGAGTGTCCTGAAACAAACTGTTCATGAATTCTGAATACCTTCTGCCATGTAGAGTGTGCTGTCTTGTCCCTCTGTTAAGTCATTCTTGTTCATCTCTCAGTGTGCCTAAAAATAGGGGAAACCCTAAATGAGAATACCAACATGCACACGTGTGTACATGGATAGACAGATGGTTCAGGATTAGGTGATTTCAGGCACCCACTGGTGGACCTTGGCTCATGTCTAGTAGCTTAGGGATGCCTGAACCCTTCAGGCTGCTCCCAAAGCACCAGCCTCTATTGTTTTTGCAGAGCTAAGCCTGACTCTGGAGCTCAAGGCTGCTGTTATAAGGGGCCACTATGGCTTCTGACACATCTCCTAACGACAAGGTCAGGGCTGTGGGCAGCAGAGGGGCTTTGACCAGAGCCAGGAAGCAGAGAGGGCATGTGACTGCAGCTTGGCTGGAGCTTACAACCAGAGACTTAAAAAGAAAAAGAATAGATCCTTCCCACTCTTGGATATGCGTTCTTCTTTCTTCATCTTTATAACCTACCTCAGAACATAAAAGGCATAATAGATGTTTTAATTTTTACATCCTTTCTGGCTGGGAAAGTGTCCAGAATAAGATCCAAACAAAACAAATTAAATAATTTTGTGCGTGCAATTACAGAGCGGAGGCAGCCCTCTTCTAAAACAGGCCGTCAGAAACAAAGCGGGCTTTTATTTGACAATAAACCTTGTGTTTGGCACTGCAGTCTCCAACCTAGTAAATCTATTAAAAAAAAAAAAGTTACTGTCTGTTTCCTCATCTCTTAAGTATCGAATAATAAAGAACTCCGCAAATTTTTATTCGAGGTTTCTTTAAAGCCTCAGAAACAATGCTGTTTTCATAGTACGGCCTGAAACAATGTCCCACCATAGAATTGGTTCCTGTAGACAGAGGCTCAAAGGAGCTGGCTCCTACCAGGGCTTCAGTGCCTTCCTCACAGGGGCCCCAGGAGATACTGTGGCCTGCGGCTGCTTTGGTGCTGACTTTGCCCTTTGCAGTTTGGAGCAGGGTGCCCAGGGCATTTTTGGTATTTCAGTCCAGCAGCCTCTTCTGTGTAGACCCACACAGTAGAGATAGCCAGGCTCTGAAATCAAGGCCTGAAGGCTTGGCATTCCCTGCTCCTGGAACACCAAGATGTTGCCAGGACTCTGTCTTCTCTTAAAGAAGTAGGTGCTAAGGAGCCTGGGGAAATAGCTCAGGCTGCAAACGGCTTGTCCTGTAAGCATGAACACCTGAGTTTGATCCCCCAGAAACCACATTAAAGAAAAAAACAGTGGGGTGTAGTGTCATGAGCCTGTAATCCCAGAGTTCTGAAGATGTGACGTCATCTGTGTGGCATGCCTATTGTGTGCTTGCATGTGGCAGGTGCTCCTCTCACTGGACAATGTCACAACTGTGATAACCCAGGATACTGTCACAACTTCTAAACAGGTGCTGTTTGTCTGTCCAACGCCTCTCAGCCTATGCGGAACCCAAGGCCAGACAGGAACTCACCACCAGGTTCAGCAGCACTGACCTGCAACCCACGAACTGATTTTCCCTTCTGGGTCACTCCATCCCACTCCTATCTCCCTTCAGGCTAAAGTATTTGAATCTGTGTGAAGTCACATATGAGAAGCCCTGTAAACGAACAAACCAGAAGGCCAGCCTGAACTAGGATTGCCTGGAAGGCGTTTTCCAGGTTGCGATGCTGGAAGGGTTCAAGGCTCACTGGGATCCTCCACTCTCCCTAGATTTAGTGCCCTGTGAACCCCACTTGCCTGCTACTTTCTTCAGTCTATGCACCCATGCTGGCCTAGACGGCCAGAGGTTGAGTCCCTGTGACAGTGACTTAAAAACAGTTTTATCAAAATTCCTTCTAGGAAAACCTTTAGAAATATTTATTATATGTATGTGAGTGTGTGTGTGTATTCCCACGTGTATGCCTGCATGTGTGTGCACGTGCGTGTGGGAGCCAGAGGTCAGCCATGTTCACTGAACTGACGACCATGTTCTCTGAAGTGGAACTTCTCAGTGGGACCTGAAGCTCAGTGGTTTGGGTCGAGTAGCTGGCCAGTGAGCCCAAGGACTCAGCTTCTCCACCTCCCCGTCTGTGATCATAGCACAGTACCAACACACCCAGCTTTTTTTTTTTTTTTTTTTAAATTTAAACATGGGTTCCGGGGTTCAAACTCATGTCCTCATCTTGCACAGCAAACATTTTACAGACTGAACTATCTCCCCAGCCCTGTGAAAAGCCTTTTGAGAGCCTGCCTTTCTGTTCAGTGCCAAGCCTTGTCTCTGAAGTCTTTTCTCCAGGGCCTACTACCAAGGTCTTCCATCTGTCCTCTGTGTGCATGTGGCAGGTTTCTGAGCGTAGCATCCCAGGGCCTTAGCCCAAGCCGGGGCTCTCCGCTGACAGACCCTGGCTGTGGAATGCGGCAGTTGCACGAAGGTCTTCAGTGCCGGTGAGCCTTCACCAAGCTGCCCTGCCTTGCTGGGGCAGCGTGCTGGCCAGCAGCCTTGCAGGACTTAGAAAGACATCAGCAGGTGCTGCCTCCCAGGTCCCGAGCTTCTGGGATGTTTCCACAGGACCAGGGCTGAGAGGAAAACAGGGGCTGTTTGGGGAGTTTCCGAGTTAGCATCTGGCAGCCGTCATCTTTCTGGGTAAGTTTTCCTGTTAGGACAATAGGGAGCTCCATCAAAGTGAGGAGAGAGTACAAGTGGGAAATGAATACATGGCACTCCCTGTCCAATCTGGAAACCAGAAAAATAACAAATACTTTTAAGTATTAATTACTAAATTTTGAGAAAGCATGAAATCGGATAATTATAGAAACCAACACATATGGAGAGAATATAACCAAACATTTAAAAACTGTGAATTTTTTTAGAAATGTAGTAACCTAGGCATCATCTCAAAAAGTGTTTATCACACAGATATGAATAATAGGAAACACATTATAAACCAAGGCATTCCATTTATCTCAGTATATTTTAGAGACAGAGAGGCATTGTGTGTGTATATATATTTTTTTCATTTTCTTGTTCTGATCTGGGTGTGGTAGGTAACCCCAAGCCTGTAACCCCAGCACTTGGAGGCCAAGGCTAGAACACAGCAAATTCAAAGCCAACATTGGCTACAGGTAGCAGGACCCTGCCTCAAAATAAATAGGAAAAAAAGTTGTCTTATTATATGTAAACACCATAAATGCTTCAAGAACAGCTCAGCTCCCTCTGCCATTTGCTGTTTGGAGACTGTATCTCTGTGGGCCTTTGTCTCCTGAGGCTGCTGTCAGTTGCAAGAATCGACTGCTTGCTATCCCCACTCTTCGTACACTGGGGTCCCTGGCTACACAAGTGGGACTGACTGGCTCACTGCCCAGATCCCTGTTTCTGTACTTCTTACATGAAGGTATCATTGCTTGCACTGTCTGATACAGAGGGGCCTCCTGGGTTCTGAGATGCAGCAGCCTCCCTCTTCCAACCAAGGAAGAATCAAAACAAAACAACAACAACAACAACAAAACTGTGGGAAGTGTGTCTGGGGCATTCCCAAGAAGGGGCCTGGATGTTCCGTCCCATCCTCTCTGTGTGCCCCTCCGCCAGCTGACAGAGTGTTCTCCCTCAAGAGCCTGCATTTTTGTCTGTACGTGTGTATGTGCATGTGTGTGTTTGGAGACCAAAGGGCAGCCTTGGGCATTGACCTTAGGAGTTGCCTACCTTTTATGTACTTCTTCATTGTCTTGTTTTTGTTTTTGTGAGACATGGCTTCTCATTGGCCTGGAACTCCCCCAGAGGGTAAACTGGGTGACCAGAGGAGTCTGCCTGCTTCCACCTCCCCATCACTCGGACTCTAGACACATGCCCAGCGCTGCTCTTTTCTGTAGGTTCTATGGATGGAACACTGGTCCTTGCCCTGGCAGCAGGTGCTTTCTTGACTGAGCCATCTCCACAGCCCCAGTTCTCTGAATTTAAGAATCCCAGTGGCAGTGTTTCCCACGGCCTTGTTAGGAAGACGTTGAAATCTACAGCTACCGCTAGGAAGGCATTCAAATCCATGCAGCCCAGTCTAAAGCATAGCTTCTGTCAGACTTGCCTCCACTCTGCCTGACTCCAGGGAGCCTCTGTATTTCAGGTTCTTGAAACAGTACAACCCCGGCAGTGCCTCTAGGGTGGACTACGAGGCTTTCCTGAAGAATCTCGGCATCAACAAAGAGGTGAACATTAGATACGTACTGTTCAATAGAGGTAAGATCTTGCCACGCACGCGGCTAAGGGTTTTAATGGTTTTTACTTCTTGTGGGTCTTCCCTAAGGAAATATATCCCACCATGGAAAAATATATCCGCAACAGAGATACCCATGATGTCATTGTCTATAAGAATAATGTGAGGGCTGAAGGGACGGAGCTAGGGGTGGGCAGTGGTTAAGGGCATATACTACTCTTAAGAGAAGCAGAATTTTGTTCCCAGAACCTATGTCAGGGGCCTCACATCTGCCTTTAACTCCAGCTCCAGGTTACCTAACACCTCCCTCTGGCTTCTGTGTACACTTGCTCTCACATGGGAACCTGCACACACCCATGGACTAACCGCTCCCCCCCACACACACACACACAGGGACCCACACAGCAACAGATGTACAGCAACATGTACATCTGTGAAAAATGATCTCCACAAAGGAAATGCATGGGGAGTCAGCATACAGCTGGGACCTAGAGCAGCCCCTGGGCTCACAGATTTGTCCCTCTTCCTGCTGCTTCCGGACTTCAAAGAGTTTGGATGGGGAGGCCTTTTCCACAAATGGGGAAGAAGCCAACGAGAGGGGATAGAGCAGAGGATCTTGTTAGGTGCTGCAAGTGGGCATCTATGTGTGGATGTGTCCTCAAGGGGGACGCTGTCCCACCTGCCCATAGTCCTTAGCTCAGCCTCAGTCACATGGTGTCTGGAGCTGTCCAAGTGGCAGCCCTGAACAGAGCTGTGGCCCATTTCTTTGTGGAGAATATTTAAGGCACAAAACTGGACACTCAGGTCACGTGGACTTTTCCCTCAGTCCCCTAACTTGAAGTCTCCTCCTGAGACTGGCGTATTCAATACCTGCCCCCATTGTCTGGGTTTGTCTTAATGCTGCCCAGCAAATCCCCTCAAGGCTCATCTGCGGTTCACAGTGCTGCCTTCCCAGCAAGCCAAAATGCCACTGTTATCTGGCTCCAGCAGGTTCTGCTAACCCAGACTGCTCCTTGAGCCTGCTCTTGGAACACAGGCCCCAGGCCCTCACCTCGGCACCTTCCTATACGTCGGCTGGAAATGAGAGATTGTGCCGGGGGGCTCTTGTTAAGTTAGCGCACAGGCTATTTTACAAAGAATTTACCATCACCCGGGAACATCAGCAGGATAGAAATTACAGAGAAAATCGAGGAAGTGATGGCACCTTCTTAGCTGGATGGAATAACCAAGAGTGACCTGTTTCTCTTTCACAAGGCCACCCTGGCCTGTGTCTGTGAAGCCGGAGGCCTGCTTACTGCTCCCCACCCCGCCCCAGTGATGGCTGGCTTTCTCCAGCTGCTTATAGGACTTTGTACCCTGAATTTTAATAGCAGAGCAGGGCAAGGGCCTTCCACAGCAATTTCTAGAACATAATGTATCATCTATTTGCAAATTTAGTTCTTCAAAGGTTTTTTTTGTTTTTTTGGTAGTAGTTTGATATATTTTTAAATAAGTCTTGCATTTTCCAGGTTTGAGGCATCAGGGATACAAGTCATCCTTATGTTGGACCATCTCTGCTTTCTGTGTCTCTGAATTCTCTTGTGAGCTTATTCTCCAGTTTGCTGCTGTATTTCCCTTGGCCATCCTGTGTCTTCCCTAAAGGCTGGCTCTTGCCGAGGCCCAGCCTACCCCTTGCTGCCTCTACTTGGCTCATCAGTTCTCCTGGGGTTCATTGCTTCACTTTCCATCTAGTTTTTGTGTTCTGCCCTCCTGTCACCAAGCCCTTGTTTTACTAATTTGTGTTCTCAGTCTGATTACACCTTGTAAAGTGTTTTTCATGTCTTCTCTGGTGTGATCCTATCTTCTCTGCCTCATGTTGCTCTCGCTCGGCCCCCTCCTTTTTTCATAGTGTTTACATTGATTGCAAGGAACTTGGAAGAGTTGAGTGTATTTTATTCCACTTCACTTCTTATGTTGTCAATGGATTATTCACCTGTTTGTGCTTGTTCTGGAGTGTCTGGTAACATCTCCATTAATCAGAATTGGCACTTAGCGAGCATGAGCTGAGTTTGTGAGGCAGGGACTTCTCAGCAGCAGCAGCCAGGCGTCAGTCACATCGTGCTTTTGCAAAGGGCTCAGACTCAGGACATTGCTTTGGCATCTGTCCCACTGAGCTAGTCCCAAACACCGATTTGAAGTTCAGAGAATGTTAGAGTGCTTTAAAGAGAGTTGACTCTGAACCCAGTCAAGTTGATCAACCATGACATGTATACACCTTATCACACTGATAACTGAACACATTGCCTTTAAATCATAACTTTCTACCCTAGCCTTAAAAGCACAAGGTCATCTCCTAATACAGTCCATTATGCATTCAACCCCCCAGTCTTTAACATCCCAACACTGCTCAGAAGCTCAGTGTCGGGCCACTGAGATAGATCATTTAGTAAAAGCATCTGCCACAAGCTTAAGGCTCTAGGTCAGTCTCTGGGTCCCACATGCTAGAAGGAGATATCTCTCTCTCCCTCTTCCTCTCCCACTCCATCTCCTTCTTTCCCCCTCCTTTCCTCCCTCCCTCCCTCCCTCCATCTTTCTGTGTGTCTCACACATATTCATGCAGACAAAATAATGATTAAAAATTTAAAAAATTAAAATTAATAAAACATAATTTAACATTTTTTTCTGAAAGACTGTCAAAAGCCCAAAGTTTCCTTAGAGACTCAAGAATATTTCTTAACTGTAAAATAAATAAGTCACATACTTCCCGTATAGACAGAGTAACTGTTCCTATTCCAAAAGCTAGAATGGAGAAGTAACAAGCCAAGAAAGGCCACAGCAAGAACAAAACCCAGCACAATAAACGCTGGGCTCTGCAACTCCGTGGTTGGCATCTGAGTCTTGTTTGGGATTACCTGAATTCCAATGGGCAGGGGTACCCCGCCTCACCAGTAGCACACAGAGCCTCTCTCTCGGGCCAGATCCAGCCCAGGCCTGTGACACTCCACTGTAGACTCAAAATGGTCCTGATCTCTCTTTGGTGACTTAGGCATCACGTTCGCAGTGGCATTTCAGAATCTCCTTGCGATAAATCCAATGCTACCACCCGTTATCTGCCCTCAGGAGTTTCTGGAGCTTTGGTGCAAGCCTCCCTGACTTCATAAACCTTGGCACTTTGCAAATCTTTAAATTCAGCACCATGCTGACAACGCTGCCAAGTTCTGTGCCAGCTTGAGATATAGTCTGGCCCGTTCTACCACAGCACCGTGGGCTCCGTGCGCCTCGGAGGTGAACCTGGGGCAACACCGCCTCTGCTAGCAGTTGATCGGTCAGGGAACCCCTTCAGCTGGGCAGCTTAAGCTCAGTCTCTCTTCTTTCAGGTGAACTTGCCTATTCACAAGTTGGACTCTGTGATGAGTGGGGCCTGCTGACAAAGCCTGTTGTCCCAGTGCAGAGTGGAAGGCTCCTCTTTAATTGTTCCACTTTCCTTAATTAATGACAGCTGCTTTCTTTGCATGAGCACACGTGCGTGCAAACTCGCATGGGCACTCCCCCCCCCCCCACGCACAGGCCCCACAGCCTTGTCCACAGCTTTCTGTTCCATCTTCAGTTCTCTCTTGCTGTGAACCTGGATGAGAGCAGGGAACAGTAACCATGTCACAGCCTAAACACCGCGCCCTCTTAAAATTTCCTCTGCCAAACCCAGTAGTCCATTCCTCTTGAATTCAGCCTCATTCAGATTGTCAGGATGTGGGTGGAACACAGCAGTGTGCATGAGCGTGTATGTGTTTGCATGTGTGTGTGTGTGTGTGTGTGTGTGTGTGTGTGTGTGCATGTGTGTGTGCATATGTTTGCCGGAATGTATCATGCCAGACTCTGGTTAATTGCTTTTGATCCCCTTTGAATCCTTATGGGCACAGCCTTGACTGCCTGTACAGCTACTCACACACTGGTCTCCAAACACCCGCTGGGATGGCCCACCGAGCTCCTTACAGCTCTAGAGCATCTCAAGCCGATAGTTCCACACTTCCACAGTCCCAGGGACAGTTTCCAAAGGCACGTGTTAATCTCATCAAGGGCCCCACTCCTCAGCACCAGTTTCCTGTGTGTGCTACTCCTTTTATTGCTGTGATCGAATAGCTGGAAAGAAGCGACTTAGGGAAGGAGAGGTCTATTCCGGGCCTGATTTGAGGGGCACAGCCCTTCATGGTGGAAGGCACGGCAGCAGAGGCGGGGGGCAGCTGGTCTTACTGCATGCCGAGAGGAAGCAGAGAGAAATCAGTGCTAGTGTCCCGAGGCTTCCTTATTTCTCCTTTTTATTCGGCATGGAGGTCCGGTTCGTGGGCCGGTGGCACCCACGTTAAGGATGGGTCTTCCTCCTCCAGCTAGACCTCTCTGGAAGTCCCTTCACAGTCAGGCCCGGGGGTGTGTCTCCTCGGTGATTCCAATCTGGCCAAGCTGCCTACAATGAAGATTAAGACAGATTTAAAACCCAGTCGTGGATACCTATGATTGATGTCCTGAGCACATCATGTGGTTATTCATTGTGAAGATTGGAGTCATCTTTATTTCAGGATAATTTTCTGAATCGCCGTCTTTAGTATTTGCTCTATTCCATTGCTTCATTTTCTTTTCAGTTATTCATATTGTCTGTCTTAGACCTTTTTTTTTTTTTTTTTGATGTCTTCTTTTATGAAACATTGCTTTTTCAGAAGTCCTCATCCCCATCCTTCCTTCTTGGTAGAATTTTTATTTTACTCTCTCCCACTGTTGCGTTTATTTGTTCAGTGTTCCCTTCAGCTTAAGTTTCATGCTTGTGGCGATTTGTGTCTTTCTTACTCTTCTCTTTGCTTTGACAAAATACAGGCAGGAAGTTACTTAAGGGAGAAAGGTTTGTTTTGGTCTGCTTCAGGGAACACTGTCCTTTAGGCAAGGGAGGCATGCTTATGGCAGGCTGTCTGCTCACACCTCAGTGGATCAGGAGGGAGAGGAAGGGAAACGTAGGGCTCGGCTCACTTCCTCCTTTCGTGAAGACTCAGCTATCACCTTCATTGGAAAATACTCAACAGTGTGGCGAGATACCACATTCAAGTTACTTAACACATCTGTTATCTCACACCAACCTTTCCAGTATGTGGGGCAATGGTTAGCAAATCTCAGGTGAGGTTAGCAGCCTTTTGTCTTGGAGTGTTTTCCCCTGAGCCTCGCACCTGAGCTCCCACCGCTCTTGGAGACCCTTCCTTCTGGCTACGATTACTGAAGAAGTTGCTTACTAATTGATGGGCAGCTGATAGCTGTTGCGACTCTACTGGGAGCCACACACGTATGACCTTGTCTGAAATGTGGCAATCCTGTAACAGATGTTATCTCCCCCCCCCCCCACACCTACCTTTTTGCTAGTGAGGAAACAGTAGCCCAAGGCTGTGGAGCGAGGGAGGGTAGAGCCAACAGTCACATGACATGTTGGTTGAGCTCGGGTCTGCCTGGCTGTTACAGGCTTAGGAACTGCCACTGGGAGAAACCTCCTGAGAGCCCCCAGTCGCTGTTACCTCTGATAACCTACCAGTAACTTTTTTCTATGCAACAGAGTACTACACTCATGGAAGATTCTCAAGAGTCCAAGAACTCAAGCACGCGACATACTCGTTTGCATCTGTTTTAAATTTCCACTTTTGTAATTAAGAATGACTACACGTAATTCCTTTTCTAAAATGATTTTCACTTACTCTTTGACAGTTCTGTGCATATGTACAGTATATTTCCATCCAGTCCACCCTGTCTCCCTCTCTTATCTGACTCCCACGCCTCCTAGAACCCTTCTTCCTGCTCCTTCCTACGTGCATGTCTGTTTTAATTTTTTTAAATAGCCCATTTAGTTTAGTGAGGGTTGTTTGCATGGGTCCCACTTAACTCTTCCCGTCCAGCACTGCCTCTGCTGGGAACTTCCACTGTGAATTGTGACGGATAGGATGGAATTTGCTAGAACATGCTCATCTGTTGATGAGCCAGTAGTTCATGGACTCAGTGTTGTCCCTACCCCTGGACTGAGTTCCAGCGATTGTTGCCTTTGGTTTTTGTGAATATAGGACGACAGTTTCTATTAATTCTGGCTACACTGGCCAGCATGGCTGCCTTGCCTGGCAGGAGCAGCTTCTATCTGGGCTTGTGGAACGGTCACATGGGGGCAAGGAACAGTTTCTGCTTGCTGCTTTGGGGGAACATTGTTGTAGTGGGGTACTTAGCTAGCAGAGAAAGGACTTGGCTTCCATCCCCAGCCCTTGTAAATTAAAAAACAAATAGTGTAGAAAAAAAGATCTTGGGAAACCAGAGAGAATGAAAGAGAATGAGCCCGGATGAGAGAGAGTCTCAAGAGATGAGACCTCACAGGCAGGCCTTCCCAGACAGGCCTCCTGCCTCCCTGCCCTCTTCAGCCCACAGGACCTTGCATTTTCCTTAGAGGCTGTGTGGGCTGCCCTGGCTCTGTGTATGTGGGGTGTGTATGTGTGTTTCAGTCCTAGGATCTCAAAGCAGAGAATCAGATAAAGTACCAGAGGGCCCTGCTGGGAACCCAGGGCCCCCTTGGCCAGGTCAGAGCCCTCGTGAGACCCAGCTGGAAAGATCGTCTCTGTGTCTCTAATGTAGCTCAGAGGGACCTGGGGAAGGGTCTTTCTTTTCTTTTCCCTCCCCTGGAGATGAGAAGTGGGATTCCAGATGACTGGCAGGCTGTTAGCTGTCGCTAAAGTAAGCGTGCCTCATTTGGCTGTGGCTTATTTGCAGACATTTTAGGAAATAAATCTGGGGAGCCATTTGTGCCTCTTCATATCCGACGCTGAGAGAGAAGATGGCCACACTTGAGATGCACCTCATCCTCTTCTGCTATGAGAAGCACACAGGCTTGTTGAACAAAAGCCAAATGCATAAAACTAGAAATCTCCATCCCCTGGTCCTGTGTCTTACCTCCTTCCACCCGCAGCACTTTCCTTGGTCAGAGCCTCCCAGATTATGTTTTTCTGGCACACAAGTAGGTAGACAATGGCTAGGCAAGAAGACACACAAAATAAGTGAGGAAATGAAAATTACGTTAATTGCCCTTGTAATCATGAAAGAATTTATTGTAAGAAAACTGTCACATTTGTGTCACAGGCACGTCTTTCTTGTTCTTTACAATTTATTTATTTTATGTGTGTGCTTTGCTATTATATACATTTGAATACCACATGTATTTCTGGTGCCTGAGGGGTCAGATGAGAGCATCAGATCCCCTGGAACTGGATTTAAGGACAGTTGTAAGCTGCCGAATGGATGCTGGAATTGAACCTGGGTCCTCTGCAAAATCAATAAGGGCTTTTGATGGCTGAGCCCACTCTCCAGCCCTGGTCTTTGTCTTTGATGCCTGTGTGCTATTGCTCGGCCTTGGCTACGTCCATTTGGGCCGCTGCTCCCTGTTAACGCCACCGGGAGGGCTGCGACTGTTTTTCTCTGGCACTGTAGACATGCGTGCCTTTGCTGGGTGGCCTGCGGTTTCCCAGACAGCAAGCAGTATGGAGCTCTGAGTGGTAGCACATGACTTGCTTCTGTGCCAAGCGAGAGCTGCCTTGTGCCTCCGTTCTGTATTAGTGTACATGCGTATGTATATTTGTAATGTGTTGGCATGGGTATGTACATGTGTGTATATATCTCCCTGTCTGTATATGTATGTAGTATACATGTCTGTGCACATATGTGCAGGTATACTCTCTTGTGTGAGCTGAGGAATATCTACCTTTCTTGTCTCTGTCTGAACCTGGGGCCCACCACTTCGGCCCCTGACAGCTGTCCATCCCCCTGAAGCCCCGGCACTGGCTTCTGGGGGATGTAAGAGCCAGGCCTGGCTTAGCAACTCAGGTCTTTTGTGTGAACTCTAGCCCTGAGCCCTTCAGCCTCCCTATTCTCAATCTTCTTCTTCATCCTCACCATAATAAGTAGATTATTCTTGCCTGTTTCAAGAAGAGTTTTAAAATTATCAGTGATTTTGAGCACCTTTTAGGCATTTGCTATGCTTTTCAGTTCTTTGTACGCCTAGCCCCATCTCTGAGATGACTATTCATTTGGATATCCACGTTTGTCTGCTCAGGCTGCCTGTAATCTCAGAGCTCTCCTGCCCCAGCCTGCTGAGCGCCGGGGTCACAGATGTGAGCACACACCAGCTTCCCCCTCCTGTGTGGGGGGTAGTTTTCTCCACTCACATGCCTCTTGTTGCTCTTTGCAGTGAGGCTGCCTAACACTGACTGGTTTCTGGCTTCGATGCGGCCCTGACACCCCTCTGAAGCTCACACCATGTAGAATGGTTCTAGTTTCCTTCCCCGCACAGGCAGTTCTAATTCCGCATTTCAGGGTCTATCCTGGTGTACAGTAACACACACAAGGCTAATTTTTTCCCATTCATCAGTTTATGTCAATATAATGAGTTCAGTGACCCACCCTCTTCTCCATTCATTCATCTTCATTTTTTTCCAAGCAGGTGATGATGAGAAGCAAATAGCATAGAAATGGCCTTTACAAGAAATAAACCAAAGTGATCTTATCTTAATAGACCCCTTAAAGGAGAGTCAGCAAACCAAAAATGGCAGGAGGGAACGGCCACTCAACTTCCTGTCATCTGAAGATGTCTGGCAGAACTACTCCTTAGATGACCTGGAAAAGACCTTTTGTCAGGAGGTGAGAGCCAAAGTGTGACACA
Organism: Psammomys obesus; assembly: GCF_907164565.1. Lineage (NCBI taxonomy): Eukaryota > Metazoa > Chordata > Mammalia > Rodentia > Muridae > Psammomys > Psammomys obesus. The sequence continues at coordinate 15,966,929 of NW_026596085.1, forward strand.
GGCAAAATGGTTTCGGATGACCACAGAGAGCACTGCTGTCTGGGTGTTATTCTCAAGTTTCGTTTCACTCCCACCTGTACCCCTCAGCCTGCCGGGGACCTCTCGTGCAGATTTGCTGATGATGCTCGCAGCGGCCAAGCGAATTCTTTGTGTGCACATGTGGGGTGACTGGGGGAGGGGAGGACGGAGGTGTGTGGTGTGAATCCAGGGGTAGAGGTTTGTGGTTTGGCTATGAGGGTCTGTACATATGCTGTGTAAATGTGTGGCTTGTAGCTGTGGGGGTGTAGGTGTGGGGTGTGAATGTGGGAGTGTGGAGTGGGAATGTGGGGGTGCTGAGGTGTAAGGTAGGAATGTGGGAACGTGGGGGTGGAGGATATGAATGTTGAGGCGTGGGGGTCTCTGGGTATGGGATGGGAATGTGGGCTGTGCTGTAGATGTGTGGGGTGTATGTTTGGAGCCTGAACGTGAGTGTGTGTGGGTTTGGGGTGTGACTGTGGGGCATGTAGGTATCAGGTATGAATGTGGAAGGTATGCCTGTATGGAGTATGTGTCCGGTGGTGTGTGTTTGCTGTCTGTGCACGTGTGTGTGTGTGTGTGTGTGTGTGTGTGTGTGTGCGTGTGCATGTGCATGTGCAGAAGACCATGAGAATGCATGCAGAGGCCAGGGAGGATGTTGACTGACTTCCTCTGTTGGTCTCCATTTTTGGAGACATGATTTGTCACTGAACTGAAGCTCCCTATTTTGGGCTATGCTGGCTGATGGTTGAGATCTCAGAACTGCCTGTCCCTGGCTGCCAGCTCTGTGGTTACAGGCATACATGGCCATGTTCAGCTATAACCCGGCCACTGGGGACTCAAACTCAGGTCCTCTTTTACCCATGGAGTCATCTCCCCAGCCTGAGAAGTTAATTTTAAATGTATCTTCTGTGCTACTTGCAGGCTAACTTAAAAAAAAAAAAGATTTATAAAGGAATGGTACAACTTGGTTGTGTGATGTGAAAGAAAACTTGACTAAGTGAAGAGGCCTCTTTTGACCTGGGTGGGGTTTGGTCATTAATGACTAAACAAACAGCAGTGGACAGTCAGAGTGGGCTAGAAAGGCAATTGCCAATGACTCAAGCTGTGCCGTGGGTTCAGCCTATTGATTTGGTTTCACTCCTGTTCCTTCGAGAAAATACCCTGACAGAAAGCAATTTGGGGAAGAAAGGTTTGTTTCAGCTTACAGCTTCGGTCCATCACTGTGGTGAAGTCAGGGCAGGCACTTCTTGCAGGTAGTCACATCAGGTCCGAAGTGAAGAGCAGAGAGAGATGCAGGCGTGATGCTCACTTGTGTTCAGCTCCTTCTCTCCACTCACATACAGTGCAGGACCCCCTGCTTAGGGAATGGTGCTGCCCACACTGGACTGAGGCTTCCTGCGTTCATTAACATAATCCAGGCAGTCTCCCGCAGGCAGGTCAACCTGATGGCGACAGCCTCTCACTGAGTGACTGTAGGCTGTGTCTAGTTGACACTTAAAGCTCGCCGTCACTCATACAGTACAAGGTGTGTCAGGGGAGCACTACAGGAGCAAGTGGGTTGTTAGTGATGAAATTAGCACTAAGATAATTTGTTTGCCAGATGTTTTGGGAGAAAAGCTTGTAGCCTATTAATGCCTCACCGAAACCAATTTCTACACATAGCAACTACTGTAAACCTAGAATGTGGGTAAAAGTGGGGTTTGTGGTACTGAGTATCAGACTCTGCTGAACAAGACCTCTACCATTAATCTGAGGCTGCCACCCCAGCCAAGGGGAAAAAAATTGAAAGTTTGAAATTAAAGAATCTTTTAAGTATGAAGTAAAGCCTAAAAACCATAAGGAAGAAGACAAAATTTGATGGCATGAAAATGAAAAGTATTTTGGTACAGTAAAATTTCTCATGAGCATGTGATCAGCCTTGCAAAATATGATGACATAAATGACAGATGAATAATAACTGTATCTTTTAAACTGATTTTTATTTTTATGTATGTGTTTGTGTGTACGTCTGTGCACCTGTGTGTGGGTACCCAAGGAGGCCAGAAGAGGGCACTGGATTCCCTGGAGCTGAAGTTACAGGTGATTGTGAGCTGCCCAATGTGGAGACTGAACTCAGATTCTCTGCAAGAGTACATTCAGCCATCCTAACCCAACCACTGAGCCATTCCTCCAGCCTCAATAACTGTTTCTAATATACATAGAACTTTTGACAGTTATTAAGGTGGATTTTTCAGTAGAAAACCCAGCAAGGAAACACTGACAAAGCCAGCACTGAAAGGAACTGAGAAAGGAGCATGTCTACCAATAACTTGGCAAAGCTCATTTTCCTTTCTCGGTGAATGACCTCATTGTATTCATAAAAATATGGCCTTCAGAAAATACACAGCCCTCAAAAAAAAGTGTGGGAGCTGTTCTAAAAAGCACATGCAGGAAACAGGAAGTCGTCCACTGTCCCAGAGCAGCCCACACTACATTTGGTGACCGCCATTCAGGTTCTTTCTTGTTCGGCATAGAAAGGCGACTGCATTAGCGAGCAGGCAAATAATAGAAAGGGCTTTCTAAGAAGACCATTGCTAGGCATTGTTACACCCTGCTGGGGTGGCTGAGGCAGGGGGATCTGAGTTCCAGGTCAACCTGGGCCATACAGAAAGGCCATGTCTCAAAAGAAAAAAAAGAGAAAAAACCCACTCTCCTTTAAAAACATACACTTTTAATTTAAATGTCTTTGATTTTTAAAAGGAGTAAAGCAAGCCTCGATGTCATGTGGCATCAAGATTAGCCCTGTTTGTGGGTCATCCCACACCAGGCCAAATCCTTGGCGCCCTGGAATTACCAATTCAGCCCCCACATAACAGGCACTGGTTGTGTGTGGCTCTTTAGGTGAGAATGGCAAGGCAGGAGGAGTGTACAAAATTCATCCTGAAGTCCCAGCAGTGTGGTCCTGGGGTCCTAACTGTCACTACCCACTTCAGTATTGTCAATCACAAGTGACAGGAAGATGCCCCGGAACTTTGGATGCCTGTTTCCCACACCACATATTAAGTCCCTGAAGGGACATTAACACCATGAAAGGGATGAAGAGAACCAGGCAGAGCTGAAGAGGTGGTGATGGTTTTGAAGGGGCTGGCTCGATGCCGTGCAACTTGGTGACAAGTGACGAGTGACTGACACTTGCTGTGTTTCTTCTGCCCAGCCCCCCACCCCACAGATCTTGCTGTCTGCATTGTGTTCTTGGAGTTGGTACTGTCTACATTCTGTACAGTTATGGCAATCCCTCAGATGTCTGGTCTTTGTTTTAAACTCAGATATATTCGGTGGCCACAAGTAGAGTTCGGCGTTTTGGCATTTCTCTCTCTCTCTCTCTCTCTTTTTTTTTTTTTTTTTTTTTTTTTTAACTTGGCTGGATTTCATTGTCTGGTACTTTCTTCATGGATGCTCTGCTCCCCTTGTGTCTGCACCTGGAGACCATGTGCCTTATATGGTTAGGCCTGAGCAGCTGTCTGGCTGCATGTGACTGCGCTGTTTTCATTTCATCATAATGAAGTGAATAGCTTTCCCATTGCCTCCTGGCACCTCTCGCTGTTGTGAAGAACCCGAGGTCATCCTGATGGTCTCCCGGCTGATCTCGGGTGCCCCAAATATGTTCTTACATTGACCCTTGAAATGTAAAATCCGAGCCGAGCTATGTCCTAGCTTGGAACATTTTGACGACATTCCTCGGAGCATGGCACAGTCTTTAGATGCTCAGCTTCAGAACTTCACCGAGCGTGAAGATCCTGGTCACAACACAAAACTGCACACACCTCGTCCTGCCCATTTCTCCTCTTCCCCCTCCCTTACTTCTTCAGTCCTCACCCAACTGTCCTTCTGTCCGGTCATCCTTGCCCTGATAGCCAACATGTTATCTGCTCCAGGTCGCATTAACCCTTTCATCTTGTTTCTCTGCTTTGAGATTCTTTCAGGCCCCTTAGTGCCCATCTCACTCCCCTCTCACTTCCTCTGTTTGTGATTGTATTATTTCCTGCAGTACGGTCACTCTTATTGCCACAATCTCTGCTCTAACATGCCCCTGCCTCCTTTACCATTGGAGCATTTCAGGACACCCTGTTAACGAATCCTAGTTTTGTCTGGTTTATTTTTATGGCATAGCATTTCCACAAAAGACGCTTCTTTGTTGATGTTCCTTGCAAGCTAGGGTCCTTTGTCTCTTGCTTGCTTGTGCCCCCTGCCCTGCCCACTCTAGTGTTTTGGTACAGCTGCAAACTCCTTTGTGTTTACCCTGTTTGGACCCTGTAGGATATGATCCACCCACGTTCAAATGCATCTGCATTAGCACTTTCCTGATAGAGAGTTTCTGTTGTCATCTTTCCCTGCACAGTGTCTGTGTTCTCTCCCACTGCATACTGTCGTCACCTCCCCCTGCAGTGTCTGCATCACCTCCCCCTGCAGTGTCTGTCGTCACCTCCCCCTGCAGTGTCTATTGTCACCTCCCCCTGCAGTGTCTGCATCACCTCCCCCTGCAGTGTCTGTCATCACCTCCCCCTGCACCACCTCCCAGGTACAGCATCTGCCATTATTTCATCTTTCCTGAAAAGTGTGTGTCACTTTTCCCCTGCAGTGACTGTGTCACCTCCCCCTGGACAGTGTCTGTCCTCATCTTACCGGACATAATGTCTTTGTCTTCATCCCCTGCACACTGTCATCACCATCCTCTGCATGCATCTGTCCTCCAAACACTGTTTAGATCTCACTTTCTCCTGTGCTGGCGTTTGGGTTGTGTCACTAGGCCCCACCATGAGTGTGTATCCTGGGAATGCCATCCAGGCCTGGAGTCACTGTCTCAGCTGATGCTCTAGAACATGATTCCGATAAAAGTGAAGCATCACCCTGTTGCCCATGGCAGTTTGCATGCCCACCCTAAGCATATGGAGTCCTGTTCCACAGGCCATCCCAGCTGCCACAGTTGGACTTGTTCACATTTGCCCATCTGATGTGGTCTCCACTGGGATTGTGAGGGTTGTTAGTCTTTTTGCTAAGGCATGGAACATCTCTTTATATTTTGCAACCTTTGTTTAGAACACCCAACCCCTGCCAACCACATCCACTCTTAGATACATTTAGTAACACGTCAAATTTGAGCTGCTGTCAAATTCTGGGTCACGGTTAGGGAACAGAACCAGCAGAAGGTCTGCTGTCTTAAATCCCTCCAGCCCTGGCGGAGGAGAACAGCAAGGGATGAATGCACAGCTGTAAACACAGCAGCGAGTGCTGAGACAGAGAAGGGCGGGATGTTGGGGAGAGACAGGGGGTCTTCTTGAGACAGCTATGGGGAGGCATTCACAGAGCCACTTGCATCAAGATGGAAGCAGGCTGTAGCATTTGCTGGCCCATCACTGATGCCATGGAATCCATGTGTCACCTAAAAGAACAACACTGTTGCTAATTGAGGAAAGCATCTGTCCAGCCCGAAAGTGTGGCATGATTCACTGTTTGTGAAATTATCTTTATAATGATGACCGAATTGAGAGCTTTCAGAGCACAGGGCTGGGCGTGTGAGACATCCCGTACCTCTGGTTTCTTTGTGTACTTTGCTGAATTGCTTGAGTTTTTCTTACAATTTTTAATAAACAGTGAGATATTCTGGAGCTTAATGACATCACCTAGATACTTTTTCCATATCACTCACTTTCTAGAAGCTCTTGGTCACACAGAACCATGCTCTGAAAAGCCTTCTTGAAGCCCACATGCCTTTGAGATGTTACGATGGATTCCATTAGCCAGGTGTGGTGGTGTAGTCTAATACTTATTCTCTGGAGGCAGAGGCAGGCAGATCTCTGAGTTGGAGGCCAGCTCAGTCTACATAGTTAGTTCTGGACCAGCCATATAGTGAGTGAGACTCAGTTTCAAAAAAAAATATTTTATTAGCCTAATAAATACATGAGGACTGCCTGTTACCCAGGGCTCTCACTGATCTGGGGGAGCCTTGCTCCTGGCAGGGGTGCAGCCCACACTCCCTCCCATGGAAGAAGCCAGTGAACTTAGCTGAAATTTGTGTTCATTCTTTCCCAGAAGCCTAGGCCATTTCTAAGAGGCTTGACTCTCTAAATATTTTCAGAAACTTCAAAATGTATTGTGTGTGTGTGTGTGTTTGTTCATGTATTAAAGTTAGAAGACAACTTTGGGGAGTTGGGCCTCCCTTCCACCTTAATTGAGGTGGGGTCTGTCACCATGTGGTGCATGCCATACTCGCTGGCCCGTGACTTTGGGCCATTGTCCCAGTCTCTGCCTCCCAGCTCTCTGTAAGACTGCTGGAATTACAGGTGCGGGCCACAGCGTCTGGCTCCTCATGTGAGTCTCAGGAATTCACTCTGACCAGGGATCTCTCTGCAGCGGGAGCCAGCCACCTGGTCCTCTGATCCTGCCAGCTGTTTAAAGATCTCCAGTACTGCTGCATCCACTCAGGAGCATCTTTAAACCTACCTTCTCATCCTTTGGGTGGACGGAGGCGTCTGTACACGTGTGTCCATGTTTTATGCCAAACTGGCAGTTAATCTATTTTCCATCTTTTCCCAGTCAGCAGGAAAAAACTGAATTCAGACAAACCGAGATAGCTGAAAATATAGTTATCAGCCAATAATAAATAGCAGTGCTCCATAAATGATAACCAGCGTCCACGCTGTTTTTATGAGTCATGAAACACAGCTTTGAACCAACTTCACTGCATCTTCAGAGTCCCAGGAGAGAGCCGGTTTACTCTTTTGTAATCACCGCCCGCTCCCCTTTTACAACCATGATTTACGAGGTGTCCAGTGTCTATTATGTTTGTGTAATCCTCATATTAATCCATTTCCATGCCACAAAAGCAGCTTCTGTTTCTAATAAAATGCTCCCAGCTTATGAGCCTGATGACTTGACTTAATCAGAAGTGCATGGTGTGGGCTCACGGAAGGGAATGCTGGAAGCATATTAAGATGCACCACACTGGCAGAGCTGCGCCGTAAGCCCTGCAGTCAGAGGTAATGCCATAGTCCCCACTGTCCCTCTCTGGGAAACTTGTCATGTGTGAGCTGGGTGTTGTTTGTAGTGAGCTCATCAATTAAACATTTGAGATTCAGCGCGTGCCACAGTAACCTTTTTGATCAAGTTTTCGGAGACAGAAATGCAAGGAGGTTTTGGTCTAACAGAAACAAAAAATGGCATGGCTGAATGGCTCCTGGACATGGACTCAACTGAACGCAACACTCAAATTTTAATTCCTTGCAGCTTTCAAAGTCGTATGACAAGATTGAAAAAGCCCTGAGTGCAGGAGACACCTCCAGAATTGGCTACGTCACCCTGAACTACATGAAGGTTGTCCTTGACACCTTCGTGTACCAGCTCCCGAGGAAGATTTTTATCCAGTTAATGAAAAGGTAAGACTCCCATCGTTTCTTGACAGGCTCCCCCAGACGTCAGCCGGGACAACACAGAAGAGCCTCATTTATATTTTATTTAGTGCTTTAAACTTGGTGCCACTGAGTTTTTCCCCACCTAGGCAAAGGCAAAGAGAAAAGCCCTGCAGATGCGCTCAGGAGCTCCCTCCCCAGCTCTGAGAGCCACCAGGTACAGGCCGGTCACTGCCTTTGTGCCTCTTCTCATTTGCATCCACCCCAGAATCTGCCAAAATAGACATCAAGCCTCTCCCCTCTGTGTGTGCCTCCAAAGAATGCAAACTCTAATGCCAAGACAGGCAGCCCTCGTACCAAACAGAATTGTCAGTATTACTAATAAACAGCCGTGCAGGGTTCAGTGCATTTGCTCAGCTCCTGTTTTCTTGTTCAGCACCTGAGAGCCAGGATCTAAATCAAGCCTGCATGGTGCCATTTGTGGCTCACCTAATTTCTTAGCTAGGTTCTTATTGCTGTGATAAAAACACTATGACCAAAAGCATCTCGGGGAGGAAAGGGTTTATTTCATCTTAAGCTTGTAGGTCACCCTTTATCACAGAGAGAAGCTGAGACAGGAACCTGGAGGCAGGAACTGAGGCAGAGGCCATGGTGCTCATGCCTAGGATGTGACACCACTCACAGCGGGCTGTGTACTCTTTCACCAATCAAGAAATAGCTCCCACCAGACTGCCCTGCGGGCAAGCTTGTGGGGCATTTTCTTAATTAAAAGTTCCCAAATGGCTCCAGTTTATGTTAAGTTTACATAAAGCTAGCCTGCACATCTTGATTCCCTGTGAATCTGTAGGCTTCTTTTCCACCTGTTCCTTTGACACAAGGCTAGAGTAAATATTCCTTGGAGTTTCTTCTAACCTGGATTTGATTGTTATAACTCATGGTACAATTTTCTGTGGTCCCCTGTCCCTGCTGCAGCTCCCTGCCCTGAACTGGCACCTCTGAGGACCCATGGATATGCTTTTCTTTTTCTGCTTTAGGCGATACTGCTCCACAGACTGGTGAGATTTGTGGGCCGCTGGTTATTTCATGTTAGTTGTCACTGTCAGTCAGAATCTCTTTGTTCTTCTACCATGCTGTGGTGCTCCTGTGAGGATGTGCACCCTCTCCACGGTTAGATCAGAAAGTCGGGGACTGGGGAGACAGCTCCGTGGGCAAAGCATTTGCCATTCAAGCATGAGGACATGAGTTCAGATACCCATGGAAAGTTGAACTCAAGAACACGCCTCTGTAATGGAGCACTCTGATGGTGAGAGAGGAGGACGTGGGGGAATCCTGGGAAGCTCTCGGGCCTTATGAAGTCATGAACAAGGGCTGTGTCCAACCAGGTGAAAGGCAAGAACTGGCATCGACGCCCCATGGCCTCTGTGTGTGTGCATGGCCTGCTGGGGCCCCACACAAATCAGAACAACAGCAACAAAACCAAGTACAAACTGCAAAGAAACACCATTCATTTGTCCCTTCTGTTGTTGCTTTTCAAAATAAGGAGCTGGTGTTCCAGCCTCTTTCACAGAGAGCAATGGGGATCTTTTCCTACTGGCCTTTTCTTTATTATGAATCCCCACATTTAAAGTGTATTCTGTATGCTCTGATTCATTGCAATTTTCTCCCCTGCCTTCCTCTCTCTCCTTCCTCTCTCCTCCTCTTCCTTGATGTTCTCAGATAGGGTCTTACTTTGAAGCATTGGCTGGCCTTGAACTTGAACCCTGTCTTCCTCAGCTCCCAGAGTGCTCGAATAACTGGCTGTACCACCATGCCCAGATGTTCCAGCCATTCTTGTTGATTCTCTGTTGTTCCCTTTTGGCAGATGGGACCTTTCCACACTGGCTGGTGCCTGGGTCCTGTTTCTGGGGCCCTCCTGCTCTCTGGGAGCCTTTTTGCTTTCTGATAGGATAATATGCCCCAGTCTCCTCTCCCTCCTCTCCCTCTTGCCTGACACCAGGATTGTTGATTGCTAGAAGGAACTTCTGTGCCATTCTTGTGTGAATGTGGCAACAGAGAAAAAAAAAAAAAATTTGTTAGTCAGATTGTCTTGTTGTCTTGTCCGAGTTACATGAAGAATGAGATGGAAGCAAATGGAAGAGTGTCTTGTGTAACTCTAGGTGATGAGGTCCGCTTTGAGGTCCTCTAGAAAAGATGGCTGAGAGTAGCAAAAGCCCAGCACCACTCTGAAGGGGCTCATTCTGGGGCATGCTGATAGCACTGTGCATGGCGGAGAGGGACCCCACCTAGGATTTCCAAAGCAAGAAGCAAAATAAGCCCAGTCAGTGACTCCCTAGTCCAGAAAACAGCTCTGTTGGTGACCAACTGCAAGACTGAGTTTTCGGATAGCTAGCGGCCCCTCTCGGCCTCAAAATCATAACAGTAACGTAATAGGAATGATGGAAACAACTAGAAGATGCTCCACCCCCTTGCGCTTACTCTGCATTACCCCACACCCTCATCCACACACGTAAGAGACTCCTGCGTTTGTAGTCAGGCACACCTACGTTGTTGCTTTAATTTTAAAAATAGAAATGGCTGCCTTAGAGATCTTTCCCATTGGCTTCATATTCTTGGAAATTATCATTTTAATGAACGCATGAAATGTCATTCAGCTAACATTTTCCGAACACCTTCCTCTGCCAGACACTGTGCTAGGTGCTAAAAAATGCTGAAATAGACAATGAATAGATTCCAGCCGGGGTGGCATGCCAAGAGACGAGTGCCATGGGCGCATAGGACGAGCTCATTAGAGATGCAGATGGCCTCCATGATCTCTTGGTAGAGCCCCTTCTTCAGGGACCCAGAGTTCGAGGGGGCCCTTTTTTGGATACTCCCCCAGCTTCCCAGAAGGACAGCCTAGGAAACTAGAGCAAAGTGAATGCTGAAGTGTTTGCATCATAATTTACATTTGGGCTGAGCATCTGCAGCCTGAAAATCCAAATCCTTGGCTGTGAAGAAGGCTCAGTGTGGTAAGGGCACTTGCTTCTCAAGCCTCCTGACCTGCGTTGAATTCCTGGAACCCATGTAAAGATGGAAGGAGATAACTGACTTCACACGGTTGTCCTTTGACCTCTGCACGCTCGCTGAGATATGCACACAGCACCCCACCCCTGCACTTTGCACATATACAGTGATAAATTTTTAAAAAGAAAACCCAAAATTTGAAGTAGTCCCGAATCTGAAACATTCTGAGCTCTGACATGACATCCGACAGTCCCAGTAAAAATGAGGTCCCATAGAAGTCATGTAGCCTTCAGGCTGTAAGAGAGTATGAAACATGGACAGTTGTATTTAGACTTGAGATTCCTTTCCAAGTCCCTTACTCTATATGGAAGCATTCCAAAACCCAAATCAAACAACATTTCAGATATGGGACAGTACCCAGCATGACACGTATGTCCCCTGTGCACAGACCTGAAGGTGCAACCATCTCACAAAAAATCACTCATGGTTGGTCTTAGTATTGAAACACTGTGGTGCTTTTCCACCTAGTATTTGTCAGGTGTCTTCTACTGGCCATTTTTTTTAAAGGGGGTTTTATAAGTCGCTTTCCATAAAGTTGCCCAGACTGGCCTCAGACACAATCCCCCTGCCTCAGCCTCCCACGCCTGAGATTATAACCATGAACCAATATGCCTAGCTTTCCCCAATCTCTAATGGTTTCTGTCTTTGTGTAGCTTAGCCATGGTAGGTTTGCATGTCTGGGGAAGACCCTGATTCTTAGGGCACCTCACTTTTGGGCATAATAGTCTTGGGATTTATTGGACTTCCGTGCCATCCATTGTTCATGTAGCCTCCTCCTTCCTTTCTGGCTTGTGTGTATGTGTGTGTGGTGTATGTGTGTGTGTGTGTGTGTGTGTGTGTGTGTGTGTTCTCTTTTCCTTATTCTAGCTAACCATGAGTCAAAAAACTCAACTCTTAGCTTTATGATCTTTTTCTTCAATCATTTTTCTAGACTCCAGTACATTTCTCCTCTGATCTTCGCTGCTGATACTGTGTTTACCATTCCTTTTGGTAGCTCTTTGGTTTTGTTTCGTTTGGTTGGTTCTAGGTTAAGGTTAACATGTTGAAGATCGGAGATATTTTCTTCTTCTTTCCCACTCCCTCTCACTGTGTTCAGGTTGCTAAAATTCCTTCCATCTCTCCCTTCTCCTAAGGTCCTAAGGACAAACAAAGGCATGAGTCCATCAGTGTTCACTCTGTGGAAACAGTGAACTTATTGGGCTTCCTGGAGTGTAGGTGAGGGGTTATGTGCAGGGGTTATGTGGGCCTACCACAACAGGAAGCACCTGGAAATCCTTCACACAGCAGGGATGAGGACTTCCCCTTACCCGCAAGGATGCAGTCTCCTCCCCTTGCCTTTCCAGACCTATCCACTCTCGCTCTCCCACATGCAGCTAAGGCAGAATTGCAAATAACAGGTGATAAGGAAGCTAGATCCTCAGGTGAGGGTCTCATAAGCTCCCACGCTTCCAAAGGGCTGGAAAGAGTCAACCAGCCCAGCTGGGCGGATCTTTTGCAAGAGGGCCCAGCTGAACTCCCCAAGATGGCAGTTGTATGGCTCAGAGGACTAAATTGCACAACAGTTGCAGTGTGGGAGTGCACGTGTTGAGGTCAGAGGGCAGCCTTGGGGAGGCTGTCAGGCGCGCCTTTCTAGTCCCTGACGCTGCAGAGCTACTGTGTGGTGGCTGACTTTCCTGTGTGGGCTAGGGAAACCTGCTATGCCAAGAGCATGTGTCACTGCTCGAAGCTTCTCTGGGGCTGCTCAGCTGTCCTCGTGTGCGGTGAGTGATCCAGTTTCATTTTCTCTCCCGCATTGAACATTAACGGCATTTTAAATATTGATCACGTGCGAGGCGTGAGCGGTGCCCCGATATTGTCTTAATTTGTCTTTCTGGGTTGACACTGAGGTTGGCCCCTCCAGGTGCTGGCCCGCTGTGACCCTGCCTCCCTTGGTGGGGATCCTCCTCTCCTCTTAATGGGCTAGTGGCTCAGATAGAAGGGTTTAAAGGGAATTGTATCACCTTCCAGTGTAATTCTTTATAATTACTTACGCATGAAAAGAGAGCCTGTCCCGTTTAAGCGCTCTTTCTCAGCTTGCTGTTTCCTTTTCATTAACACGATACTTCAGTATCTCAAAGTTTGTGTTTTAATATAATCAAACACATCCATCTTCTCTTCTTTCGATGTCTTCTGTCATTTACAATTTGTCACTCATCATTCCTACCTAGCTTGGGCGAGGAACTCTGTTCCAGCCTCTGTCTTATTCTTAAAATTAAACACTTCAATCCACTGTAATATAAATTGGATATTCAAATTAATTTTTTTCCAAATCAATAATTTATTTTCCCGTTGCTGTTTATTAAATTACCCTTTCTTCATTGTTTTTTAAAACAGCTCGTCCATATTTTTGTATATTTGTGTGTGTGTGTGTGTGTGTGTGTGCGTGTGTGTGCGCGCACACACACGGCATAGCACACACGTGGAGTTCAGAGGACAACTTTCAAGAATCAGGTCTGTCCTTTGACCAGGTGGTTTTGGGTCACCAGGCTTGACAGCAAGCTCCGTTATCCAGCTGGTTTTGGTTTTGATATCTGCTTTGGCATATCTCAAATGACTGCCCATAATTTGACCCAACGTGTATCCCCCAAACTATTGCAGCAGTTTGGCTTTCGACTGTGCAGTGTAGATCCTGTCTGGAGAGGCCCATCCACTGAATAAAGACAACTCATTTAGTTTCCATCATGGCTTTAGAGAGAGCGCTGGCTCCCCATGCTGTCAGTTACTTGTGCCTAACCCTATTTTTTCAGTCTCAATGGTGAATGTTAAAGACTCAGGATTAACCCGCCATCCCCTCTGAAGGGAAGCCCTACTGGATTCTACTATGAGGAGCCTGCACTGGGGCCCAAGCTAGGAACAGAGAATCGTGAGTGCCTGTGAAGGGCAGTCCTGGGATCACTTGGTCCACAAGGCTGTGCCCACACCCTTTGCTCTCAGGTGAAGGCATCCTTGGTTACTGTCTGCTCTGGGCTCAGAGCATCATGGGAAACCAGACATCTTAATAGTCCTGATCTTAGCAGCATGGTCTGTTTTTACATGGGCAGATCTTGTCTGGCTTTAAGTGTCTAAAGCACTTGTCCCTGAGTGCTTTCAGCTGCGTTTTCTAGTCACCCTTGACCTGAAACAAGTGAAAGACACTGGCACCGGGTTTCCTGGTTAGCAGGCTCCCTCCTGCCTAGACCATCTGCAGCTACTGTCTACTATCCCAACAAATATGGCTTCCTTATCCAAATGATCAGAATCTCTGGACCAACCCAGGGCACCACTCAAGCATGCATCCGTTTGTGATTGGTGGCACAAGGACCAGCAGCCTTTATAGGGCCTGTTCCAACCATCAGCATGCAGACCTCCGAGGCCCCAAGCCCCTAGGCACTTTACAGGATGGTAGAGCCCTGGAGCTTCATGGCATCCTCTCCTCCATCTTGAACTCACCTGTCTTTCTACAGCCTCCAGAGTAATTTTTCCTTCATTCGTCCAGTTCCAGTAACTGCAAAACCATAATTGGTATGGTCTCTGCTTCATAGTAAGAGTCCAGGAGACATGAACAGTGAAAGCAAAGCAGTTTACTTTATAACCTTGCAAAGTTGAACTCAGCTTAGAGAAAAGGCAGAAGTGGCTGGTGGACCTGAGGGGGGTACACAGTGACGTAGCACACAATGATGGTTTTATACTCCTAATCACACTGTGTACCCCTGAACTCCTCCATTGCAGGTGGTTCAGGAAGGTCCAATCTTCCCAGTGCCCAGCATTTCCCCTCCTCAGGTGCCTTACCCTGTTGGTTAAGGTCACATAACATTATCTACTGCACGTCCTGGGCCTCGAGATTCCTTCCCTTTCTGCTCTAGGCACTGTCACATAGCAGACCGCTGTACCTTGCCAACCCTGGGATATACCGACGGTGCTTAGAGAAGCAGCTGCCAGCTGTCAGCTAGGGAAGGCAGGGGCCTGGTACCTCTGCCTTTCTGTGACTCTGGTGAGTTCTAAGTGCACCTCATACTAAAATGGCTCCCACCGTGACTCATTTCTTACACGTGTCCAGTGGGAAGTTTGTGGCACATGAGGCCAAGACATGCGAGGACTCTGAGTGTCAGAGTCCCTTCATATTTTGTTCCCACAGAAGCAGGTGGGTCAGTTGTCCTCATAAACATGAAGGTCTGCTGCTGTCCACACCAGGCGAAGGAGCCTTTGCTGTGAGACGTTGGAAAGTCACCGTGCGCTCTGTCCACAGCTGCACAGCAGGTGCCAGGGCCTTGTGGACCTACATCTATGATTGGCACCACTGCCTCACCCCCCATACAGTGATCCACAGCCGTTGTCCCAGGCCCCAGTAGCTTTTGCATTGGCCAATCAGTGACTTCAGTGGAGATATGGTTGGAACCAGTCCACACCCTCTTACTCGTTAGCAGTAGCCCCGGCCGTCCCTGGCCCAAGTTGAGTAAGCATGGGGAGGCAGCACTTTATACAGCTTCTGGTGTGAGATGGTCCTCTGGGCCCATCCTTTTACTGCTGCTCTTATCTCGCCCGTCAGTCATCGCAAGGGCTTCACACTGACCGAATCCTGATCTCCACCACATATTTTGGAGCTGGTGGAGCAACTGCAGGATAAGCCTGTAATCAAGGGGCCTTCTGTGAAATGGACTCTGCTTTCACCCATCACCTCTGTGAGGCTCTGCTCTACCCAACAGACCTTGCTGGTCCTGTGGGTTTTTTGCCCTGGTGGTCATCCTTCAGACACCAATTTGCTGACACCCCAACTTGCTTAGGGTGTCCTTTCTTAGTGCAGTCACCTTGGTCCCTTGTAGAAGAATTTTAATTCAGAATATGGCTGCTCTGGCAGGAGATCACATCCAAAGATCTTCTAAGGTCTGTGTGATCTGGCTGGAATACAAATACACCTTTAATCCAAGGAGACAGAGGCAAGCAGATCTGAGTTCAAGGCCAGCCTGGTAGAGAGGAAGTTTCAGGCAAAGGAAAGCTTAGATTCAGGGGTGCTGGTACACACCTTTAATTCCAAACAATGAAGGTAAAGTTAGTTTGTAGAAGGAAGCAGCCATGTTTGAAAGTGCTGTGTAACTGGAGTGGCAGAAAAGGTGACAAATCAGAGAAGATTTGACAGAATAGGATAGGCCCAACACTCAAAAGAGGAAAGGGAAGCTGCTTAAGGAGCAACAGAGACACAGAGAGAGAGAAGGAGGAGGTAGAGGAGGAGGGGGCAGTTTTATCAGGGGAGTTTTACAGAGAGGTTGAATGAGAGAACAAGCTAGACACAGGTGAAGACCAAATGAGCCAGAGAATGAAAAGGAATCAGAAGATTAGAACAGATTGCTGGAGTTAGATGGAGGCCAAGCAGAGCAACTCAGGGGCTGAGAAGCCAGATTGAATATAAGTTAGCTGGGAGAGGAGTTTAAGCCAGAACAGCTGAGTTGAACCAGCCAGCCCAGAGCTCAGTAAGAACAAGAAAGGGTGAGCTTATTCAGCAGTAAGTCTCTGGAGCTGAGAACATTCTAGGCCGAGGTTAGATTGTATGGAGGCAAGAAGTTCCCAGGACTAGGCCTAGGGGATAAGCCTCCGAGACAATAATTGAAACTGGCAAATAAAAGTTCCTTTTGCAGTCCGTGGCACACAGACCTGCCTGTCTTGGTTGAGATGCCCTGAGCAGGGCTTCTCATCCTTCCATTAATGTAATCCTTTAATACAGTTCCTTGTGTCGTGGTGACCCTGAACCATAAGATTACTTTGTTGCTACTCCATAACTGTAATTTTGCTACTGTTATGAATCATAAATATCTGATATACAAGATATCTGATAATGCAACCCCTGTGAAGGGGTCACAACCCATAGGTTGAGAACCGCTGTCCTGGAGCATCTGGGCAAGGCTGGGAGGAAACTTGGCTGTAGCCTTGGCTGTTTTGCAGGTTTGCTCTCCATGGGTATTCAGGGCTGTCCTTGAACCAGGAGCATTCGGCTGTGTTTGTGTCTTGGGCAAAGGCAATGGATTTCCACATAAAAGGCCCAACTCTGGCATCTGTTCACTATATCTGGGGCTTTCTTTGTAGTTCCCCAGAGCCAGTCATACCTGGCTACACAGAACCTGGCAATACTTTGGTTCTACCTAAGCACCCATGAGCACTTTGTCATGGCCAGAAATCCTCACACGCATGAAGCATCCTGGTCATTCAGTGGTAACTCCTTTAACCCACAGGTGTAGTAGTTCTTTAGTGGGAACTTGGGCTTTGGCCAAAAAAAAAAAAAGTCTTTGCCTTGACAGTGACACCAAGCAAGATACGATGTGGTTGTCTTTCAGCCCATGCTCAGGTATCAGGAAGCCCAGCAGGAGCCAGAGGACGACCCATTGATGGGCCACGCAGCATCCGGCTTGAGAGCACAGAGCTGGGAAGCTAGAGGGGCAGGCAGAAGGCCCTGCACACACCTAGGGACATCCGCTGGGCTCACTGTGGAGGCAAGGGCCTTCCAGGCCTGCCCTATGTAGGAGGGAGTTCAGAGGCGTTCAAGGCAGGAGGGAGAACAGGTAGACTGAGTTCCACCGTGGACACACCCAGTTCAAGATGCGCATGAAGAACAAAACCACAGTATTGCTGCTGAAGCTATGGGACGCCGGAGTCAAGGCCAGCAGAGCTTCTCCAGCCTATTCAAGTAGACTCCTTGGCACCCAGACTGTATGGCTGACCTAACAGGCAGGAGGTCCAGACAGGGCAAGAGGTGGGGAGCAGGGCAAGGTTGAAGCTTTGGGCACTGAGGAGGGGACAATGTCAGCCATGGTGGTTCTGTCCTCTCCTTTTGACACCTTCCACCTGCCCTCGTCACTGCTGGACTTCCGCCGCACTCTGCCTGGACCCCTGCTTGTGTTCTCCTTGTGAAGTTTTAGGATCCTGGACCAACGTGACTGATCTCTGTTCTTGACACTCTTTGACGCCTCCTTTGATGGTCGCCGTTGTCAAGCCATGTGACAGTGATACGTCCAGTGTTTCTTCTGCTGCTGCTATGAGCCTCTACCCTGTGGGGAGACCCAGGGAGCAAGGTGTTGGCTCTCACCCCAGGATCCAGAGCAGGGGTTGCCTGGGGCAGCAAAGGATCCACGAGCGCCGGAGAGAGGGCAAAATCCAGGTCCAGGAATATGACCAGATGCAGGGTTTGGTCCCACGAGGAGGGGGATTCTCTGTGACTTAGGCTATAGTGCTGTTCATGGAAATTCTAGGAAAAAGTGGGTAACCTGTACTCATGCTAGCCAGTGATAGCCACTACAAAGATAGCCAGAAACAGTGCTGCTAATATAGGCAGAGGTAGCCACTGCTACTACAGGCAGAGATAGCTGCTGTTAGCATCTTTTCCCTTTCATTTCAGAATCTGTGAGTACACGCACTCACATACAGGCCCACATATATCCATAGCTGGAAATGTCTGAGGTATAATTATGGTCTGTTTTCTCACAGAATATTGCATTAGAAGCATTTTAATTCTATAAAAAAAAACACCTAAAATGCGTTTTGTCATCCCTCAAGTCAAAGGCCTTGAACCATTTTAAGGTTTATGTTACATACCGCTAAAATGCACTGCCGAAAGGTGCTAATTTATTCTTACAAGGGAAGCTCACAAGAGCGTTTTTGGCAGGCACTTAACACGGACGCTTTAGAATCCTTGCTAGTTTGACAGTCAGCAGTATAGTTTCTTGTTTTGATTTGCCTGTTCTTGATCGCGATTGATGTTTTCATTTCTCATTTCTCTCTCTCTCTCTCTCTCTCTGTCTCTCTCTCTCTGTGTGTGTGTGTGTGTGTGTGTGTGTGTGTGTGTGTGTGTGTGTAGTTGTAGGTCACAGGGCAACTCGTGGACATTGGTTCTCTTCTTTTCCAGAGATTGATCTTGGGTCATCAGGTAGCACGTGCCTTTTCCTCTGAGCCATTTCATCATCAGCTCATTGTTTTCCATTAAAAATATGCATGTGGCGTCTTTCTAAGTGTGCTTGTGGACACCATGAGTGTCTGTGCGCTTACCCCTTGCCCCCTAGTTCTGTTCAAGTACAACCGTGATGTCAGTTTGATGAGTTTGGGCAAGGGTGCCTGGGTGTGATTGCCACCCCAGAGAGATAAACAGCTATGGGCTTCACTCTCGTCGCTGGTAATCAGCCAGCTCTACCCCGCCCCCCACCAATACAGTTTCGTGTGGGTTTTAAAAATGATTTCTTTTTAATTATGTGTATTGTGTCGGAGGCAGGTGTGTGCACACTAGTACATTGTCTTTATGGGCTAGAAGATCCCCTTGGGCTGGCGTTCAAAATGGTTGTAAGCCTCCTGATGTGGGTTGCTGGGAACCAAAATTGAGTCTTCTGAAAGAGCAGCAAACACTCTTAATGGCTGAGTCATCTCTCCAGAATTTAAAAAAAAACAAAAAAATAAAACATTGAATTTTTAAAATTTACATTTCTGGGTATAGTAGTGCACATCTTTAATCCCAGCATTTGAGAGGGAGAGTCAGATAGATTTCTGTGAGTTCCAGGCCAGTCTGGGCTACACAGTGAGACTCTGTCTCAAAAAAAAAAAAAAAAAAAAAGTTCAAATTCTAACCATTTGTGGCTAGTAATTAGAAACACAAGTGATTTAAAACTATTATTTCATTTTATGCTTATGGGTGTTTGGCCTCCATGTGTGTCTATGTACTACAGGTATACCCGATGCCCATGGAGGCCAGAAGGGGGCATCAGCTGCCCTGGAAGTGGAGTTACAGATGATTGTGAGCCACCATGTAGGTGCTGGGAATTGAACCCAGGTCCTCCTCCGCAAGAGCAGTCAGTTCTGTTAATCACTAAGCTGTCGTTTCTCCGGCACGGGACTACAAGCGATTCTTGTTTATTAAGTCTGAATAGTATGTTCTCAATGAGTCCACTGACTTATTGGTCTAGAGCTTTGTTGTACGGGCCTGATTTTTCATGCTGGTCACAAGGCCAAGAATGAGGACCTGTCATACCATCTCAGCCCCCAGCTGCTCTTCTCATTCCTGCATCAGAGCATGGGCGTAGGCAGTTTTCCTGTCGCCCTCCTCCCCTCCGTCCCCATCTTGTGCACATGAGGTTGGCCATGTGTGTTCCATGGCACGTGTCTTCCTCTCATTTACAAGACGTTTCTTTTCTATTCTTTGTTTGCTGAGAGTTTTTCTTTTTCCCTTGTGTGTTGTGTTTTGTCAAGGTCTAGTCTGTATGGACTGTGGCCGTCATCTACTTTCCAGCATCAGTCTATTAGAGAAAACAACATGAAATGAAAATGCATAATGTTGATAACTTAGACAGGGTTCTCTACGGGAACTGAACCACAGAACGAGTATCTGTGAAAAGGGGTTATTGCATGGCTCACACCATCTGGTCTGCGTAGTCCGGCGACAGCTGTCTAACACCAGCGAGGCCACGAACTTGATAGCTGCTCAGTTCACGAGGCTGGGTGTCTCAGCAGTTCGAATTGGAGCTGTGGGCCCAGATCCTTCCTGGAGAGCCACTGTGTCCAGAACAGAGCTTTTGATGGCTGGCACCATCATGGCTGGAGCAGAGCCTTCTGGGAGCCTGAGCATTCTCGTGGCTGGACTGAAGCCTCTCAGAGTGACAATGGAGGAATGTGATCAGCTAGCTCTCACGGAGACAGTCCAGTTGTCTTCCAAGGGACAGGTCGGCTGGAGCTCCCACTTGAAGCAGCTAGAGACAGGAAGAGACGGGATACTGCCATTCCAGCGACACTGAGCAGCTTGTTCCCTGCAGTTTAGATTGTTCAAAGAGGAAAAACAAAACACATCAAAGAACACGTGCGTGCATGGCCAGCCAGGCCCCTCTCACTTAGAAGATTTCTGGTGGCGACAGTTGTCTGGTGTCTGGTGACAGTGATGGCATTTCTTCAGTGGACTGCTACTGCACCACAGGGCTCAGCCTGCTGTCACATGGTACAGTGAAACAAATTTGCATACAGTGACCTAGCTGATGGGCACACCACAGGCCTTCTTGTTCTAAAGAAGCGTCCTGTCTGATGTAGATGTAGTCCACGCAGGAGATGGTGATCACCACATCACAAGTGGAGGTTTGGGGCCAAGTGACACACATGATCTTAATTCCCTGGTCTGCAAACCTCAGGGCCAAACCCTCAGGTTGTTCTCGTCACACAGTGGATGGCTGGGAGGGGTAACAGTCCTCAGGGCATTTTAGCAGACAGTAATGAAAGAAAACACCCAGAGGGAAGTGAGACTAATTAAGGCCAGAGGAAGACCTGGTCCCCTGGCTCAGCTTTAGAACCAAGGCAGATATCTTTTCCTTTGTCCTAAGGGTGGGCCCGCAGCAGCTTGAAAATCTCCTCTATTTTCTGTACTTTAAAATGCCATTGATGTAAGTGAAGAATTCAAGTTTTCCAATCCAGTTTTTATAAACAGATTCGTAAAGCAAAGCGGCCTACCTCATGCACCAGCTTTGGTATCTCAGATGTGCTATTTCTGTGTGGGCTTATTGTCCCCCTGTTCTGGAGGGATGTGTGACATTAGCGTTTGAATGACCCACTTAGGAAGCTGAGGTATGTGATCTAACACCTGAGTGTTAGCCATCCTGCACAGCTCTGTTGCCTTTATCCTTTAGGAACCTCCTTGGCCATCATGGCCATCATCTCACAGGTAAGCAGTTAGGAAAGGAAGCCACTTGTCAAAGTCTCCACAGGATGTTCCCACTGATGTCTTTAACGCCATGATTCTGGGGCCCCCAACTCACAGGACCATGTCAATTTGGAAACGCACTTTTGAATTTTCAGTTATTTATTCTTACTAAAACTTTTAATTATGCAGTCATTTGGTGAGAGTTTACGGACATAGCTTCTGATGTTACCGGGAGACATACTCTCACAGCAAGCTCCCTGATCCTCTGTCTCTTATGATCTTTCCTGCCTCTCTCCTGAAATGTTCTCAGAACATTAGGTACAGCTCACGACTACCCAACCATGAGCTAAACAAAGACAATTGACAGAGTGGAAAGGGGAAAGATCATGAGGCCTCAACCCTATTCAAAGAACTACAGGCAACTAAGGAATGCTGAGAGTAGGAGAAATCGTGTTCTCCAGGGAAGGACTCACCAGTTTGGCTGTCCACTACCAACATGGTCAGCCCCACAAACATACATACGAGTACCATTGTACAGACTGAGCAGGCTACATCTAAGAATGTATGTGTATAAACACACACATATATATGCAGGTAGCAACTGTTAATGAAAGAAAGGCCATGAATTTGAAAGAGAGCAAGAAAGAGTTTGTGGCAAGGTTTGGAGGGAAGAATGAGAAGGAGGAAATTATGTGATTATATTATCTTCAAAGAGAAATCATTTTTAAAAACTTTAGTTGGGTGTGTTTATATTGCTGCCATGGCAAAGACCTTAAGTCCAGTATCCCCAGTGCATAAACACAGTCCTAAAGTATGGCAGGAGATGCCCAGCGCAGCTCTCAGTGGGCCAGGGTATAGGTATTAGGGGACCCCTAGAAAGCCTGGGCTTCTGCAGCTCCTGCAGGCCTGTGCATGTGTTGGCTACAGGATGCCCTCACTACCTGCCAGTGGCTTTCTTCATTTGTAAGGGTTCATGTGCTGGGTTGGGCCACCTGTACAACCAAGTGTACCCTTCCACCTCAAGGCCCACACTTGTTGTTATTGCTATCTATCTATCTATCTATCTATCTATCTATCTATCTATCTATCTATCTATCATCTTTCTTTCTTTCTCTTTCTTTCCTTCTATTTATTTATTTTTCTGGGCTAGGGATTAAATCCAGGGCCTTGCAAATGCTAATTAAATACCCTACCACTGACCTGTACCCCAGCCTGCAAGTTCTACTCAGAATCACTGTACAGTCTCCTTTCTATGCACAGTAAACAGTCACAGGCCCCAAAGCTAAGGCCACCAATACTTTTAAGAGCTCTCGTCCTGCCTGTCAAAGTAATTGAGTTCTTCAGGCAATGAGTTTGAGAAGATTCTTTCATGAACATTAGAATGTTAACCAAATCCCTTTGTTTCTTCCTTCAGAATTTGCCACCACTGAGAGAACACGCAACATGGGGTGTTACAATCCTCTGATTTTCCTTGCTTTTAAGAACTCAATCTGTGGTGCTATTTTACAAAATGATTTTGTGTGCCTTAGATCTAAAACTTCATATAAATTCATAGCTGTTGGTTTTGATTCAATATTAAATATCTAATCTATGTGGTATTACAGGAAAAACTGTTTAATATCGTTGTTTTCATTTCATGCAGATTTGGGCTTAAAACCACCACGAGAGTCAATTGGAAGCAGTTTTTAACAGCATTTTATGAGCGGCAGGGGTTTGAAGCCGGTAGGACAATCCACATAAAGAAAAGATGCAGGTATGTTTAAAATCAGTTTAGAAGTCACAATATGTATTATGTTATATTTTCATGTATTCAGTGAACCAACTGTCCTCATTAACTAATTGGCAACATCTACCTAGCGTTTTACCATTTATAAATAATTTTCACCTTTCTTGCTCCAAGTTACCTTAAACTATAGGAATGGCATTCTTGTTCCAGTTTCTAGAGGGAAAAAAAAAAAAAGCCTGAGTGATACCACTGGGGCCATACACCCGGAGCTCGAAGACTCCTCCAGGACACACACCTGCTCACAGGGGTCCCTCAGCTCCAAGTGTGTCCCAAGGAGACCGTATGTGGCACACTTGCTGTGTGTTTTATGGAAAGGGAAACACGTGCTAACCTGCTCTCCTGTCTCTGCGCTCGAGATGTTGCAGTCATGGGAGCCTCTTGCCTCAGGCACAGTGTTTGTTTGCTGCTAATGTCTATTGTAACTTCCAGCTGGAAGTTGTAGCGGCAACTCAGAAATATAAAATAAAACTAAAGGACTAAGGCAACACTTCAGAATTTAGACTTTAGCTCCAAGGAGTCCTTGTTTATACTTCTCTGTGCTCTTTGCTGATTACCACTCATGAGCCATGAAGAGAATAGAAAAGGTGGTATTTTTTTTTTTAACATACATATATTTCATCAGGTGTGTTGAGAGTGCTCTGCCCTATTACAAAGCAAAACGCACCACAGAGTTAATCTTGCTCTGCTTCACTGGGGTCTGTCCCACCTGAGGGCTTAGGGATGTGATCACTCTGGGTACCAGCCTTTCAGGTATCCAGAGTTCCCCTGCCCTGTTGCTACGAGGCAGCTGTGAGCACATGCCATAAGCAGTCACTTCCTATTCGCTATGGTTTTCTTATAGTCTGATAGCACATTTTTCTAGGGCTGTTCAGAATAAAATTAAAGTTTTATATATTAAAGTTTTCTTTTATGAGAAACGAGGTCTCACTGTGTGGCCTAGGCTGACCTTGAACTCACTCTCCTCCTGTGTAGGACTATGGATGTGTACCACCATGCCCAGTTCCTGGCCTTCATTAGCTTTAAAACAGCAGTCCTCCAGTGGGGGGCTGCATGCCTCCCAGGAGGCTCCCGGCAATGTCACAGGACATTTTTGATTGTTACAGTGGAGGCTGTGATGTCTCGTGAAGTCTATGGTAAGGAGGCCAGCGGTGCAGGAGGTCTTCCACAATGGAGAAGTACCTGTCACTGGGCCTGGTATCCATGCAGGAAGGGGATTACATACACAGTAGTGCCAAAACTAACTGTTGAGACACTCTCTTCCCATGAGGCACTGAGCCAGAGTGTAGATGTGTCTTGCAGAGCTGAGTAGACATTGCACCAAATCTCCAGCAAGTGTGAGAATGGTCCCAGAGGTGAACTCGCCCACTGCCCAGCTCTATCTTGTGGGCACAGAGAACGTCTATTAAGCAAAGACAAATGGGAGGCCCTCAGCTGAGATTTGTTATGAGGTATCTTACTCTTCAGTTGCTGTAACAAAACACCATAACCAAGAAAGCTTATTAAAAAAAAGCATTTACTTGGGGCTCATGGCTACAGAGGGTTAAAGTCCCTGGTGGGGAGCTCCCATGGTGGGGAGCATGGCAACAAGTGGGCAGAGATGGTGCTGGAACAGCAGCTGAGAGCTCACATCCTTATCCACAAAGTAGGGGGCAGAGCAGTAATTGGGAATGGCATGGGCTTTTGAAACCTCAAAGCCCACCCACAGGAACACACTCCTCTAGCTAGACCACACCTCCTAATACTTCCCAAACAGTTCAACCACCTGGGGCCCAAGCATTCATAAATGTGAAGCTATGGAGGCCATTTTTACTCAAGGGTCAGAGGTGAGAGAGGAAAAGAGACTCTGAGGGTGCAAGTGGCCCTGGTGTAGTCACAGCAGGGCAGAGGCTGGGACTTCCCATGCCCTCAGCTGTGGTACTCATGTGCTGTGCCTTGCTGCCTGCCCTAGGGTCCTGGTGGCCAGCAATCTCCGGTTTCCTTCCTGGTCTTTATGTGAGATCAGGATTTGAAAGATGCCTGCCTAGGGTTGGACAGCACTGGGGGCACAGCTAACAGATGCCTATAAACGTCTCCTTCAGGGCAGTCCTCTGTCTGATGTCTCCTCACAGCAAACGGGCCTGCCCCTGTACACCACCCTTTTTGAAGAAAGAGCCCCACAAAGTACTGTGAGAATTGTGGGGCGCTTGCTTTTTGCACTACGGACAAGTCTAAGGGTGCAGTCTCCTTCCTGTCTTTCTCCTGCCCCCTCTGCAGCACTGACTCTAGAAACCGGTCTCGCAAGGAAAATATCATCAAGAAGTTATTCAAGTTCTCAGAGGAACGCTACAGAGCCCTAAAGAAGACCTTATTAATTATTAGCTCGGTAAGAGGCTGAACCCTTCTCCAGAAAGACCCACAGGAGGTAGGAAAGTTAACACTCAGTGTGGCCAATGAGTGGAAAGACAGTCAGGAGGCTGCTTGTCTGTTAGGAAGGGGGTAATGAAAGGGACCAAGTTGACAAGGAAGCAAACACATCAGAGTTCTCATCTGCTGCTGGTGAGTGTGAAAACTGGCACACGGGCTACAAAGAACAATGTGATGGGTTTTGTTAAGATCAAATAATGGACCGTGTGACCCAGTGATTCTGTACCTAGGTACCAGCCAAGAGCCACGGGGACTTCCTCACACAGACATGTGTGTACATGTTTCAAGCAACACCGTTTGTTATGTTCAAACTGGAGCTAACCCAGGCATAGATAAGAATGTGACATGTCCATAGAGTACCAGCCAGGAATGAAAAGGAATGAGATGCTGGGAGCGGGAGGGAACACAGATGTGCAGGATGCTGGTTTGGGGGCACTGCAAAGGTTCTAGTTCTGTGATGGTGGCCGCACAATGCTGGGCGTACGTCAGAAGTCAGAAAGAACTTCTCCGTGGTTCCTGTTTGGAACACTGATTTGAACACCGATTATCATTCAAAACCAAGCCATCGACAGGCACATTTAGTTCACTGTGCCTCAGAGAACCTAACTTCCAGAGCTGGGAGATGGCCCAGTAAAAGCAATGAGGAGCTGAGTGTAAATCTCCAGCACCCTGATAAAGAGCTCAGTGCTTAAGAGCACTTGCTGTTCCTTCAGAAGACCGGGATTCAGTTCCCAGCACCCAAACTTCCTGTGATTCCCTTGTCAGGGTATTTGACAACCTCTTTTGGCCTCCAAGGGCACCAGGCACACACAGGTTCACACACATAGGTGCACACAGACACACACACACACACACATACACACACATATAAAATAAAATTTAAAATTATTAACTGTGCTGTCTTCTCAGCCTCTGGACCTGCATTTTACCGCACTGTGGCAGTCAATGATGGTTGCTGCTGATGCTCACAATGTCTGTCTCGAGGTGGGGGGGGGGCCTCTGTTGTCCTCCAGTAAACAGGTTGTCTTCATTTTCGTGTTTAGTTAACTTATCGACAGCACCCTATTCCATGGGAATGTGTTTGCCTCAAAAGGCTTTGCTTATAGGGTTTTCTTTATGTAACATAGCAGAAATGTCTTTCTCAGCAACTGCCCATCTATGCAACCCGTTGAAACTGGTGATACCGAAAACATGTCCAATCAGTATTCTACATAAATTGGAAAGCTGTAATGGAAATGCAGGGAAATTTGGAACTAGCAGTTGGGGCTGGGAGGCGGAGGGTTTTTCACACCATGGAGACCCTGGGGAAAGAGTTACCCTGTGCCCCCCAAAAGGACCTCATTCCTATAGCCACCTGTTACCTGTTTGCTGGCAGAGGAACCATTCTGGGAAGAGCCTTAGAGAAAGTCTTAGTGGCTCCCACCTCCCTGCTCTTGCCTCATGTGGTAGGCGAAATCTCTTTTCAAGTCATAACCCAGCTTGGCTGAAGCTGATGCTCTACCAGTGCTGAGCATCTACAAGGCTTTTCCTGCCTTTGAAACTATATATTTTCTATTTTTAAAAAATTTATATTAATAACAGTTTATTCACTTTGTAACCCAGCTGTAGCCCCCTCCCTCAGTCCCTCCCAATCACACCCTCCCTCCCTCTTTTTCTCCCATGCCCCTCTCCAAGTCCACTGATAGGGGAGGTCCTCCTCCCCTTCCCTCTGACCCTTGCCTATCAGGTCTCATCAGGACTGGCTGTATTGTCTTCCTCTGTGGCCTGGTGGGCTGCTCTCCCTTTAGGGGGAGGTTATCAAAGAGCCAGCCACTGAGTTCATGTCAGAGACAGTTTCTGTTTCAGTTACTAGGGAACCCACTTGGAGACTGAGCTGCCATGGGCTACATCTGTGCAGGGGTTCTAGGTTATCTCCATGCATGGTACTTGGTTGGAGTATCAGTCTCAGAAAAGACCTCTGAGCCCAGATTTCTTGGTTCTGTTGCTCTCCTGGTGGAGCTCCTGTCCCCTCCAGGTTTTTCTATCTCCCCCTTCTTTCATAAGATTCCCTGAACTCTTCCCAAAGTTTAGCTATAAGCCTCAGCATCTGCTTTGATACCCTGCTGGGTAGAGTCTTTCAGAGTCCTTCTGTGGTAGGCTCCTGTCCTGTTCCTGTTTTCCCCCTCTTTCGATGTTTATCCCATTTGCCTTTCTGAGTAAGGATTGATCATCTTACCCAGGGTCCTCCTTCATGCTTAGCTTTTTTAGGTGTACAGATTTTAGTATGTTTATCCTATATTATATGTCTTATATCCACTAATAAGTGAGTATATACCATGTGTGTCTTTCTGCTTCTGGGATACCTCACTCAGGATGATCTTTTCTAGTTCCCACCATTTGCCTGCAAATTTCATGATTTCCTTTTTATAAATTGCTGAGTAGTATTCCATTGTGTAAACGTACCACAATTTCTGTATCCATTCCTTAGTTGAGGGACTTCTGGGTTGTTTCCAGGCTATTATGAATAAAGGTGCTATGAACATGGTTGAGCAAATGTCCTTACTGTGTACTTGAGCATATTTTGGGTATATGCCTAGGAGTGGTTTAGCTGGATCTTGAGGAAGCACTATTCCTAATTGTCTGAGAAAGCGCCAGATTGATTTCCAAAGTGGTTGCGCAAGTTTCCATTCCCACCAGCAATGGAGGAGGGTTCCCCTTTCTCCACAACCTCTCCAGCATGTGTTGTCACTTGAGTTTTTTATCTTAGCCATTCGGGTGGATGTAGAAACTATATATTTTCCTAATTCCTGATGTTATTGACACTCTCCTGCTCAGATGCCCAGTGGCTACATATCTTGGGAAGAACTGCATCGCATTCTAAACTGCATGGTTGCGAGGTTAACTGATCCAGAAATCATCGAATTGAAGCAGGCGTTTGACCCGGACGGCACTGGTGGAGTAAGGATCAGCTCCCTCCTGGAAATGCTGGATGACAGCCCAAAGGTACTTCTGCCGCAGACGGTGTCGACGGACAGCGTCTTGGCTGGGTTACTCCCAAGGCCAGGAAGCCAAGCTTTTTTGGCAAAATACAGTTTAAATGAGGCACCGACTTTGCCTTCCCTCATGTCTTCACGTTACAGTTAAGAGGTTGTTGTTTGGTTTAAGTTTTGTTTTCTAGAGCACACTGAGGATGTCACCTGACATTTCTGAAAACGCTGCCTTAAAGTGGCAGGTGCTGGGCGGTGCTCCGCTCACAGCCAGGTCCCGCACAGGGGTATTTGGGAGTCACACGTGGTGGCAGCAGCACACGCTTATGGTCCCAGCACTTGACAGGCCGAGGCCGGAGAAACACTATGAGTTTGGGGATAGCCTGGGCTACAGGGAATAGCAGGCCACTCAGGGTTGCATAGTGAAATGAGACCCTCTCAAAAAAAAAGAGAATGACTACAGCAGAAGTGTGTTTGGGAAGAGTCTCATGCCCTGAGTTGACACAGTTTCAGGGGTAACCGCTCATACCCAGTAGCTTTCAGCCATTGCTGCTTCTGGCTGAAAAAGTAGGCAGTTTCATTATAAGTGGCTCATTAGCAGCCATTAGCATTGGCGATCTTTAAGAACATTTAAAAAGTCAGATTAGTTGCATATATGGCCTTGTTGTCAGAACGCTGGGCTATTTGCCTTCACTCTGGAGGGGAATTGCTGGGCCGAGCACAGGATGTCACTTATATGCGAAGGTTTCTCTGAATAGCTTCTCTAGAAGTGTGAAGTACTAAGTCAGATTTATAGATATGTCCAAGACTTTACACACGCACACACACACCACTTCTTTTTAAGCATGAAAACTGTAGAAAATGATGGAGGGGTTTATGGTCCCACAAGTAAGACATTGGTTGTGCCCATATCTGGCCATATGAGTCTGGAGGGATTGGACCTATGTGCCCAGGTAGTACCTCAAAATATGCTTTGACTCAGTTTACCACTGGTGCTTGAGAGCAAGAGCAAATGAGTTTTTATGGCATGGCATAGGAGCTTGAGCTAGTGTTCAGCTCATGGCTGCCACCTCCATGAGCTCTCTTCAAGGGCAGAGAGTCTACCTCCTGAAGACACCACACGATTGCACAACAATCTTGTACAAGATTGATGACAGCTGCAGCCTGCAGTGTTGCTGTGGAAACTCAGTTGGAGAGTTCTCAGTGACTTCCCTGACCCCTGTGTAAGGCAGACCCTGGCTTAGCCAGTGCTGTGGTGCTCAGGACTCCTTACCTCTGGGCCTCACAGCAGCTGTGCACATCTTCAAACCAAAGCAAACTAAGGCATGGAAGGAGCCTCTCCACGCAGCCAGGGAACACAGCCGTTGCTTGATGTAACCTGAGCCATGACACATATGTACACACACTCAAACCTGCCAGATAAGTGTATACTCCAACCTACAACATGTGTGCATGCGCCCAAATCTGTCATAAATATGTGCACATACTCCAATCTGTCACCTACGTGTGCACACACACTCAGACATGTCACATACACGTGCACACTCAGATATGCCATATATTTGCACACACTCAAACCTGTCACGTCTCTGTGCACACACATTCAAACCTGCCATATATATGTGTACTTACAAACTTGTTATAGGTGCACACTCTTAACCCTGTCGTATTTTACATGCACATACACTTAAACCTGCCATACATGCACACACTCTCAAAACTGACACGTATGTGTGCACCTGCGCTCAAACCTGTCATATGTATAAGCGCACACGTCCAACCCTATGATGTGCCTACAGACACACACGCCACTTGCATCAGAGGGTAAAGTTTACACCTCCACCGTATGCATTTTGATGGGTTGGATATGTGTTTTTACATACTGTACCTGACTTTCCTACAGGTAAGGTCACATTGACGGCTTTCCAGCCTGTCATCATCCATTGAGCCATTGCTAGCGTTTCACACAGTTTGCTACCTACCGTAAGGGATGCTGCATCCTCTCCTTTGCTATGATCTTGGCATCCGGTTCGTTTTCATAAGTTTTGCTCCGACCTCTCCCGGTCAGGCAGAGCCAGATTTCAACTCTGATCCTAACACTTCCTGTTGCCCCTCAGGAAGGACTTTCATGGATAAAACTTTCTCTCATGTCCACGTAGGTAAGAAAACTGTCCCCGCCTACAGAAACCAAGGCACCTCTTCCTGTGGCTTGGGATTCAGTGAGTACCACATGGCATCCCCGTGTGCTCTGAGGGCACCTGCACACTGGCTTCCAGTACAGCAGCTGCATCTCCTTCTTCCCTGGGCTAGGTAGATGAAATGGTGCTTGACACCATCACCAGAAACTTCCAGGACTTCTACGGTATGCTGCAGTCATATGACCCCGGGTGCACGGGGACCGTATCGAAGAGTAACTTCAAGAAAATCATGCGCATGTTCTGCCCGTATCTGCTGAATGAGCACTTAGTGAAGTGAGTCCCCAGGTCCTCCACTTCCCGCTCCTCCCCAGCCGCCTCCGTGACACTCGTGGATAATATTGGGAACACATAGACCTGCTGAGTCCTCCTCAGCAGAGGCCTAAGAGTTTGCTGTGTGTAATTGAGCCACCATCACCATGGAAGGAGGGTAGATGGAGAGGTAGCTGAGTATCCTCGGGGAGGCCCAGTGCAGGGGGAAGGGGGCAACGGCACAGGTTCCATCTGTGTCTCTGGGACTGCTAGCTCTTCCTATTTATTTTTATTATTTTTCAAAAGGTTTATTTTTAAGTGTACATGTGTGTCTCTGTGTATACACATGTATAGTGCCTGTGGGGGTGACACATTCTCCTAGACACTTGAGATTGAGCTTTTTAAAAAGAATTTTTTTTTTTTTACTTGTCACAGTTTATTCACTTTGTATCCCAGCTGTAGCCTCACCCTTGGTCCCTCCCAATCCTGCCTTCCCTCCCTCCCTCATCTCCTCCCATGCCCCTCTCCAAGTCCCCTATAGCAGAGGACCTCCTCCCCTTCCCTCTGACCCTAGCCTATCAGGTCTCCTCAGGACTGTCTTTCATAGTGTTCCTCTGTGGCCTGGTCAGGCTGCTCGCCCCTCAGGTTTGGGCAGAGATTGAGCTTTTTAATTTTTAGCCTCGGGCTGGAGAGATGGCTCGGAGGGGAAGGGCACACACTGCTCTTTAAGAGGACCCAAGTTCGGTTCCCAGCACCCACATCAGACTGCTCACAACCACACATAACTCCAGCTCCGATGCCTCTGGCTTCAGCGGGCGTCTGCACTCCAATGCACAGCCTTACACACAGACACACCCAACAACACATGATTAGTAAAATTTTTTCTCAATCTTAGCCTTTTAACGGGCACACTCTGATAATCTTTCAACTTTAGGCTCTCCACTAAGTTCCAAGACTCAGCCTCAGGAAGGATCCTGTACAAGAAACTTCTGGTATGCCTTGGTGTCTGTGTCCCGCAGCCCACCCTGGAACTCAGTACTCCGAGGGATCAGCCAAGTGAACAGTCTCAAAACAAGGAGCAGAGCCAGTTGGATCTTCCTGAGGGGTAAAATAAGAGTAATGTAAAAGAAAATTATATATATATATATTGCCTTGCTGGAATAGACACTCAGTTGTGATCAACTAAGAAAGGACGGTTTGCTAGGTGTGCATATTTAGAGCAGGCTGCGCTCTTGCCAAAAATTAAAGCCAGTTGCTAATTCTGGAAATGAAAGCGGGATAGCCCCAGAGCTGGGGAACTTGCGGAGCTTGTCCTAGTGTTGACAATCTAGGACCCTCGCTTCCCAGACGGCGTGATTGCTCTGCGCCTGCACGCACCCACATCTCCTCTCTCACAATAAGCGGTACTTATTGTACCGCTTCCTGTAAAGCCCGCCCGTTAACACAGCTACCATTTTCTGATATGAATGGCGGAGCTGCTAAAACAATAGCCGGACTGAACTGTCAACCAAAACACACTATAAAAAAAGACTAGGCTGGTGGATATTCTGGCTTCACTTCCTCTGAAAAATACTGGTTCAGTCTAAGGAAAAGGTGCAGTTTTAACTGTTTGTTCATAGCATGTCACAAGCCTGCAGGAGTGGGGACACCCAGGAGGTGCCATCTTGTCACTTCTTGTTTTCAGGGTTCTTGAGCATGGGGTGACGGGATGTCTTTTAAGAGGAAAACTTAAATATCTGGCAACATGTCTCCCTAAAGCCAGGAGAAGGAATAATGGCAGTTAATCTGTCCATTTCCTGGAGGAAAGACTGGAACTCTGCTCCTCATGGCTGCCCATGGCTGTCCTGTCCTTTCAGCAGGGCCCGGGAGACTGTGGGGGTCCAGGAAAGAATTACCTTGCAACCATCCTCTCAAAATATACCTCGTGAATTAAGTTGATTCTATAAAGCAACTCAGGATAACCATGGCATCTCTGATCTACCTCAGCGGCCTATGACTTCACCCAGTTATTCTACAAAATGCTTTGTCTAGGTTGAAGCTTCCCTATAGGCCCTGGTGCCTAAAAGCATTCTGTTTTCACTCATATGTGAAGTCCATTATGGTGGCAGTGTCCAGGCTGCAGGACTGTGAAGCATCTTGTCACATTGCAAGGAGAAAGACACGTGCTGGGGTTCACTTGCTCTCTCCTTGCTGTGCAGCTCAGGAGCCCAGCCCAGAGCACGGTGCTGCTCACATTTAATGTGGTTCTTCCCATTTCAGTTAGCCAACATAGTCCTCTGGGCTTGCCCAAAACAGCCCCTCCCAGGTGTCCCCAGTGGCTCGTCTCTAGGCCATTCCAAACCCTAGCTGACCACACTAACCATCCCACATGCCCAGGCTCGTGCTATCTCTATCCAGCTCTACGTTGAGGGCGTTATTGTGAAGACAGCACTGCCCTTGATGAGCGGGTCCCCGTGCCTGGGCAGCTGACCCTTCCACAGATGCGGTGCTGCTAAACTGCCGTCCTGGCTCTGCAGTTGGCAGGCACAGAAAGGAAGCCCCAGCCCGAGAGCATGTTTGTCCACTTCAGACGTCACGTCAGCTCTGTCTACCTGTGATTTCAGAACCTCGGAGAGCAAGAACATGACCAAGGAAGAAGTCATTGATAGACTTAAGCAATGTGTCCAGGAGCAGGACCCAGTATTCAAAGCGCAGTTCCTTAGCATCAGCAAGGAGCCTGATGCAAAGATCAGCTCAGAGGAGTTCCGGAAGGTAAGATCCCATCCCCCGTGGGGCTTCCTGCCTTGGCCCGTGTTCCATCCCACTGGGATACTACTTCCTCCATTGTCAACTGCTCATTTATTTCACAGTGGGAAGAGGGGTTGGTTGGTGCGCAGTAAAAGAATTCATAGGCAGTGCCACCAAGAGACCAGTTCATTTAATATACCAGGAAGCGGGTGGCACAGGCTGGGCACGGGGTCCGGCTGCAGCGCGCAGACCAAAGTACGAATGCATGGTGTGCTGCTTGGCAGAGCTGCTCCATTTCCAGGGGTCACTCAATAGCCTCAGAGGGTTCTCAGGGCCCCAAATCACCACCTTTGGCAAATTCCTTCCAACAATATTTGTGGTATGGCCGTGGCTTGGTTTGAGTATTTAAACCTCTCAGACAACTTTTCTTGCTTCACTGTTGGGCTGGCCGCGTGTACCTGGTTCTGTGCATGGGGGCACCATGGGGGTGGGAGTACAGAGCTGCTCCGTGTGTGTGTATGTGTGTGTGTGTGTGTGTGTATGAGAGAGAGAGAGAACAGTGGCATTGAAATCTGGGAAGGTAGGGTGTTTATGGAACCGGCAGGTTTGTGCCAGAAAAGCCTCAGCTCGAAGGGCCCTGCACAGGCTTCAGGAACCAGTTTACACGATTGCTTAAGATTTCTACAATGAGCACCCCAGCTAGCAGGGCTTTGGTTGTTCCTCAGCAAGGCATCTCACGTCATTCCCTGCAGTGTCCATGTGGACAGGCTAGAAAGCCGGGGAGTCAGCTTCCAAGAAGATAATACTCCCTCGAGTGCCTGCCGTTTGCATGGTGTCTACCTCCGGGCCAGACATTATAATGGCCTCCTGGTGTGTTAGAGACAGATGGGGTGGCTTTTCATAGTACCTCAGGGGAGAGGCAGGTGGGGGCAGGGTAGGAGGACCTAGAGCTCCTGGGTGGGGTCAGAGCATTGTGGAAACTGCCCCTGCCTCTCTCCTCACAGAACAAAACAAAAGTTGTCTAATGCTTAGGACCATAGCTCAGTCAATAAATATGCTTGCCACACAAGCATGAAGGCCCAAGGCCTAACTCACCCCTGCACCCATGTAACAAGCCTGGCATGGTGGTACACAGTTGTAATCCCTGCACTGGGGAGATGAAAATAGACAGGTCCCTGGGGCTTTCTGGCCTGACAGACTAGCCCAGTTGTCAAGTACAAGTCCCAGACCCTACTTTTAACAAAGTAAAACAGCAACAAAAATCAGGTAGATAGCACCAGAAGAATGACACTTGTGTTTGTCTGTGGCCTCTGTACGTACATGCATTCATGTAACCCCATCTTCTGGCATGTATTCCTCCCCTATACACACAGACACACAGACACACACACACAACACACCAAAGATGCCTAGGGCCTGATACTTAAGCATAAGGGCTAAGGGCTTGGGGCTTGGGAAGGCATAGAGTCAGGTCAGGCTCAGAAATTAGGGGTAGGAGAAAGGAAAGGTTCAGATGGCTCCAGATTCCCAGCTTGGGGACCAAGTGACCAGTATGAGGGCCAATCTTTGTTGTCAACTTGACACACCTCAGAAGAGGGCAGAGAGGGCTCGCTTCCATCAGCCTGCCCTGGGGTCATGTTAGTGGGGCACTGTCTTGACTGCTAATGTAGGAGGGTCTAGACCACTGGGGTAGTGCTGCTCCTGGGCAGGTGGCTCCCTGAGAAAGGCAGCTACCTGCGAGCCTGGGAGCAAGCCAGTAAGCTGTAATGGAAGTTTTGCTTTCTTCGTGTGTTATGAAAATATGCTTTGGTTTTAATCTCAAATGTGGGATTTTAGTTGGGCTATAGTTTGCCCATACCCGTGAACCATCTCATGTGGAGCGCGATCTTTGCCAGCTGGAATGGGCCTTCCACGTGCAGCACGGAGACAGGCATGGTCTAGGACTCTGAGAGTATAAATATGGGAACCAAGAAAGAGAAGGGGTGGTGTTCGGTGTGGCATGGCATTTGGTGTTTGTAGTGGCATTTGGTGTTGGCGTCTAGTGTACAGCAGTTTGGAGAGACCAGAGACCAGAGATGGTGTGACAGTTTGGAGCAAACAGAGAAATGCCCAGCAACATGGAGGAGCCTGCTGGCTGGGTCTGCGGTTGACAGAGATTATATTATAGAGTCCTAAAATAACCCCTTGACCCTAAATAACCAGGAGAGGTAAAAGAGTCTGAGCCCTCTCTTCCCGCTAACCTTTTCTCTCTCCTGCTTAAGGTCGGGGGGGGGGGGAGTTGATGGAAGGGAGGTAGAGGCCTAAACAACCCAAATAAAGGAGAATTTTAAAAGGAGGGCTACAGTAAACAGCGTTCTTGCGTGGTTTACGAATCAAGCTGCTGTCTTGAGTTTCTGCCATGTTCCCCCCAATGATGGACTGCGACCTGAGAGCCAAATACACCCTTTTCTCTCCCAGCTGTTTTTGGTTTGCAGTTTAATGTGGCAACAAAGACTGTAACCAGGACGCTGTAAGCAGTTGCCAAGGACTTGCTGAGAGCTGCTTAGCAGAATGAAAGTGACTGTAGGAGGCTAATTGCAGAGGTTTCGAGGTAATTGGCTTCCAGTCACCTGATTCACAGGGCAGGCCCCAGACTGTTGATTGTACCCTATGTCCCCAGCACCCATCATCACCCAGAAACCTGGCAGTCTGAAGCATGGGCTTACACCGTGTTGTGCCCCCAGCTTATATCACAGAGTCATGGCACTGGTCCAGCCAAGACCATTCAGAGAGCAAAAGAAGTGGCAGGAAGACATGGCAAAGAAAAGGCTGAGCGCGCATGGCTGGCTGTGAAGGCTTGCCTGGGTCCTCACTCCCACCTAGGGGCTCTGTGCACCTTAGCCACCAGCTCAGTGGCTGCTTCTCCAGTCTGAGAGCCAGACCACAATTCTCCTGGCGTCCAGCCTCGCATGTTATCTGCCTGACCTCTCTGTGAGCCACATACCGAGCCTTCCAGGACATCATTGTACTGCTGTCAGGGACCAAGAGTCTGTTGTAGATGCTCAAGGCTAGAATCCTGTAGTCTTCATGTTGCCTTCCTCCAACATCCACATCCAGTCTGTAATCAAGGTCTGTTGGCTTCACTCAGTATTGGTCTGGACTGTGACATGCCTCAGTTCTCCAGCACCTCATGGTTATAGTGACCTCATCCCTGGCCTACCCGAGCTCTAGTCCCATTACAGTTTGTTCTCAGTAAAGCAGCCTAGCAGTCCTTCAGTGAGTGTCCTTCTGCTCAGAAGCCAGCAGTGGCTTCCCTCTCCAGATGTAGCACAGCCAGTCAGCATGGCCCTCAAGGCCTGCATGTTCTGGCCACCACCTCAGGTCTCCCCACTACTCCCCAAGCTCCACACCAGCTCCCTGCCCCCACTCCTCACCCAGACCAGCATCTGCTTTTTGCTGCTTGTCTCCCGCCTGTCACATGGATCCTCTCCTGTCTGTGCGCCTCTCCTCACACCCTCAGTTCCTCTCTCCACCAAGTGGCTCTTCATGCTATGGCCTCTTTGACTCTGCTTCCTGTGGCCTCCTGTGGCCCCCTGTGACCCTGCCTGCCCGACTCTCATCGACTCTGTCTGTCCCTCCCAGCCCTTCTGTCTCCTACGCTGTCCTTTCAAGTCTTTTCTTCCATTGTGGCTAGCTTTTCTTCCTCTTCAAGGACACATGTGCAGTGAGGCTTTCACAGTGATTGGCAGGTAGCAGGACCATGAGAACTGGTGGCATAAAAGAATGTGGAGGATACCTGGACTACCCAGGAGTCCTGGAAGGGCCATCTGGTTGAGATGTGCACATGCAAACACGTGCCTTTAGGTGTACACTCTGGGTAAACAGCTGTTGTAATTCAGTGTTTAGGACATCATGACAAATGATGAAGGCTTGCACATGCCACCCAAGACATGGTTCTTCCAGTACTTCTCATCCTGACTTGCTTGAGTCCATAGCTACAGAACCAATGGGTACAGAGAATCTACTGTAGGTCAAGGTTAGGCCCATTATGACCTACAGTAGAAGCAGGCCTCTGCTTTTGTAAGGAGAAAGTGTAAATGAGACATGCAAGCATGGCAGCCCCCACTGCCTCCCATGCCCCTTGCAAACACCTCCCCACAGAGCCCATGCTGTTCAAGAAAACATTTACACTCTGAGGGGAGAGCAGTACCCCAAATAGTTCAGCCCTGTGTCCTGAGTCCCTCCTGGAGGCCAGGACATCTGACCTTGCTCAGTATGGGAGAGCTGTCCCTCTCCTCCCAGCAGAGCACAGTCTACCCTCTGATTGACAGCCCCTCCTATCAGTTCCCCATCGTGTGTGCTATTCCCAGGCAGGGGATGGGCCCGATCAAGATGCCCAGCCCAGTGAGCAATGCAGGCCCTGGGCAGGACAAGCAAGCTCAGTGATCATAACAGCAAAGCAAGTGGCTAGACTTTTAAAAACATCAAGTGGTAAATATTTTCTTCCCTCCTGTAACTTTAAATTCCTCTAGGGTGCCCTGGACCCTGCTTTGTATGATCTTTGAAGATCTTTCTTAGGTACTGTGGGAAGTTACACGAAGGGGAAAAAAATCCACGTTAAGGCAACAAATAGTAAGAGGAACAGAGACGTGCTCACAGTGAAAGGCACAGATGTGTCCACGATGTGGCAGAGACCTGGATCAAGAGCTCTTTCTAGTGTCTTCACCCCATGTTCCTGTTTAGAGCAATTGCAGATAAAGCCTTTGAACACTATGGGGCTGTCTTAGATGAAACACCATGGCCAAAGCAGTTTGGGGAGGAAAGGGTTTATTTGGCTTACATTTTCATCCCTGTTCATCATCAAAGGAAGACAGGGCAGGAATTTAGACAGGGCAGGAACCTGGAGACAGGAACTG
Source organism: Psammomys obesus (assembly GCF_907164565.1). Lineage (NCBI taxonomy): Eukaryota > Metazoa > Chordata > Mammalia > Rodentia > Muridae > Psammomys > Psammomys obesus. Next base: position 16,005,285 of record NW_026596085.1, read on the forward strand.
ATACTGAGGCCGTGGAGGAGTGCTGCTTACTGGCTTACTCAGCCTGCTTTCTTATAGAACCCAGGACCACCAGCCCAGGGGTGGCACCACCCATAATGGGCTGGGCCCTCCTCCATCAATCACTAATTAGGAAAATGCCCTCTAGCCTGATCTAATGAGAGCATCCTTCTCAGTTGAGGTTCCCTCCTTTCAGATGACTCTAGCTTATATCAAGTTAACATGAACTACCCATGATTCCTCCGAGTGCCTGACCAGATTCTGTGCTCAGAGTGAAGGTTCTCCTCACTGGGGGCTCAGGAAGTGCTCTGAGGAGCAGCTGAAGCCTCCATGATGGAGAGTGAGTTGGGAGGCGTAGAGCAGTGACCCCCAAAACTGATTCCAGAGCTCCCTATTCCCCAAAGCTTCCTGATGCCTTAGTGGGGCCACCAGCTTTGTCTGGGGGTCCTTTACACCTCCCTTTGTTGGTCTAAGGCCCACAAGACCGTCAGAAGTCTATAGTTCTCTCTGTGTGTTCCAGCAACAGCCTTGGCCAGAGAACAGCTGGATTCCCAGGACAGGTAGCCACACCCAGACTGCACAGGGACTGCAAACTGACCCCTGGCCCTTGCCAGTCAGAAGTAGGCATAGTTTCCTAAGGATATCTCTTGGGCTCCCTGAGTTTTCAGAAGTTCTAGACTGTTATCAGTGTCTCGCCTGCTCATTCCACAGTCCATCCGGTGTCTGTGGGTCTGTTTGCAAGGTTTCTTTTGTGTTCTGCTAATGTCGGGTGATTTACCCTGAGGGTCTGTTATTAGCTAAGGTAGGCTTCAGAATGCTGAGATTCCTGCCAGTGCGACGCTGGCTAGAGCATTGCTGCACGGCCTCAAGGCCATTGACACTGGGTTTCTTTCGGTGAGTGTTAGGCTAGTATTCTCTCTCCTTTGACTTTCGAACACATTGGGCACTTAGGGCAAGCCTCTCATGGGCACATTTAACTCACGCTCCATAAACTGTAGTCGAGTGTCTTTTCTCTAAGCTGGACATTGCACGGTTTATTTGTTTGTTTGTTTCTGCCTGTTCTTGCTTTTAGGTTATTTGACTACTTCTAGTGTTCCATGTTCCCTCGTATCCCATTATGAGAGGACACAGTTTCAGTCCTGTCGTAAAGGCCGTGCTGCTTGCAATGTGGCATTTGCACCCCCATAGCAGTGCAGGATGCTTTAGCGCCGTGAACCAAACTGAGAAGAAGCTGAGTCTGCCAAAACTGATTGGCTGATTAGAATTTCAGTACGGTGGAGAGATCGGAATGTTGCAGGTGCCAAGGCTAGTTTCCTTATCTTGGGCTAGTTCTAGCCTTCTGGCACAGCCATTCCTTGCCCACATCTGTGTGGAACTAGCATCTTGTGACAAATATGTTAAAACCTTGTGGACCTTCTACCAGTCCAAAAGCTGAGCGCCATCAGACAGCAGCATCCGGAGCCCACAGAATAGCTTCCTTGTCTACTGCACCCGCCTCTCTGATGTTCCCACCAGTGTATTTTAAAGTCGCCTGAACGTATGACTTTCTTCTGTAAAATCATAAAAACTTCATGAAACTGTAGGAACATGGAATTTGAGGTAATCAGTGCTTCTGGGCCATGCTCACACAAAATGACTCCAGAATAAACTATTTCTTTTACTCCCTTTAAGATGAAAGCTGTGGTTTTTGTGACAGTACTTTTACCATCTCTTTTGTGAGACCGTTCACCACATACTTCGATTTTTACATATAATCTAAAATCCCACAAGAAATCATTTTTTGTGCAGTAATCAACCTGTTCTAGAAACCTACGTATTTACCCTAGCTGTCTGTCTCTCTCTCTTTCCTCTCCTCTTCCTCCCCTTCTACCTTCTCCAACTCTTCTTCTTTCCTTGAACCTAGACTTACTTTCTTCATCCTGCCTAAAGCTCACCCTTTTACATCATTTAGGGAGAGTGTACTGCTAACTCACTCTGTGTTTCTAGTGGCTGAGGTTCCTCAGTTTCCCACCTAAGGTCCTTTCTCCAGACTGTGTTCAGGACACCATGCCAAACTTATTCACCTATCCGCTGAGGCTCCTCTGAGCTATGATAATTTCCCAAGGTTTTGTTATGACAAAAATTATTTTGTTATTATTATTGGTGTTGTTTTTGAGGAACATGGCCATGTTTTGAGGATTCCTGATCAGGATTAATTTTAATTCACTGTGTGTGTGTGTGTGTGTGTGTGTGTGTGTGTGTGTGTGTGTGTGT
>NW_026596085.1:16007544-16107785 GCF_907164565.1 Psammomys obesus
TGTGTGTGTGTGTGTGTGTGTGTGTGTGTGTGTGTGTGTGTGTGTGTGTGTGTGTGTGTGTGTGTTCTGACAAGTATGTATGAGCATGTGAATATACAAGTGCTAAACAGTCCAGTTTTCCTCAAAGGCTTAAACTTGTAAGTTTAAGAAACTCAGAAAAATCCAAAGTGGAATAAATACAAGATCAGAGACAAGGTGCCAAAAACCCAAATCAGAGAGTGAGCAGTGTGAACCGTGTTCTAAGAGGCTGTTCAACCCTCAGCAGAATGTCTGAGCTGGAAGATAATGGGCCAAACACACTGGAGGGGAGGGTGGGCCCAAAGCCAGAGCCTCGTCAGCTGGAATTCTGCATCCAAAATCTCCTTTTTAGAATGGAGACAAATGGATGTCTTCAGATTAAACAAGGCAGAACAGAAGGAAGACACAAACCTGAGGTAACTCACCATGAGCCCATCTTTCGTACCAGCCATGTTGCAGAAAGTTCCCAAGCTCAAGGAATGAGATAATGGGAAGACTCAAGTGCTCCCCATGAAGGGATAAAGAAGTGCCAACAGGAGATGCCAGGTGGTTAAAGCATTTGCCATCCCGGTGATTACAGTTCTTGCCTGTAGGCATGAGGCATGGCATTCACATCCCCCAAATCCCACATGAATTAAAGGTTGGCCTGACCTCCTATAATTTCTGCCTTGGAAGGCAGAAGCATGGATCCTCAAGGGGAGCAGCTGGCAATACTGGCTATATTAATGAGCTCTGGGTTTGATTAGGAGACTCTGCCTCAAAGCAAAGGAGTTGAGGATAATGCCCAATATCAGCCTTGTAGAGGAATTAATTCGGAAACATGGCTGCTCTGGCAAGAGATCACATCCAAAGACCTTTTAGGTCTGTGTGACCCGGCTGGAATACAAACACGCATGTTTGAAAGTGATGTGTGATTGAGTGGCAGAAAAAGAAAGTGAAATCAGAGAAGATTTGACAGAATAATATAAGTCCAACTATAATGAGAAGAAAGAGGAAAGGGAAGCTACTTAAGGCACAATGCAATGAAAAAGAGGAGGCAGTTTAACTGGGATAGTTTTATAGAGACTGAATGAGAGAACAAGCTAGACATAGGTGAAGACCAAATGAGCCAGAGAATGAGAAGGAGCCAGAAGATTAGAAGAGAGTGCTGGAATTAGTTTGAGGCCACACAGAACAATTCAGGGGCTAAGAGAGAAGCCAGATTATATAAGTTAGCTGGGAGAGGAGTTTGAGCCAGAACAGCTGAGTTGAACCAGCCAGCCCAGAGCTCAGAAAGAACAAGAAAGGGTGAGCTTATTCAGCTATAAGTGTTAGAGGCTGAAAACATTCTAGACCTAGGTTAGATTGTACGGAAGCTAGAAGCTTCCAGGACTAGGCCTAGGTTAGGCGGAGGCAATAATCCTCCAAGACAACAATTGAAACAGGCAAATAAAAGTTCTTTTTACACAGCCTTACACAAGTGTGCCTACGCACATGCACACTGCACATGGAAATTATATCAGCCTCACACACGTGCCCACATGAATGCACATGGAAATAGAGAGCAGTTGGCTACATTTAACTTACAGAAATACACAGGAAGTGATGGAGGCCTTGGAGAGTTTGATACACACACACACACACACACATGTATGTATACATATATATATAACAAATGACAGCATAGCAGAAAGGACAGCAGGGGCCTCAAGTGGCTTCCAGGTTTCTGCCGTGTGTGTGGAGTGATGCAATGTTACTCTGGATGGATTGTGTAGTGGTATAACCTCAAGAGAAAAATACCAAAAACATGACACAGAGGTGCAACAGACATGTCATATATGTAGATATGACCCCATATGTCGATATGACCATTCTGTCCCAAGCAGAAAGGTCTGGGTCCCCTCAGCCACCAACAGTGGGCACCTGCCACTCAGAGCTCCCAAAGCCCTCCACCAATTCAGTAAGTTACCAGGGTTCCGAGAAAGGCTCTCTCTACAGTGAAATCTGTCCCAAGCAGGGTTAACAGGTGACCATTTGGAGCATTAGAAATGTAAATACCAGCCCTGGCAAGATAGCTCAGTTATCAGAGCACTTGCCTTGCGACCTGAATTTGATTCTTCAAACCACATGAAATAAGAAATGGATGGTGGCACAATCCTGGAATCTCAGTGTTGGGGAGATAGAGATAGGAAGATCCCTGGACACACTGGTTAGCCAATCTACCCTATTTAGTGAGCAAAACCTAAAACCTGTATACACACACACACACACACACACACACACACACACACACACACACACACGAAACCAAGGAAAGAATAAGAGAAAATATTTGATGCTATTTGTCACTCTTCCAGGGGCTTTCAGGGGAGTGTCTCCCAGAAAAGATGGAGTTTGGGTAGATAGAGGGTTTTCAGTCTATCCCAAGGCTGTGGTTGGGCCCAGCCACCTGTGAGATGCTGTCAGGAGTAGAGGGGAGAGTCTTCTGAACTGGCTGCTGTGCTCATTGCAGAGGAGAGGGATACAGCCTTGGGGAAGCTCAGTGCTTTGGAGAAACTTGGCAGCAGCGAGAGGCCTCGAATGCTCTGTGGCACTCTGGGCACCTGGGGAGCGGCACACCCAGCCCACTGGACAAGCTGTGTAAGGCTCCCATGTCCCTCTGGGGCTTCACAACCCTCGAGGCTGGGAAACATTTGCCTGCAGACTTTTTTTTTTCCCTCTCCATTGCATATGTTTTTTTGTGAAAGGACTAAGCAGGAGGACTTGGCAGTGAATAATTCATGTGTGATTGTTTTCAAAATATGAAGTTATTTTTTTTTTAAGTGAGTAACCCATCTATTCACTCCTGAGACCCATTGCCTCTGGGTGCTTCTGTGTGGGCTGCAGTGTTCCATCTAAATGCTCGCTGGGCCCCATGCTGCGACAGCAGCCTCCCCAGAGCTGGGCCTGGGAACGCAGACAGAGAATAGGACAGATGGCGTGGGATTCCCAAAGGATGGCCTTGGAGTTCAACACCTCTCCTCAGTAACGCCACAATCCCCGAGGCTCCTAGTCCCGCCCTCAGCACACTATGGCCTGTCTACTCACACGTGTGCGCACACCTGCAGGCACTCACACTGAAGGCTGAGGCCAGGAAGGATATATCAGCCATCTTCCCACTGTTAACCTAAAGCTCCCTACACCCTTTCCCTGCACACCAGAAAGAATGGGCAACATGGAAATTAACAGTGGCTACTATACTAGGCTGTTCAGGAAGTCTGCAGCCAAGTTGGAAGGCAGTACCTCATAGCCCTGCACTGTCCAACACTTTCTGAAGCCTCCAGGGAAGATGCAGGCACTAGAAAAGACCTGTTCACAGCACCTTAGTGGCCTCCTGCACACTCCCATTGCGGGGAGGGGGGGGGGTCCTGAGGTATTAGCCAAGACTCCAGTTAGCCTGTCCTGTGTTTCCGGTTGGGATTTGGGTAAGGACCAGGGTTGCATAGCAGGCAGCCCCTCTTTCTCTCTGTGTGTACGGCACACTTCTAACTCCCCATCCTTTTCCTGCCCTCGTTTCCTTACTCCAACGGTACGAGTTGGTTTTCGAGCAGAACCAGGTTTGAGACCCAGCCCCGCCACTCCTAGGTCAGGTGACCAGGGCAATTCAATAGCTTCAGTTTCCAGATCTTTATACCGGGGTTCCAAAAGGTCCTTTCTCTGAGATCCTGATGGGATGAAATGAGATGTTCTGGGGTGCCATAGAGAGCTCAGCGCTGTGCAAGGCATGCAGTCAGAGATCAGCATCACACAGTGAGGATGAGGGAAGGGGGTCCAGCCCTGTCTTATGCCTACACCCCAGACCTGCCCCCGCTGGCCCTCTGCTCTCAGCTTAGGGCAACACCAGAACCACCTGACTCTCTCAGCTCATGCCCATGTCTTCCGCATGCTGTGTGATCATGAGAAAAGGGGGATGCCAGTGCCAGGCTCCTGAGATACTTCTTTTCATTGCCAAGGCTCGAGCCAAGCTAAGTGAGCAATGGAGGCAGGCTTGGTGGGCCGTGGACAAGGTACACAGGAACACAGCTGGCTACTGTGGGTGTCTGTGCCATGGCATCTGGCCTATGAACTCCTTCCCTGTACTGACCAGTGTCGGGCAACATGGAGAGGATAGCACAGATTGCGGTGTCCAGCTGGTGCCCCTGGACCTTCCTGACACTGGCACTGTCTCCTGGTGTGAGTTTCAGGAGAATTTATACTCAGTTGAGGGACAATCTTATTTTACCTCCTGAAACTGACTTTATTGTGCCTTCAATTCCCAGAAAATAAGTGAAAAAAAAAAAAAAAAAAGGTAACTTCCAAGACTCAGAGGCTACTCAGGAGATAAGAAAGCTGGGCACCTTGGCTGACAGTCTTGGCAAAGCACTGCTGAGCTGGCTGTGTCTGAGGGTCATACTGCCTGTGCCCTTTGTTGACTCACAAGCCCCACAAACAAGCCTGGCCTCTGTCTAGGGACACGGGAGGCTGGCCCCACCCTCTGCAGCCATGGGCGGGGTAGGGGCCAGACAAGTAATAATGACTGTTGGAGCCCGCAGAGGCTCAGAGGAATATGGGACAAATATCCTGATGCCTCTCTCCTTCTTGCTCTCCTCCCTGCTAGGTCCTAGAAGAATGTGAGATGCCTATGAATGACAACCAGTACTCACAGTTGGCCTCCAAGATAGGCTTCAAGAAGGAGGGCATGAGCTACCAGGACTTCGCCATGGGATTTGAAGGTAGCCAGCCGGCGGGTGCTTGCGTCCCTTGGGGCCTGACGGCACCACAGGTCCTTCCTGGCAGTGCCACCAGTTTGCTCATGTGACAAGAGCCTTAGCTGAGAGGTGGGAGCCACCTTTGCCTAATCCCATCTGTGTTTCAGCCTTTTCATCAGATCTTTGGGAGTGGGCTGCAGACTTAGAGCTCTGGATGGACCTGAGAGTGCTCCCACATCACTGCCGTTAAGACTTTCCTCTATGAAAGATGGTTACAGGAGCGCTGGGGATGTAGCTTAATGCCGGAGGTCTGGCCTGGCATGCACGACGCTGTGGGCTCAAACTGGCAATACTGGGGAATGGACACACACACACTTAAAAATTAGCGATACAGCCCACAAGCTCCTTCCTCTTAACAGGTGGGGATGCAGACATTCTAGGGCTTAGGTCTAGACACCCAAGACCACCAAGGCCTGTCCTGCCCATCTTCAATGGCCCTTAAAAGTTAGGGAGCATATTTTGTGTCATGAGGTAAGGCAGAGCTGAGTCACATCCTTGGCCACCTGTGCCTCCTGCTCTCTGGCAGTCCTTGGCCACTGCACAGGGATCAGCTCAGACGGTCTGCCAAGGAATAAGTAGCCCCTACTTTAAGATGGAGAAAATAGAAGGCAGAAAGCTCTGACCCCATCCTGTCATCTCCCAAAGAGCCCACATGTTACTGCAGCCATGTCCTAGAATGTGTAGCCTGATGACACCACCTGGTGAGCATGGGATGAATGAGGAGGCGATAAATGGCCATCAAATGTCTAGCCCTGCAGTCCCGAGCACTGTCTTAGGCAGCCAGGGACCCCGGGAGCCCCATTTACAGCACACCATACGCTGCCTTGTACTGAAAGGGCCTGTGGGAATCTGGTTCTTCATGTAATTAGAAGGGTCTAGCTCTGAGACCCTGCCCCCGAGCCGCTCTGTCATCCTTATGGGACAGTTAAAGAGGCCTCTTTGCGAGAGATGTGTCCACTGGTGATTCGGTCAGCTCCGAACCTCAGTACTCACACAGTTGCAGCCCATCACTCGCCAAACAAGTGTCACATGCTCACCATGTGCCAGAATCTCTGCTAAGGGCAGATCCGCTCCCTGCCCGGAGTCCCCCACTGTCCAAGGCTGTGAACTCTGGGACGTCCCCCTGGCATGCTGACATCAGTGATGCCCCATGACAAGGACATGTGGAGGAAAGCCTGCCGAATTAATGGGCAGAAACTGAATTTCATCTCCTCTCCAGAGAGCAAGGAAGGGGCCGAAGTCCCTTCCGGCCCCGGGAATCAGGAGACAAACCTAGGAAGGACAGAAGCGTGGGGCAGGGGTACACACCAAGGGTTTAGAGTGCCTGTGCCCCATGTGGTAGGGACCAAGATCCTCGTTAGATAAGAGCCTTCCTGGGACATGTTGGGAGGGAAGGGAGGTGGGTCCCGAAAACACTGCAATGCCGAAACCGTGGAGGGCCATGCTGTGTGGAGCGTCAGTCAACCAGGCTTCAGAAGGGAGGGCACTGAGGGAGACACAGGCGCGGGTGCAGAGCTAATGGAAGGCTCCCTCTTGATCCTCCCAGACATGTTGCAGAGTAAGCTGGAAATGGCTTCCCTGCAGCCACGCTCCAGCACAAAAATGAACCCTGACGACTTCTTCATATCTGCAGAAGAATGCGTGAAACTTTTCCCCAAGAAAGTGAAGGAGTCCTTCCGGGTAACACATGACTCTCCACCTCATAGCTTCTTTCAGGTTCTGCCCTGCTCCCCCCGCCCCCACAGCTCCAGTCAGGCCTGGTGGCTCCGGGGGACACACAGAAACAGGGACTAAGCTGCGGTGGGGAGCCTGACTCTTGAGACCCCGCCCTGCTCAGATGCACAATCAACACTGAGGGTAGAAATGAGGAACCCCTCTTCTCAGGGAGCCTGGCCACCCACTGGACAGTGGGATCCTGCACACACCCACTTGCGCTTATTCACTCGCCAAACAAATGTTGACGATCATTGCATGGCAGAGTCTGTGCTAGACGCCGGGGTGCCCTGCTGCCCTGGAATCTTCTCTTGTCCAAGATACAGATAGTGAGGGGCAACTCATAGACACTGGCTGGCTGCTGGGGTGGGAGGGGGTGTCTGGGTAGAGTGCTGTGGGACAAGGCAAGGTCCTCTAAGGTGAACTCCCCAGAGGAGGAAAGGATTCCTGCTCATGGTAGGAAAGGAAGGAGAAGGCACACAGCAGGACAGAAGCACGGTGGCCTGCACATGAGACATGCAAGGGGCAAGGTAGACAGGGGGCCCAAACTCCACGGTAAGAAGTAGGAAGGGTTTAGAGAAGGAAGATGAGCTTAATAATGGTGCCCCTGTGAGGGCAGAACACTTGGCTTAGTGGGAATCCACTCCTAACTGGAGAGGATTGTGGCCAGGTGGGTAGGCCACTGGGAGGCAGCAGACAAGGCTGGGGAGGAAGATGGGAGAACCAGAGACCCCGTGCTGACCTGAGGACATGCCCTAGTAGGAGTCACATCCACGTCCTCTCTGGCCCCCGTGGGCTGGACCATCAGTCACCTGGCTGCCATGGACATGCTCAGCAGCACGCCTCTGACTGTGTCCACAGATGAGGCTTTTGCACCTGCATCCTGCTCCTTTAGACAGGAGCATGATGACGCAGACCCATGGGAAGGTGGCATAAGCTACCTTTCTGCTCTCCATTTTCCGTCACCCACTGTGCCTCTGACCCAACAGGGTGCCTTATCCACACGTGGCTCTGCTTCTATCTGGCTCTGCTCTGGCATGGCCCTCATTGCATTTGCACGTTCTCTCTCTCTCTCTCCTGAGCAAGCCCTCCTCTCCTTTGGGATGGCTCTGGCCACTCTGGTTTCCTGTCCTCCTTAAACCTTCCATGTGACCCACATGGATCTGCTGGCTCTTAGGGCACTCAGCCTGCAGGCCCTTGGAAGCAGAGTGAACCAGAATCCTTTTCATACCTTCACTGCTCAGCCCAGTACTCCAAGTCTCTTCACTGCTCAGCACAGTCCCGCCTGCTTGCCGTACAGGATGATGATTGCTTAGTTGGTAGATAAGTGAGGCTTCACATATGCCAGGCGGTGAACACATACATCTGCCTTAGTCTCAGCCCCCCTATGGAGCAGAGGCTGGGGAACCTGGTGCTCAGAGATGGAGAGAAATGCAGAGCGTACTCAGCCTCATTTACCCAACAAGCTTTGTCACATTCGAGTACAGGGCATAGCACAAGTTCAGGCAGATGGGAGCACAGGTCTTGTGCTGGTGAATCAACCTTCAGGCAGAGGCAAAGATTGAGGCAGAAACAAGCTTTGCAGAGACCGTGACTGGAAGGCAGGCTCATTGACATGGCCGAGGCAGCCATGGGCATCAGCAGCAGGGGGATGGGGGGATGGGAAGAGATAGGAGTTCATGAGTTGGGCTCTTTGTAAGGGAGGCACAGAGCACAGGGGCTGGGCCGCACAACAGGGATTATCTGATGCAGATGGGACAGTAGCCAGGATTTTGTTAGATTCCTGAGGGATGGGGGCTTTAAGTGGGGTTGAGGAGGTGGGCTTGAAGGGTAGGTTCCAGGTGCAGGGAGCACGTGGGATGAGTGACACATGCATGAGACCAGACTTGGGACTCTGAGTATGTGGTCTGAGCAGTAAGTCAGAGCAAGCTACCCTCTACCAAGGCAAGAGGCCTGGGAAAATTGAGCAAGAGGTTTGGTCTTGTTCAGTCTGGACATGGTGCCTAGACTGGAGTATGAGAGACTCAGGGCCGGAGTTGGAGGGAAGCAGTGAACAGATGGGTTTAGAGCCTCTGCTGAGCCGGCTCCAGCAGAGGCCCCTCCCCTCAGCATGACAGTGACAGAGGCAGAACCGGGTCATCTAAAGCCATCCCCATGGCGTTCAGCACAGTGTCTGCACACAGCACGGTCTGGTGACTGGATCAGTGCGCAAACTCAGCTGGAACTTTCCACAAAATCCCAAAGCATTTAATTAGATACGAACACGGAACAGGCCAACTCATATTCTGAACAACTGCTGTTGGGGATGGGATCGGCATGGTGCTTCCCAGACAAGTTCCCAGGACAGGGCTGTGTGAGGGAACTCCAGAAACAGGGTGCTGGGGCCATGCCAACAGCTTTGCAGGAGAGATGCAATGTGTATTGTGGCCTAACTTGGTCCAGAAAGAGTCTCAACTGACAAAGTGGCAAACAGCTCAAAACACACTCACAAAACATCCCAAGCGGCCCCCAAAGGGTGGCGAATTCTTTGGCGATCTTATAGATAAGAAACAAAGGGTGTCAAGGCCAGATGCCTTCCTCAAAGCCACACTGCCTGTGCCCAGCCTTCCAGATAGAGCCATGGCGCAGGCAGCTCCTGGGTGTGAATGCTGGCATAGGGTTTGCTTACCTAAAAAGAGAAGTGGCCAGACACTCGGAACGCTCCAGGGCAGGGAGAGCTCTATGTCCCCCAGGAAGCCCACCTACTCTCCCCACTCTCCGTGTGCTGTCTCAAGCTGCCCACGATCTCCAACTCCAGGTTTCCAGCCCCCAGAAGAAGAATCTAGGACCAGGACAGGAGCCATAGCATCCCCCAGGAGCCTCCCCGGAAGCGATGTCCCTGCAGGGGGGTGGCTGTGAGGGGCTCGAGGGCGGGGAAGGGAAGTGCGTTGACGTGTGTGTTTTGTTTCTAGGACCCCTACTCTGCCTTCTTTAAAATAGACACTGACAGAGATGGCATAATCAACATGCATGATCTTCACAGATTGCTACAGTACCTACTGCTCAACATGAAGGACGAAGAGTTTGAGCGCTTCCTCGGCCTCCTGGGCTTGAGACTTAGCATCACCCTAAACTTCCGGGAGTTTCAGAACCTGTGTGAGAAGAAACCCTGGAAATCAGACGAGGCACCGCAAAGGCTCCTTCGGTAAGCAGGCGGGTGTGTGAGCAGAGCCGTTAGTATGTGCTAGTCCCGGAAGGCTGGCTGTTCTGCTGCAGCCACAATGGGACACAGAAGTGACCCCGGAGCCACCTTTCTTTTTTTTTTCTGAGTTTAAGAGAACACACACACAAACACACAAACACACAGCCCACTACATGGTAGGTGGAACAATCAGATAAGACACTCCTGGTTTCACCGTGGGGAGCGTCTCTCCATAGCTAAGTGCTTATCTTTTCAGGCTTTTTCACATATGTGTAAACGCGTGCACATACTTGTCCGTCTCTCTGCATGGAGTTGCGTGTGTGGCTTTCTGCTCAGCCTTTGAAGGCTGAAGCGTCAGAAACCTTTGGACACACACTTCGAGGCCACTGTGGGGCAGGTTGGGGCTGCACGGGAACAAAGGTTCTGGTGTTTCTTGTCAGGTAACTCATGAACTGTCCACACGACCAAGGTGTGTCCCCATCTCCTCCCCCTCCGCTCCAGGTGTTCATCCAGGCCATGGGTGAGAATGTAGGGAGGCACAGACCCATCCGTGGCATCTTCTCAGGAGACACAGGGACCTGCTTCCAGCCTATCCCGGCCAGCAGAGCCCCTAAACCCCCCTCCTGGCCCACAAGGCCTCACTGCAGCCAGGAGGAGAGTGTCAGTGTCCACTCAGGGTTTACTGTCTGCCTGTCTGACCTTCTTAGATCAGAGTGGGACCATCACCTAAGAGACGCCTGTCATAGGCGTGCTCGTTGTCATCGGTAGAAAGCTGCCGTGTCAGCAGAGTCACTGGTCTTGCCTTGACAGTTACTGCATCATTCTTTTTACAGGGTTTGTGTGTATGTGTGTGTATGTGCATGTGTGGGTGTGTACACATGTGTGTGGAGGTCAGAGATTAGCCTCAGGTCAACCCCAGTGGTGTTCCTCAGGAGCCATCTACCTTATCTTTGAGACTGCCTATCGCTGAGATCTGGGGATCACTTCGTGGCTAGGCTGGCTGGTCATTGAGCCCAGAATTCCCATCTCCACCCCCCTAGCACTGTGATTACAAGCATGTGCCACCACAGCCAGCTTTTTACATGGCTGCTGGGGCTAAAACTTGGGTCCTCGTGTTGGTAAGGCAGGTACTCACAAACTGAGACGTCTTCCTAGCCTGTTACTCTTGACCCTGACACTGACTGGGGCTCCCCCACCCACATACACGCTGGTGCCGATGGCTCCAGGGAGGGGCTGCAGGCGAGCATTCCTTGTATCTAGGCACACGGAGCTGCTAGAGGCATGACCCTGTCACCCTGGTAAGACTTGGCAAAGCTACAGAGAGCCTTTGGCCATGAACTTTGCTTAATTCCCCCAGAATTCATGCATTTATTCCTGGGCGGAAAAGCAAGAAGATGGCTATAAATCCTAAGCAGAGTGATCACACGACACATGAGCTGGATGCCATGTTCCCCCCTCAGGTCCTAAGGGGTGTTAATGTCAGATTTGACTACTTAGCATTGAGATGGAACCAGAACAGTCCCGCCAGGGAGTTAAGAGATGAATGGCTCATTGTTAGGGGTGCTCACGGACCACACAGAGGGCCTGAGTTTGACGTCCAGGCTCACAAGCACCCATAACCCCAGATGCAGGGGACCCGATACTGTCCTCTGATCTCCATGGGGCACCTGCATTCGAATGCACGTGTCCACTCACAGATGCACACACACATAATTCAGACTAAAGTGTGGAGGGCTAGAGAGAATGCGAACCTGCATCGCTCTTGCGGAAAACCTAGCTTTAGTTTCCAGTACCCACGTTAGGCACCTCACAACCGCCTGTAACTCTAGCTCCCGGCAGACCTGGGCAGATCTTTGGCCTCCTTGGGCACCTGTACTCACATGCACTTATCACAGAGTCATGCACACACAGACACATAGATTATACAAAGTGAATAAACTGTAATTAATAAAAAAATAAATTTAAAAAAAAAGAATAATTAAAAAAATCTGGCCAAAGAATATTTTGGAGAATGTGTTCAGAGTAGCTGTGGAAATTTCCAGCACCAGAGCATAGACTCACCCATCTAGTGATCTGTCCTGGCTCGTATCGGTTCGCTTGCTGGATATTTGCAATAGACTAACACAGTGCTGGGCATTGTTCTGGGCCTCGGTGGTGCAGATGTGAACAGGACCCAATGCTGCGCCAGGAGCTCAGGCTGGAAGCTGAGATATGGGCACAGCAGTAAAGTGCCACACTGAGACACTAGGAGGGCAGAGACAGGTATCCAGAAGAAGTGGGTACACTTGAGCTGGGCCTTGAAGTGTGGGTGGGAATCTATCGATTGATAGAAGGCTGTTAAAGGCCAGAGAATGACATCTCAAAACTCACAGAGCAGAAGTTTCAGGCACATTCAGAAGTTGCTGGTGGAGGCATGGCTGCACGGTTAGAGATGGGGGGAAGGAGTAGGACTAAGGCAGAGGATGAAGCGCAGCCCCTCACAGGTGGCAGAGTTGCCTGTTTCCAGCAGGTAGGTAGGTTTATGTGCTGCGGGATGAAGAAGTCAGACTGTACTATAGAAAGATCCTTCAGCAGCCCCAGAGTAGAGGATGAATCCGGGGAGCAGAGCCTGGGTCCTAGTGGGGCAGGCCTCCAGGCATCAGGGAGACACAGCTCCAAGATCAGAAGCAAGACACAGCTTTAAGAGAGTGCTGCTCTCTGGCCAGACCCTGTGCTGGGCTTCCTGATACCCCATGGGCTCTGTCAGGAGGCTATCCTGTCTGACCCTAGGGAGGGAGGAGCTGGGTCTGAGAGGAGAGTTGGAGTGACCCCAAGGAGAAATGGAGGGCAGGGAGGAGAATGGTGTCTCCTGGGAGCCTGGCCCTTTCCACAGAGCCACCTGACCCCATTCATTTCTAGAAACCTCCCGTTCCCATGGCTGGGCCCCCTCCACTCTGGACCTCTCCTGCCCCTTGACTTCAAGAGCTTATTGCTCTGTGGAAGAGAGAATGAGCTACTGTTTGCTTCGTAGCTACAAACAGTTTCTCTCTTTGTGGACCCTGCTGGAATGGCTGGGTCCCGTCTCCCGCTCTCCTGTTAAACACAGCAGCCCCGGCCATCTTGCCCGCCCCTCACCATCATACAAGCTCATGCACTGTCATGGGGCCTTGTCACAAAGGTACACTGTGCAGGTCCCTATCACAGAACACTGTGCAGTCAGCTGCCGCCTGCTAGGTGACCAACGCAGGGAGCCCTCCAGGTCTCCACTTGTTCTCAGAGATGCTCCCGTGATCTGTGCCTCCCGTGGGGCCATTCTACCACAGACTCTGATGACACTGAAGCCCCTCCGTGTCTCCTCCTGTAGCCCTCTGAGAACTGAACACAAATTCTAAACCGAACCCTGTGGAGGGGCAGTAGAGATTTCTTAAAGGCACGGTAAACCCTGGGCTCCGCAGTAAGAAACTGCAAGTTCATGGGGCTATGCCTGTCAGCACCCTCTCCCCTTGCCGGGGTGTCAGTTATGGCTTTCTTTATAAAATGTCTATTTGTGTGTGTGTGTGTGTGCGTGTGTGTTATGGGGAACGGCATGCCCATGGAGGACAAAGGGTATTGGGTCCCTGAAGCTGGAATTATAGACACTTACGAGCTGCTTGATGTGTGGCAAGCCCTCTTCCTCCCCCATCTCGGTTTCTTAGAACTTCCATGTATCCAACCTTCTCAAGGGTTCACCCTTTGCTCCTGTCAGGCCTCTGGGCTGCGCAGCCACTATAGGATCTCATGGCTTCAGCATTGCGCACGCTGATACATTTTTTACCTTGATAGTTAACGAGACTTTCTTGAATTTTGGGTCACATCCTAGGGGCTTGCAGCATTTCATTGTGCTACTATGGGCCTGTTAGAATTATCTGCAGTGTGTTGACTGGTTGGCCTGTCTCGGTAGGCACTTGACTCAGTTTCTTTAGCCTGAGAGTCCTGCCTGGCCTTCCTCCTAAGGCTACAGGACTCTTGACGCTATGCAAACCTTTACGGCACTGCTCCAGGGACACTGTGGTACACTCCCAGGGCTGGGCCCAGTGGCAGTGTTAGCCCCAGAGCCATAGCTGTGCCCATAACAGACAGCATGTTTGTATCTTCCCAGAACACCAGAAGCTGTTAACAGTCCTCTGAGTTCACAAACTGCCTCAAATTTACCAAGTACTTCTCCCTCATTTTCCTTGATTTCTATGGCCTTTGGTCATGAGCTCTTGTTATCCATTTCATTTTTGTGTGGGTTGTTTTCGTTGTTTTATCTTCTTGAGGCGGGATCTCTTCATATAGCCCAAGCTGGCCTTGGAACTCACACATTTTTTTCTGTCTCTGCCCCTGAGTCCTGATATTACAGACACATACTGCATGTCCAGCTTTTATTCCAGTCTTAGTAACTCTCAGATTCCAGTCATCTGTAGGTGCAGTGTCTTCAAAAGGGCTAACGAGTTCAGAAGGACTGTGCTGGAGGCCCAGATCCCAGGCTGATGCAGGACAAGTGTCTGTAGGGGACAGATCAGTCTTCCTGTAGCCTCCAAAGCAGGCTGCCCAGGGCACAAAGTTTCCAAGTGCAGGTCAGCACGGCAGGCTGTTCCGAGTGACCATTTGGAGTGGCCCATGTGTCACAACATGAGAACCTTCCCCTGATCTGGAGCCCGCTGACAGTTTTCCTGGGTGACCGGATGGCTGGGCCTTGTGCCCTCCCTGTCTCATCTCAAGGTACTCCTCTTGATAGGCCAGGTGAGGGGCCTATATCTGGCAGGACAGAAAAGCTCGTGTGCCTGGCATTTCTGATAGGATCCCACCTCTTCACAGGTGTTGTTACTTACTGGTGCAGATAAATTATTTACCAGTTTGGGGCTCCCGCTGTGCTGGCAGATGGCGGTTGTTTACTTGTGTAAACAGGATGCAGCCGCCTAGCTGAGTGCTTAAAGCAACTCAGGTCAGCATGCTACATTGGAAAGTGGAGACACAGAGCAAGACTGCCAAAAGCTGCTGTTCCGAGTGGTGTAGGGTCACCCAGGGAGGCCAGGCTCCACCCCTCAGCGTCTCACTGGACTTCCATCCATCCAAGCCAGTGGAGAAAAACACCACAGTCCTGCCAGCCTTCCCAGGCCCCCAGGGGGCCACAGCCACAGGGCCAGGGTGGCAGAGCAGCGGATCCTTTCCCACCCTTGAAGTTCCGTGATTCTGAGGAGTCCAGTAGGCAGTTGGACAGCAATGGCGAAGAAACATGGGTGAGGCCAGATACTCGTGGCATTGCTCTGTGGGTAGAAGGAATGTGTAGTCAGTGGTACCAGAAGCAAGTGGAAGAGGCAAGATGGAGCCGTACCAGGAGGCAGGTAGAGAGGGCCCAGGGCAGACACTGACCAGGCCAGTGGTCTCAGCTGTCCAGTTTCTAGATCTTCTAAGTGGGCAGAACAGCCCAGGTGTCCATCCCTATCTCTCTGCCATCGTGCCTCACGCAGGCCTGTCTAGGGACAACAGCACAAAGTCTTTTTAAGCGTCCCTTATCGATATATACTATAAATATAATGGAATTGTGATGTCCTTTGAATCCTATAAGCTTGACTTTTGAACATTGGCTGTGGTAGAGATGGTAGATGTGATGTCTCAGTGGTTACCAGCATGCCCCACTCCTACGGAGACCCCAAGTTCAGGTCCCAACAGCTCACAACCACCTGCAGCCCAGCTCCTCTGGGGGTACCTGCACTCACTTGCACGCTTACTGTTCCCCCCCCCCACGTACATGCATATCATTAGAAATAAGAAAAGTAAGTCTTGAAAAGGAAAAGTACTGGGGGCTGGGAGAAGGGACCTCCGTACTTCCTAATTGCACCTCTGCTGTTCACCTGGACTTGCAAAATCAGAACTAAAAGTTGCTAGTTATTTCCTCTTTAAGATACTTAATGTCCTATTATACATATGTTCTGCTTCTCTAAGCCCTCAGGGAGGAAATGGGCCCTGTGAGCTTTGTGTGCTGGGGGAAAAAAAAAAAAACAATTTTTCTTAAATCTGAAAATAAAGTTTTAGAGGACCCCCTGCCATGCAGCTGGAAGAAATAAGACTGTGTTGTAAGAACCGAGTTGGCCCAGATGTGAAACTATAGATGTTAATAGCATCTTCGAGACACCAGAGGTGGAGGTGGGGGCCCTTGGGAGAGTCCTAAGCCCCTCACTTCTAAACACAGTTGTTTATTTTTCTTTTAAGATATAAACAGAAGGTGGCAGATTCCGAACTAGCCTGTGACCAGGCTCATCAATACCTTGTCATCAAAGCCAAAACCAGATGGGCAGACCTATCCAAGGTAAGGCCGGGGAATGGGAGCACACTTCCGTTCTGTAGGACCGCTGTGCTGACCCAGCTGCTGGAGCAGCGTGGACATGGGGAGACAGCGCCAGGTACCCACGATGCTGGTTCCCGCTCTTCTTCAGAGACTTTCCCCAACACCGAATGGTCTTGGCCTTGTTCTAACTAAAACACCATCAGTGACTGCAATTGTGATGAAGTCATTTGGATATTTTTATTATTGCTAAGTAACAGGGCTGGTATAACTACAGAGGCCTGTAACATTCTACCTCTGCTTTCAACAGCTGAGGAAAGTGAACTCAAAGAGGGAACTCTATTCTTGAAACATTAGCAGCTATCAAAGATGCTTAAAGTTATGATAAAGGGCTGGAGAGGTGGCTCAGCAGGCAGAGGAACTTGCTGCCAAGCCTGAAGACCTGAGTTCAATCCCTAGACCTCACTGTGGAAGGGGAGAGAACCGACTCTTCCAAGTTGTCCCTTGAGCTTCACACGTGCACATGTGCCCACAGATATAGAGGAAAGAAGTCGCTCATGGTGTATGTGCCTGTCTTCCCAAGTAAAGTCTTACTTTCGGGGTCACGGGTGAGAGTAAAGTATGGAACTCAGGAGTCCATGGAGACATTCCTGTTGTTAGCTTGGGCTTGGGGAAGATTTAAAGTTTAAAGGGAAAATCAGGAAAAGTCCTCATTGATTTCACATAACAGTCAACAGGCATTTTCAGAGCTGTCTTATCACATCTTAACAAGATGACAAGGAGGTACCTTTCCAAGGCACTTGACCAGCATGAGCAATCTCATAAGTTGTGATGTCATGGATATGCCATCTGACAGTGACAGTGACAGCTAAACCTCAGGATACCAGGATGGAATGGGCAGACTGGGTTTCTCCTGAATCTAGGGTATGGGGTCACCAAGGACACAGTGATCTCCCTCTAGGAGGGTCACATTTGAATGCTGGAGTGCTCTACCTCCGTCTTTATGGGTGACCCTACTGAATCTGATTTGATCATTTGCCCTTCTGTTGGCTTGGTGTTTTTGTTTTTGTTTTTTTGGCTCCTGTCCAATGCAAAGTTCCATTGGATTCCCTCAAGCCCTGGCCTGCTCCATACTGTGTTCTCAACAAGGTGTGCTGTGGCCCACTGAGGCAGGGCTGTAACCTCCTTTCCTCTGCTTCCTCTTTTCTGTCCTCCCTCTAACATGACAGGTTAGCCTCTTTTCTTCTCCCTTCTTAGGGCCATCCTCTCCTCCCCCAGCACCTCCCCAGGTGACAGGCTAGCTCTCTTTCCTCTCCTTCCACACTGCTCTGACCCAGGGTCATGTATTTCCATTGGCCATGCTTGTCCTGCGTTTAGTGGGTGGCTCCTGGTTCCTATGTGCAGGTACAGTTGCCAGCTCTGGGACTGTCTAGTTAAGGAAGCTCCATCCTGATCCTAGTTTGCTGAAGGCAGGTGTCACCAGTGAGGGTCAGATTTTGCCACGGGATTCTGCAGCTGTTGAGATGAGTAAGAGACTGTCCATTCGATGGGTCACACCAGAGGTTTTCAAGCATTGAGCCTGCCTTGAATGATGAATCCCACCTGGCCAAGGCATCCTGTTGGTATCCACAGTTGGCTCAGTTTGCTAGGACATGCTTGCCCTCAGGAATGATGGGTCTGAAGTTGACTTGTTCAGTGCCATCTGAACGCTGGGCTCGCAGAGTGAGGGAGGAAGGGTTCTTGTGGCTTCTGTCTTCCTGGCACCTTGGGCTTTCTGTGCACACCTGTCTGCCCTGACAGGTTGTACACCTGTGTGTCTCCACACTAGGCAGTGGCTTGCCCTCTGGCCTCGCTCTTCTTAACATATCTAGCAACCTGTGCTGGTTCTGTTTGCTCAGGGGTTCACACACCATCAGGATGGCACAAGGCATTCCAAGATTCCTGCATGCCAGGCCCATGCTAGGACCCACTGCCGACAACTTGGTTATATTTAAGCTTCAACTCTGCCGGGGGTAGCAGATTGTAGAATGCAAATATGTGATTTAAAGAGATGAAAGGAGTCACCTATTGTCTTAGGCCGGCAGTCAGCACACTTCCTCAGAGACCAGACAGAATGTATTTTGGGTGGTGTGTCACTACTCCGCTCTCCTCTGCAGCCCCAACCCTCACACTGGAGCTCGCCATTCCAACAGGTGTAGGATTATCTCCTTTAGTTCAGTCCGCAGATTGTTAGTGAGGAACCGGCCTTTCTGTGAAACGCTTGCTGGAGTCTTTTTTTTTTTTTTTTTTTTTTTTCTTTTGCTACCCTGCCTTGATCTCGGTGAAGATCTTCTCCCATCCTCCCCAAGGAATCACTTTCAACCTCCACAGTCAGGTCTTGAGATGTGGCCCAGGAGTGCACCGTGTGGAAGGCATGCCCACCTTTATTCCTTCTGCATGGCGACCAGGTGTTCCTGCATTTCGTTGTCAAGTCCCCCTTTACCTCGCCGCCCTGCAGCTCCGTCTCTACACTGCACCTCACCCACAGAGCCTGTGAACACCTTATCTCACTAGTGTACAGTTTGTCCGTCCTGGCCCTGGCTACGTTTTTGTATCTGCTGTGACTTATGAATGCACCTTGATAAATTTTTGTGGAGCTTAAGATGACTCCCAGGCCCTGGTGCACTGTAGACAGATGCCTCACTGCTGAGCTGCCCTCCTACCCTTATGGATACATCCTGGCTAGCTAGTAGGTGACTCCTTGTTCTTCGAGAGGTTTTTATTTTTATTTTTTTGGGGGGGGGAGGTTGTTGTTGTTGTTTTATCATTTAACCAAGTTCCATTAGAAATATTTCTGGTTGGGGAGATAATTCATTTGATGCCAGCTTAACAGGTATACTGGCACACGCCTTTAATCCAGAGGCAGGTGAATATCTGAGAGTTTGAGAGCAGTCTGGTGTAGGCCAGCCTAGGCTACATAGTGAGACCCTGTCTCAAAACAAACAAACAAACAAAAACAATCATAAAGTCCCAAGTTTGACCCCTAGGGCCCACATTTTTAAAATATAGGTGTGTGGTCCATGTTTGTAATCTCGGTGCTGGAGGGTGGCAGGGGGAGGGGTGGTGAAGAAAGGATCCTGGGGTTTGCAATTCTCCCTGGGGCTCCACCAGTGAGCCCCACATGCCAGTCTCAAATACAGAAGGCAAACAGCCCCCCAAGGCACGGCACAGTCCTGGCCTCTCAAGCCTCTCATACCCCTACACCTCCACACCTTAGACGGAAAAGCTAAAAACACACAGGGAAGCACTGTAGAGTGTTCTTCGTGTCGCTGAGTGCCATCTTCCATCCTAGAATTTCATAGAAACGGATAATGAAGGCAACGGCATTCTTCGACGAAGGGACATCAAGAATGCGCTGTACGGCTTTGACATCCCTCTCACCCCTCGAGAATTCGAGAAGCTTTGGCACAAGTAAGTCTGCAGTGGTGGGGCTGTTGTCACGTCAGTGCAGTTTCTCAGCAGGGCTCAGGAGGAAGGGCGCTGGGATGGGTTTCTTCTGTTGCATCAATCCTGTGTCCTTATTCCTCCTTCGTGGTAGAAAGCAGCGGTTGCCCTCTGGCCTCGCTCTTCTTAACACACCTAACAACCTGTGGTGGTTCTGTCTGCTCAGGGGTTCACATGCCATCAGGATGGCACAATACATTCCAAAATTCCTGCATGCCAGGCCCATGCTAGGACCCACGGCCGACAGCTTGGTTATGTTTAAGCTGCGACTCTGCCAGGGGTAGCAGATTGTAGACCACAAATACATGATTTAAAGAGATGAAAGGAGGCACCTATTATCCGAGGCTGGCAGTCAGCACACTTCCGCAGAGACCAGACAGAATGTATTTTGGGTGGTGTGCCACTACCTAGCTCTCCTCTGCAGCCCCAACCCTCACACTGGAGCTCGCCATTCCAACAGGTGTAGGATTATCTCCTTTAGTTCAGTCCGCAGATTGACAAAATGATAAAAAAAACAAGGAGTTACCTACCAGCTGGCCAGGATGTATCCATAAGGGTAGGAGGGCAGATCAACAGTGGACTGTCTGACTACAATCTACTGGGGCCTGGGTTTCATCTTAAGCACGACAAAAATTTATTAAGGTACATTCATAAGTCACAGCAACTAGGTAGCAACAGTGTGGACACACTGGTCCTCAGGACTCTGAAGAACTGGGTATCCCCCAGCAGCAGTATTGAGTGGAGAGCTTTGCAGACTTCATAGTTCAGGCTCCTGCATTCTCTGCAGCAGAGCTATAAGCTTATAGCTCCAAGCTAACAGTGCAGTGAGCTATAAGCTTACAGCGAGCTCTGAGCTAACAGTGTAGTGTGCTCTGAGTTCCAGTTCCATCTTTGAATGATGTCTTCCTCCAGTCCATGCTGGTCAGCCCTCAGGTTCCCAGAAGGCTGTGCGCTAGCATTGCATGCCCACTCGGGGTCATGCTCACTGAATGAATCATTCCAGTTTCAGCTTTTCACCTGCCCAAGGTAGAAGACTTAAACACAGGCCAAGTCTAGAATTGGGTGGTATGTTTCTGCCTGTGTTTCTCCTACACGGGAGGCTGGGGCTTCATGTGTTCAAAGGGAAAAGGACAAAGGTAAAGAGTTCATGGCAGTACCTGCCACCTGTGATATATCCTCAAGAAGGGGTCATTCATGTGCAGGAGAATCCAGGAGTGGATACTTACTGTCCAGTAGAAACAGAAGCTCAGGCTACATGCAAGGAATGAAGACAAAGATGCCAGAGGGCTGGAAGCCTACAGACTATGTTGTTACTTGGGGACCAAGAGCCAGAGGAGGAGCTGAGGAAGTAGGGTGTCAAATTCCACCCCACACCTCACTGTCAGGATCCGGAGGAAATAAGGGAGTCTCTTCCAGATCAGAAAGCTGCCTCCACCCACCAAGGGCCAAACCCGGATGCTGCTATAGAAGCTGTTAGAGTCCCAGCTGGCACTGAGGAGGAGCCACCACCACACTGTTCTGCCATCCATCTGTCTGGATCTCCTTGGAACAGCAGGGTGGGACACAGAGGTCCTGCAGAAGGATGAACTAGGAGAGCCATGACGAAGATGTCCCTTTCCAGGCCAGCTGCTGCTGGAAGCCAGGGCATCCAGAAGACAGACGGTAGGACTTCTAGTGATCAGATTGTGCGCCCACGCATGGCAGCTGAATTCCATGAAGGCCAGGTCGCAGTAGACCTTGTCCCGAAGGCCGACACACCAGTAGGAAGACAAATCTGGGCAGGACCCCTGGAAGCCTCCCTGAGCTGCTGGGAGGAAGGGGGTTACAGGAGACCAGCCTGGAGCTCAGAGGCCAAAGGGGCTCTTGGTGCCAAGCAGAAGGAGGCTGCAGGCTCTCCAGGAGGACAGGAAAGGAGATGAGTGTTGTGGATTGAGCCGGCAGTGACGGAAGTGAGGCAGTATGAGAAGGCAGAGGTTCCTGGAATGTGGTGTACAGAGCAGCTCCCACAGTCAGCCTCGGGGGCCCAGGACTCCACCAGGGGCACTGTGCAATGTGTGGAGAATACAGGGCACCTGCAGGCAGAACAGTAAGCCAAATGGAAATTCAGATTAGAAAGGGTCCTGGTTGTTCAGAGGAGATCAAGGGGAGCAGACAGCAGGCATGCCAACTGGACATCACCTCCTCATCACCTTCACCCTCATCCCCTCCACTCAAGGCTGGTGGTGAGAACAAGCTTTTGCAGCAGGGGGTGCTATGAGCAGTGAGGAGGCCCCATGGGAGTTCTCAGGACATCTGTAGCCTCCTAACATCAGGTGGCACCAGGAAACAGCGGTCAGACAGGTGAACCACCAGGGCTGACCGACAGTGTGAAGGAAGACAGTGTGCCCCACTGCTCCTGATAAACAAGGGCCTAGGAAGTCTGGAGCAGCTGGGACCCCCATGATGCCCTCTAGCTCAGGGGGTCTGGGCGTGTCCAAGGGAACAGGGAGACCAAAAGAAGCAGAGGAGAGCAGCATGCTGGTCTTCCAAAAACCTGACTCTGAAAGAACTCAAGAGATCTGGATAGAAAAGGCTTTGAGCATCCATTATTCACTCAACACTTCCTTCAGCCTGTGAAGTGCTCTTCCTGGTGCTGTGGATTAGTCTGGAGGGGCCTGCTTTATGCTGTGGAGATAAATTAATAAACTGACCCCAAATCTCAGCGGCTCAGGTACCTCCATATTTTCCTCTTCGTCCAAACTCCCAGTGCGCCTGATGGCTCCTAAGGACATTTCCCACCAAGAAGTAAGGAAGGCTCAGCCCACTTCCAGGAATTAGCTGGGTGTGTGCTCATCCAGCAGGCAGGCCACACATGAGTACCTCTCATTGCCCTGGGTGGCACAAGGGGGTCAGGCTGGTTCTAGGAGTTGAGAGAACAAAGGAATGCTGCCCACTGAAGGCAGCTCTGGAGTTGTGAGCCTTGAGCATACAGGAGCAGCCTGCTTGGCTAGAACACAGGGAGCTGCTGAGGACCAACCCCTCACCACAGGGAAGGTGTGCTCGCCTTCAGTCACACAGTCATTCTGGAGACTCTGACTGGCTCCTGAGGTTCCCAGCTGAGAGGCAGCTCTGCCCTCAGTGTCCACGCAACAGGTCTAGGACAGGACACCTCAGCTGAGTCGGAATCAGCAGCCATTGAAGCGAAGAAGCCACCGATTGTGGGAAAGGGTGTTCCATAAGCAGAACTTCTGGAAAAAGCCTAGGGCCTCAGCCTGCCTGGGGCCTACAGGGGTGGGCTGGGCTGGGCCAGGGCCTCCTCTGGAGCAACATTGGCATTCTGAGGCCTTCATGGCCTCATTCCTTTGGGTGGGAATCAGCTAATCCAAAAACAAACTTAGTTGGAAACAATGAAGAAAAAATGCTATGGATGTGCATAGAAGATGATGTACAGCATGACAGAAGAGTCTTTGGAGACCAAGCGAGATTCTCAGCGCTGCTGGGTGCTCAATCCTGGCAGGGTTCTATGTAGAGATTTTCAGATAGAAAATCGTGCTTTACAATATGAGTGCCGTATGTCAGTATTCAAATTAACCAAGAACTCTGAAAAAGAAGCCATGCTGAAGGCTGTCACCCCTGTCCTCCACGGACAGGAAGTGAGCTTGCTCTTGTTATCACCAAAGAGCCTCGATGCCCTCTGTAGATGCCAACTGCGTGACGTCTGGACAGCGCATGCCTCAAGATGGAGAGGCTGAGAGAGCAGGGCCTGCAGCTTGGAAAAGAGGACTGACTGGGCAGAAACTCAGGAACAGAGGTTCACCGTGGGAATGTGTCACTCAAGAGGCTCAGCATGGAAACCTTGTCATCGCCAAAATGGGTTAAGAAGCAGGCACTGAAGGACCCCATGTCCCTCAGCTCCATGCAAGGTTAGAGCGCTATGCCTGGGAGAGCAGAAGTACCCTGGCACAGGATGGGGGCCACCACAGAGGCCACCTCACTGATTGCAGCTCTGTCAGGGTTTGCTACATGTGCCCAGTGGGCACCAGTTTGGGAAGCTGACCATTTTCATTCCGAGGAGCAGATGTTTGAGCCATCAAGCCACTCTCTTAAGACAGCACCATAGAGAAGTCCTCCCATGCCAGCTGCACAAGGCTCCTGGTTGCTCTCCCTACAGTCTGGGTCATCTGCAGGGCATGTCCCATACCTTGACCATGTCCTTTACCTCTGGTGCCAGGGTACTCAAAAGTCCTTCTGAAATACATGTAAGAGTCCAGTGTCCAAACAGCACGAAGAACTTAAGACTTCAGCAAAGCTGAACGATGGATGTGAGCCTGTAGATCCCATGTGTGACCAATCACAGTACACAGCAAATGGGAAGGTTCTCTAACCTAGGGTGGGCCATCCGGGGTGGAAATGGGAGCCCTGGGAATATTGTCACCTGCCTATCCCATGACTTCATGGCCACTGCTGCGTGCAAACACAAGCTTTTACAGGGCTTCTGCTCAGGACACATTTTTTTCTTGGTGTAACTGTTGCTCAGCCATTTTAAAATTCAACCTTTATAGGCAGTTGGTGTTTTTTTTTTTTTTTTTTTTTTTTAATGTTACACAGAGGATTGCATAATGAAGGGTGAGGTTATGTAAGCAGAATTAGCTCTATGATTATTCACATTCATAGCAATATTTTCTTTGCAACTGTGCAATCTGCTCTTCCATGTCTCCGTGATGAGAAGAGCCTGTTTGCGATCTTCATTAATAAAGTA
Organism: Psammomys obesus; assembly: GCF_907164565.1. Classification (NCBI taxonomy): domain Eukaryota; kingdom Metazoa; phylum Chordata; class Mammalia; order Rodentia; family Muridae; genus Psammomys; species Psammomys obesus. The sequence continues at coordinate 16,031,730 of NW_026596085.1, forward strand.
ATTAAGAAGTGCCTTTTCATTCAGCCCAAGTGTCACAGCAGAGAGCAGGCTGTGGGGGAAATCTGTGCCTCAGAAGTACACTGCCTGTGACACACACACACAGGCACACTCACACACGTACACACACACACACACACACACACACATACGCACACATGCACACACATGAGGGTTCCATGGCTACAGCAAGCCTGCCTCGGGCCTGAGAGTTGGAAGCAATGCATGAGACACAGTGGTGCCTCAGGAGGCTCGCATGCAACAAACAGGAGACGCAACCTGGACTCAGTGCCTGGTAGAGCCCACCAGGCTTACAGACAGCAACAGTGAGGGCAGGCCCGGCCTGACAGTCCCCATAAGCAGTTCACTGCTTATGCCCCTAAGAATCTAACGGGGGCCAGAATCATGGGACTTTAGACCTGGAGGGACGGGAAGGTTCCCTAGCCCAGGGTGGACCATCAGGGGTGAAAATGGGGGCCCTGGGAACATTGTTGGGTAATGTCTCACTTGAGCCACGTGACACATCACTCTGGTGTCAGACGAGGTACAGTCCTGAGGCCACATAGGTTCTCCTTTTGTGCTTTATTTAAATATGTTTTAGATGTATTTATTTTATGTTATATATATGAGTGCTTTGCCTGCAGGAATGTATATATCTCACATGTGTGCCTGGTGCCTGAGGAGGCCAGAAGAGGGCATCTGATCCTCTGGATCTAGAATTATGGGTGGTTCGGAGCCTCCGTGTGGGTGCTGAGAATCAAACCCAAGTCCTCTGGAAGCGGACTCAAGTACTCTTAATCATCGAGCCAACCCTCATGTGCATTGGTTTAAAAGCTCACAGGGAAAGGCAAGCTGTGCTTTCCTTGGCCAGAGTATGAAGCTCATGCTAATCATACATACCCGGGAAAGGCCTGGGGTCTGTTCATAAGTGATAACAGCCTACAACTCAGCTGTTCCGGCTGTTCTATCCTGAAGGGCTGCCACGGCTCCTGGGAGTTGGTAGGGCCTTGCTAGGGGTACCAGGGTACCCTGAGCTGCCTCAGCTGAGGGAAAGAAGTCACCAGAGGGTGAGGAACAGAGACAGGTGTGTTGGCTGAAGGGAAGCTGAAGGTCCACAGAGCACAGGGGGGACCAGGAGTAAGAGGCAATGCTATATCTCCCATGGGCATCCAGGCAGGCCCAGTAGCTTAGGATCAGGATGTGAGCCATTTGACTCCTGGCATCCTTGGGTATTTGGGACAAGAGCCCACACCCTGCCCCAGCTGCTGGCTTCTGTCCACTGCACAGCCTGTGAGGATGAGCCTGTGCTCTCAGAAGAACAGATAACCCACCTCATCGGCAGGGCCGTTTGGCCGTTCTGGGGACTCTCTCTGGATACTATGTGGGGCAGTGCCTCTGAAAACCAACGTCATCGCCTGGGGTGAACCTGGCTTGAGTGCCTTAAACAGAAGATCCCCATTCCTGTAGCTCCTAAGTTAATCAAGGAAAAGCCACATCTGCAGATTGCACCTTTTCACTGATTAGCCGTGGACCAAGACCTTTCTGTTAAAAAACAAATGCCTTAAAAAAGAAAAAGAAAATGGTCAATTTGCCTTCAAATTTTTATTGAAGTAATTCTATTCTATGTGAATAACATCAGGAGATAAAACCTCCATTATTCCTTTCTTAATGAATTATAATTCAGAAAAATCTTGATAACAGAAAATGACTTAAAAGGCACAATGTACAGTTCTTATCTTGTTTTCCTTCTAGGCTCTCTCCCTGGATATGTGTAATTGGCATCTCTTCAAAGTAGAAACAGGGGCTTTTTAAATCCTTGAATCAAGTGGTAGTCATATATTGAAGCTTCAAGATGGAATATGCTTCCTGAAAGATTTTCTTCTAACCCTTAGTATAGCTCCATTTACACAGAGGTGCCTAGCTTAAAGTCTGAGTGTGGGGGGTTTGGTTCTCTGGATTTACCTCTGTGTTTCTATAAACACAGCAGATGTATGATTTGGGTCCATTCTCTTAGGGCATGTCAGTGTGCCTGGGGCTCACCTAGGGGCCGTGTTAAGTGTGGGTGCAGAAAGGGTCAGAGGCACAGGCTGAGACTGTATTTGTGAAGAGTTTGCTGGCCTTGCTTGTACCTGACAAGAAAGAAAACTTCCCCCAAATTGCAGATGTGGCCCTGGCCCCTGAGTTCCAGCCCACCTTCCAAACCACTGATGACAGCATCTTTTTTATTATTTTTTTTTAAGCTATGACACCAAAAGAAGGGGTTACATCACATACCAAGAGTTTCTCCATGGACTGGGCATTCGATACACCCCGAAAATCCACCAGCCCTACAAGGAAGACTATTTCAACTTCCTGGGTCACTTCACGAAGCCCAAGCAGATCCAGGAAGAAATCCAGGAGCTTCAGCAGATAAATGAAAGGTGAGTGTGCCAGCACTGGGGCCTGGACTCTGCTCTCATCCACCCCGACAGCAAAGGCTGCTCTGACAGAGTTCTTGAAAAGGCTGGGACGTGCACAGCTGAGCCTAGAAATCAGCTCTGCCAAAGAGCCGCAACACCGGAAGCTTTCCCCCAGCCAGCCTCATGTCACGTGCTCGTTCATGCTTTATCTGCCCCCCACCCACCCTCTTGAACATTGCCCTTTCTGGCTGCGCGCTGTCTGGTGCCTGCGCCCTGCAGTAGCCTGTCTGGAATGTAGGCACCATAGGGTGTCTGTGATGTCCCAAAGGCACTGTATAAGCACCTTTAAATGGATGCGTGGATGAACGGATGGCTGTGGTTTTAACTCGCCATTTCTGCTTTGAGGACTTTATCCCAAGGATAACCCAGAGCTGTTTGCAGTTGCACCGGGTGACTCACAGTGCACTCTTAATGTCAGCGAAGGAAACATGAGCTGGGAATACGACCTGGTGTCTGCCTGTTGAAATGATTGCTGGAAACACTGGAGTAGAGGTGACACTGGCCCACGGGCAACGAAGGTTTGAAGTGTGTGCATGAGTAGACCTGGATGTCTGTGCTTGAGCAAGGACAGGGAGACAGCGTGAAGGTGAGCCACGGGGTGTGTGGCTTCTCTTGCTTTTACCTGTTTGTATGGCTGTTCCTTGCCTTGACCTTTCAAACAGTGGGACTCAGCTCTGGACCTCACCCCACCCACTGCCAGGCACCCACATGAGTGGGAGAGGGCTTGCAGAAGAAGCCCTGAGGGAAACAAGGAAGCCACAGACACAGGGCAGAGCCGGAATGGGGTTGGGCAAGCAGGTGGCATTTAACCTCTAGATTAGGCTGAAGTTTCCGCACCAGGGAGAGTGCAGGGGGAGGCTTGAGATTGCGAGATTCAGTGTAAGCTGCGCACAAGGTTGGTATAAATCAAATACGCCACAAACTGATGAAAAGTGGAATTAATCTTCAGCAGACAGGGCTGGCCTCATTACCCACGAGGGTCTTCATTCCCGTCTCCCCCCCACCATGTGTGAGTAATGAGGCCCGTTCTGTGCGCACATGCGTTTCTCTCCTCTGTGCTGGTGACAGTGCAGGGATGAGATGAAGATCTGTTTGCTGTGTGATGCTCCATTCTGGTCCTCAGGACCAGACAAGTCCCGCACACTTGCTTGACCTCCTGCCTCAGTGGTACCATCTTACCAGAGAATACTAACACCTGATCAGCTCCATTTCCTCAAAAGAAAAAAAAAAAAAATCAAGTTGGCCCAGGTGCTTGCTTGTAATCCCAGTGCTGAAGAGGTGGAGAAAAGTGGATCCCCGGAGCTCACTGGCCAGCTGGCCTTAACCAGGAGAGTTGCAGGCCAGGAAGAGACCCTGCCTCAAAACAAAGTGATGGCTTCTAAGGAACAACACCCAACAGCACCACCTCTGGCCTCCACACACACCTGTGCACGGGCACACCTAAAACGCTAGCATTGCAGGGTTCAGTAAATAATGGCTGCCTGTCAGGGTGACTGGCTTTCTGAAGTCACATCACAGATTAATTGAAGGGATGGAGCAATAGATTTTTTTTTTGTCTCAATCCAAACGAGTTAATTTTGCCAGGAGTGCCCTAGTGCCTGTTGCAGGCGAAGCAGAGGCTTTTGTGGTCCTGTGTTCATCGCCAGCTCCTTCCTTCCTTCTGCTCTTTAGACCGAGTCAGAATAGCCAGGGAACAGCCACCTGGCACAGGCCCCATTCTAAGATGCTTGTGGAGGCGGATGGGTGAACACAGCCGAGGAGGAAGTAAACAAGGCTCGATGACTTACGGAGTCATGGCCGTGCCCTCCTTAGCCTCACTGGCCAGAGCCAGAAGAGGACAAGACCCCAGGCACAGTGTTGCCGCTCGGTGTGGGCCAACAGCAGCTCTGTTTGGCAGCGCTCTTCGATCTCTGCTCCAAGCCCTCATTTACTCCGTGCACATGTTTACTCTGAAAGAGAAATAATTGCTGCTCAGAAGCCAGTCCAAGAAATGCTGAATGCCTCAATTTTCTAAAAATACGTATCTCCAAAAACTGTTTTGATTCTCCCCGCTTCCATTCGCTTTCAGTTTGAAGAGCTAAGTGGGATGGAATTGTGGTAACAGGCAGGGACCGGGTCCACCGCACGCTGGAAGCAGCCCAAGGCAGGTGCTGTTGCTTACCCCGGCATGCTCACCTGGGTTAGATGCCAGCATCGTGAGCCCCTATCGGATGGGAGACGCACAGGAGAAGGGCCTGGATCTACACATAGCTTCTCTCAATGGCTCTCCCTCTGCCTCACTGCAGCCTGTCTCGCCTGCCTTCTAACAGTTTGAGATCAGTGGTTTGTTTCCAGGCTTGCTCAAGGAGACGTCCCATAAATACCAAGTGGAAATGTTGGGCAAGAACCAGAACAGATCCAGTGTTTGGAACCGATAACCTATTCAGTCTCCTGAGGAACAACCAGGAACCAAGATGGCGTGCGAGCCTATCAGATGGGCATTTTCCTCTGTGGCTTAGGAGGGAGATGCTCAGAGACATGGAAGAGTGGAGATGATGGAATTTAGACAATCCGTCACGGGCCACACAAGATAGGTGTACTGGCTGGTCTGGGGTGTCAGCACAAGCTAGAGTCATCAGAGAGAAGGGAGCCTCAATTGAGGCACTGCTTCCATGAGATCCAGCTGTAAGGCATTTTCTCAATTTGAGATCAATGAGGAGGGCCCAGCCCATTGTGGGTGGTGCCATCCCTGGGCTGGTAGCCTTGGGTTCTATAAGCAAGCAGGCTGAGCAAGCCAGGGGAAGCTAGCCAGTAAGCAGCACCCCTTCATGGCCTCTGCATCAGCTCCTGCCTCCAGGTTCCAGCCCTACTTGAGTCCCTGTCCTGCCTGCCTTCCAGTGATGGACTATGGTGTGGGAATGTAAGTCAAAGAAACTTTTTCCTTCCCAACATTTTGCTCATGGCGTTTTCATCACAGCAGTGGAAACCCTACCTAAGACAGGAGGGGAGGCAGGAGGATGCATGCTCAGGTGTGCAAATGTGGAGGTCAGAGGTCAACCTCAGGTGTCATGCCTCAGGTGCAGTCCTGCATATTCTTTGAGTCAAGGCCTCTCAGTGACCTGAAGCTTGTCAGTCAGGCTAGGCTGCCTGGCAAGGCCCAGAGATCTGCTTGTCTCTGCCTTCCCAGTGTTGGAGTTGCACACCAGGTCACCACACCTGTGCTCCTCGAATGGCGGTTGGAGATCAAACCCTCCACAAGACGCTTTCTCATAGAGACTGGGACACGGGCTCCAGGAAAGTCAGCCGTGAGTCCACACTGTCTGTCCTCATCTACCCAGTGGGCTGAGGCCCCCTGGCAGGGTCACTGGGAAGACCTCAAGTGTTGGCCCCCCCGTGGATGCTGGCTCCTGCTCCAGGAGTCATGCCCAGGTGGTAGCTTTGTTTCTAGAAGTAGGCACACCTGACCAGCAGGTAAAGCCGGGACAAAGAGACAACTCCGGGGCTAAGAGCACTTGCTGCTCTTCCAGAGGGCCTGAGCTCTGCTTGCTCCCCACACCCTCCCCAGGAACCCTCCCAACTGCCTGGAACTCCAGCCCCAGGGGATCTGGCACCCATCCTCACGTGCACATGCCCACGTAATTTAGAAATTATAAAACATAAATGATATTGTAAATAAGATGAAAAGATGAGGCCCTCAATCCTGACAAGACCCTGGCCTTGTCCACGGCCCTCGCTCCCTATGCTGCTCTAGTCCTGCCCCCTTGGTGCTGGCCAGCTAGTGTCCCGGTGAGGCCAATTGTAGTATTTAGAATGGTAACCCATTGCCACTATGGGGCGTGGTGGCTCCTCCCAGAGGCTCTTTTCTTTCCTACCAATCCACCATGCTGTATGCTTGTCCACCCATATCTCCAGACCTGTCCCCTCCATGATGCTAATTCAAAGGATGCCTATTTGAGGCCCTTTTGTGTCCAGCATGCCCAGAAGCTCATGTCACATAGTAGGTGCACACAGCATTTATAGAGGGTAGAGGCGTTTTTCTTATCAGCCATAACCTTGTGTTAAATTCTTGGTTCCCTTTGAAAAGCACCAACTATAATACAACAAAAACAGTCGTCATTTCCCCCAGGGCAGTTTTGCTAATGCTAAATGCCAATAAAACAATGGTGACCGAGACTGATAGCATTTCCCTGGGACACCCTTTCACATAAACATCTCTCCAAACCCTGCGAGGTACCTTCTGTAGCAGCTCCTGGCAACCAAGGTATCACAGTAGAGTGAGCATCAAGAGTCACTTTTCTCCTGGCCTTAGGTGTCTGAGGTGGCTTCTCTTTCAGGGAGAAGCTCCTGGACCATTATGAGGAGATCAGCAAAGCACTCAACGCGCTAGAAAAATCCAAGTCGAGTTCAATAGCCCTGTGCAAATTGCAGAAGGTGCTACAGGAATGCGGGTATCCCCTGAAGGAGGAGGAGCTACTGAGCCTCCTGAAGAGGTTTGTCCGTCCTCCTTCTCCCCCTCTTCCTTCCTCCTAGTATGCCCCCTCTGTACTGATTAATAGGCTGGTGTGCTGGAGTTTTCTCTTCTCCTCTGTCTACTCACACAGCCTTGACCCTGAGGTGACCTCCACCTGCTGCTTGCTATTCCTGTTAGCGACAAGCAAAAAGACTCCTTGACAAGGGCTTAACTTCTCCCAGCGCCCAGTTTCAGGGTTCCCCTTTGAAAGCGGCAGCCGTTTCCTGCCCCTGCCACTGCCTCCCACCCCCACAGTTCAGGAGCTCAAGGCTTTTAGCCGAACGTGTCCTTGTCTAAGTGACAACTCAGATCAACCCTTCTTGATTCATTCTTCTTTTTTTAACTTGTAAGCATGTCCAAGGAAGATGTGGCTTTAGTCTGTGTCTCCACTGTCTCCTGCCAATCCTCATTCCTCAGCTGCCCCCACCTCCCACAAACACACAGAATCCATTGCACAGCTCGTTCTGTGGTTCTGCGCCAGGCTCTGGGTGGTCCGGAAGCAGAGTCCACCTTACAGTGACCAGCCATCACTTTTCTATTTAGTACTTTCCCCCGGGTCATGCGATTGTCATTCCTGCTTGCTTAGTGTCCGGGTTTTTTGTCCCTGCTGATAAATCCCCAGCTCACCGTGTGGCAAACATCTCCATCCAGTATGTTCAGTCTCCTAAGGCACACTCTTTTGTGTTCTGTGAGTTGGGGAAGTTTTCTTGACTTAGCTCATTAAGGGGTTCCTTTCCTGCATTCATTCTGATGCTTCTGTTGATACTGAACATGGAGCCACCCAGACTTGGTCCCTCATGGGTTTTGAGCTTTCTCCTTTAATTTATATTTCTTACTTTTCACTTCGGGTTCACTTCGGGTGAGTCGCCTGGTTCTCAACTCTTCGCTCTCTTACTCTTTGCCAGCATTCAGTGCTTGGGTCTCATCTCAGAGTGTCATCTTATAGCAGCCATCCTGTTCTTAGTTCATGGGCATCGATCTCATAAGAATTTAACACTTTTTTTCTTCAAAGTTTTCTTGGTGTGGGCGGAGTGTTCAGTGGGTAAAGCTGCTTGCAGCCAAGCCTAACCACCTGAGTTCAATGCCCAGAAGGACTAGTTCCCGAAAGCTGCCTTCTGGCCTCTCCATCCAGGCTTGTGGCACACGTAATAAATAAACAACTGAAACCTTTTAAAAACAGTTTTCTTTGCCTGAGAAATCTGCCTTTCAGTGTTGCATTTATAACAGTCTTTCATGATAGACGCTTTTCTCAAACGCATGCCCGTCTTTCCAGATTTCAGGGTTACATTTTCCCTGTGCCCTCGCTTCTCTGCTTTGTCCAAGAAGAGCCAGTGGCATCCAGCCATGTCCAATTTCTCCATAAAGGACGGCCTTCCTCCCTTCACATGAAGCTTGCTGAGCGTGTGCGTAGCCCAGCCCTTGATTTCCTGGCCTCTGTCTTCCCTTTGCTGGAGTCCTTCCTGAAGCAATTTTCTAGGGAAGGGCGGACAAGAAGTATATTCCCTGAGAAACTTCATTCTGGAATGGGTTAATTGTCCTTCATACAGATTGTTAGCTTGTATGCACCTTGAATCTGGAAAGAAAATGATTCTCCTTTCTGATTTTGAAGACGTTACTTCATTATGTGCAAGCTGTGGGTATGTGTGTCTGCACATGTGACAGTATTGGGTATACATGCATACTGTCTGTTGTGTGCATGTCCGTTGTGTCATATAGTAGGTATACACATTATATGCAGTGTGCATGCATGTGTGTTTATGGTATATGTGGCGTATACCACATGTGTGTTTGCATGTATGGTACATAAGTGTATATATGGCACGTGTGTAGTATGTGCAGGTATGTGGTGTATATATGCAGGCCATGGTGTGTGTGTGTGTGTGTGGTATGTGTGGAATTTGTGCCTATGTTGTGGAATATGTGCGGTGTGTAGAAACGGAGGGCCATAGCATCCTGAACTGCTCACGCGATTCTCCTTTCTGGGTCTTCTCACTGTAGGAGTAAGAATTCATGTGTTCAATGAATAAATCGTAGGAAAATAGGCACAGAAAAAATAATTCGTTAAATGGTTCCGAGGATCTCGTTAAAGCACGGTTAGACTTGATACTTTCACAGACAGCACAAAGGGCCTCGGAGCTTCTGCTCTCCACCTTTCAATGGGTGATCAACTTTTCTGCACGTGGAAGCCTTAATAAGGATCCATCACGCAGTCGCTTGTTCCTCCTCAAAGACCCCTTGATGATAAACATCTTGGCTATTGGTAATTACATGTCGATTATTCTTTCCCAGATCCAAAATAGACTTTTTTTCAACCCCAGCAAGGAGGTTCGCATATGCATTTGCTGTATTGCTGCGTTTGTAGACAGCTCTGGCAGCTCCTCCCTTCGCATGAAGCAGTGCTGATTGTCTGTCTCCTTGTGTCCCTGTCACGTGGTCCATGCCAACGCAAGCAGACAGGGCTGCTCTGCAGCTGCAGCTTGCAAAGCGAGGCTCTCGCCTCTCTCTCCTTAAGAAGCAGCCAAGTTACTGGAAACGTCTCTCCTGCCCAAGCTTCCAAGCTTGCCTACGCCCTGCCTGTTCCCATCCAGCTGACAGAAAATCCAGGCACTCAAGGGCCCCAAGAACCTAACTACAGGAATATCAACCTTTTGTTTGTATGCACACGCGTGTACATGCACACGAATGTCCTGTCTGCCTTTTTTTTTTTCTTGAGACAGGAAACTGGCCTATAACTCACCAAGTAGGCTGTGCTAGCAAGTCCCAGGCATCCAAGTATCTCTTTTACCTCCACACCTAAGTTTTTTTTTTTTTTTTCTAAACAGGTATAGGTATAGGATCGAAACCAGGTCCTTGCTCTTCCTTGGCAAGCACTTTCCCATCTGAGCCTTCCCCCAGCTCAGGAGCTTGGGAGCATGAAGGTGTGAAACTTTACTCCTCATCACCAGTGTCTTCAGTAAACATGCTGGGTGCCCTTGGAGCTCTCTTGGACCTTACTCAAGTTATTCTTTCAGAGTTTAAAAGAAATTGTTTCCCAGTCCCTCATTGAGGACATGAAGGTGCTCTCATTGCTGCATGGGTATCCTTGTGGGGACATATGTGGATTTTTTTTTTATCTAGGAAATATTAAGCTAGATAGCTTTTGCGCAGTGCCCTTGGAGAGCTTTGGGCTTGACAGCCTCATTTCAGCCAGGCTTGGAAAAGAATGTAGTGTCTCTGCCTCAGTTCCTCCATCCCTGTGCTGTGTCTAATGTGCTTCTCTTCCAAGTCCCACTGACACACCTCCCTTTCCACCCCATAGTTAAGGCCTCCCCCATGACAGAAACTTCTTGTCCAGCCTGTAGCTCAGCTGGCTGCTGCCACCCTCATCAGGCTATCCTCCCACAAACGCTCTCCGGGTGGGCAGCATCCTTACCCAGCAACCCTTGCTGACTCCTGTTCTCTCAGGCCCTGAGCGCCATCGTCCAGCCATCAGGTCTTGGGTCTTCAGGACAGGGCAGCGTATGGCCTCACCTCTGAGGCCACCACCCTCATTCTTACCTCCCATGGCCCTCACCTTGTTCATGGGCACACATCAGAAACCAGAACGAGTGGGTATATGCCAGCAGGGTGGGCACCAAGCCTTTTCAAACCATTCTCTTCCTCACAGTGCCCCTGTGTTCTGCAACTGTTTGTCGAATGAATAAGTACATGGTTTGTTGTTGTTGTTGTTTTAATGAATCTGTTCTTTCCTTTTGTGGGGAAGCTTGGACATCAGTGTGCAAAACAATTGCATCAACTCCGTTGACTTCCTGAGAGCACTGGAGACGAGCAGGACAAGCAAAGCTGAACCAAAAGAAAAAGAAGAAAGCTCACCAATCATCTTCTCCAAGCTGACCCAGGAAGAGGTGGTGAAGAACATGCAGGCCGTTGTAGACGCCTGCCAGCCTGCTTTGTTCAAGGTACGGCAGATTGCAAAGGGTGCTATCTTGTAAACTCATCTCCATCCCTTGCAGAGGCTCCAAGCCTTGCCCCCTACAACCTGTCCACCTCTCCCAAGCCTCCTGGGCATATACTCAGTCTAGATGAGATTTCCTGTTGGAGCAAGTGTGTCTACACTGTTGCCCTATAAAAAGCCAGCTGGCCTCTGCCCAACCTGTTGAGGTGGATTCAGCAAACACCAGGCAAGCTGAAGCCACAGGATCGGGCAGAGAAGACAGACACCCGGCCTCATGCAAGGGCTAAGGCGAAGCAACACCTCAGGCTGTGCTCAGGCCTCCACAACTGTACTTTGGCACAGTTTGTGCCCACCTTCATACACACAGAGATAATTTGTTGTAAAGGACAGAGAGGCTGGGTGGCAGCGGCTCACCCACCCCATGAGGCCCCTGTATGCCCAAGCATGTGGTGGGAATGAGTGAGGTGAGAGCAGCCTTCACGAGGTTGGATAGGACAAGCTGTGTCACAGAGACTGTTGTGAAGGGGGGACCAGAAAGCTGTAAAACATCTGAGGAGAAGGGTGCTCCACCTCTCTCCCTTGGGTAACCCCATGCGATGTGGTCCCTCCAGCCCTGCTCGTGTCTCTCAAAAGAGTGATTTGGGAACCATGCTCCCATAGGTGCCTGGCCCATAGGTGCCTGATGTGGGCACACCAACCCCAGGTGACTATATGTCAGCTCAAGACTTAATGGATGGCTGGAGGCCACTAGGTCCCCACCAGGAAGAACCACCCCACCCCCACCCCTAACACACAGCAGAGTCCTAGGCTCCACACCAGGAGGGTTCTGCTTGCACTGATGGAGGCTTCCAGAACTCTGCAGACAGTCACGCGTCTGCCTGCATGGAGCTTTGGTGTGATGGCAACCCTCATGAGAGTCCATGGATTACTAGCTCTTCTAGAGCCTAGCCTGCAAGGTTGGGGTCATTCTTTCTGTTCTAGAGAAGCGGAAACTGAGGCTGAGGGTGAATGAACTTGCCGTAGCCTCACAGGTTGTAGGTGGCCAGGCTGTAAACATGGCTGGGCAGAGAGGGGCCCGTCCATGCCCTTCTTTTCCAAATCCGGGAAGCTGAAGGCATTAAAGTCCTAGCTGGGCATGCTGGCTCGTACCTGTTGTCACATTGCTAGAGAGGCTGAGGCAGGAGAATTGCTGCAGGTAAAGACCAGCTTGCTCTATACACAAAGAACCCTGTCTTCTCTGGGGAAAGAACCCTGTCTTCTCTGGGGAAAGGCTGTGGGTTCGTTTCACAGAGATGTGTTACTTAGCAGCAAGGTCAAGTTCAGGCTCTTAGATTATAAAGCCCTTATGGGTAGAGAGGCTCCCAAGGCTACCTCTAAATTTAGATTTAAATTTGGACTTGGTTTGGTTTGGTAAATGACACCCGTCTACTTCCTCAGTGTAAGGAGGGAGTAGAAGATGGGCTTTTGGATACAAAAAGGAGGAGGCAATGAGGAACGAAAGCTGAAGGGTGGGCTAGCCCGCTGGGAGATGCTACAGAATTTGACCTCTATCCCACAAAGCAGGCATGGCCAGTACCTAGCTCTCTGTGAGGACTTAGTATCCTAGGTCATTAACCAGAAGGAAAGGGGAGGACAGCTTTGTGGTGCAGCATTCCTGTGAGCTAGCTGAGGCCAGGCGTTCCCAGGCTTGTCAGTTTCAGGACTGGCCAAGTCTCTCAGTTTCTATTTATCAGCCCTTCTGTCCCATGCAGGAACAGAACTCCTATGTTTAGGGTTGCTTGTTCGTCTTTGGGTCTCAAGTAGCACATCTTGGCATCTCTCGGGAGGTTTCTGAAGCTGGGGACCATGGGCTTCGGGGTGGAACCACAGTGTTTTACTTCTGAAAAGCACTTTTTATGTGGCTTGAAATTCTACAGCAGAGGGTACAGGAGGCGAACTGTGGGGTTGGGGGGAGGCTGAGGGTGGGAAAGAGAAGGAGGAGTGAGGCTGGTTCAGGATGGGCACCAGAGAGGACAGGGCCTACAAGTCCATCATTATCTGCCACTGCAGATGCCCACATCTGTCTTGTTTTCACCTTAGCAACATTCTACCCTTGCAGTGTTTTACAGATTTCAAAGCCCTTTTCTATTCTGCTCCTACTCCTGTGCTGTGGCTAGCAGGCTGAGTTTACACATTGACCCCAGGAAGCTTCAGGTCCTGTGGCTAGCCAGAGCTGGACTCACATTGCTTCTCAGGTCCCTAGAACACCACCGTATCAGCTCCCCCCGTGACACGGCTTCCCGCATCCTGACAGCACCAACTGCTCTTTTTGCTCGGATCTTCTTTCAGATGGCTGTGCACCTGGTATCCACATCCCCGTACTTTCCAGCCAAAACCTCGTTCACCAGCACCCTTGGCTAGATCCACCCTCCAGAGAATGTGCTGAGCAACTTGACTCAGAACTCAGGGCCAGGGACCGCCCCGCTGCACCCCACCGCGCCCTGCTGCCTCAATAGCTGCCAGCTGAAGAGCTCTGTAACAGCTCTGCTTACATAGGCTGCCCGCCTCAAGGTGTGCCTAACCAGCACAGAACAAGAAAGAAGGCTCAAGGGAGCTGGGCTCGGGGGCTGCAGGCACATTAAATTTTTACTTTTTAAAAAAAGCATCTTAATCCACCGCTTGATACAGATTTCCCAGTACAATAAGAGTGAATTATTTTCTTCCGACAGATGGGAGAGAATGTGCTTTTTTTTTATGGGGTTTTTTTTACACCTTCCCAGCTGACGGCTGCACGACTCGACCCGTGGTTTGTTGTGATTACCGCACGGCTCGACCTGCCGTGCTTCGGGATGACTGCACGGCTCATCTCGTGCCTCGGGCACAGCACCTCAAGCGTAGGCCGGGGCCTTCATACCAGTAGCATTTGCCAAGTTTTTCTTCTGTTTTGTCTTAGGCATTTTCTGCCCTGGATAAAGAAGACACAGGATTCGTGAAGGCTATGGAATTCGGAGACGTCCTGAGGAGTTTCTGTCAGAAGCTAACAGAAAATCAGTATCATTATTTCTTGAGGAAATTAAGAATTCACCTGTCGCCCAGCATACACTGGAAATACTTTCTGGAGAACTTCAGCTCCTTCGAGGAGGAGGTAAGGCATCCTCCCACAAAGCAGCTCAAACGAACGGCTGATTCGAACCTCACCGTTAGAGAATCCCAAATGAAAAACGGTGATAAACTGTGTGGAGTGCGGGAAGGGAAACTGTTATCATCTCCTTTGTAGGGGAAGTGTTCTAGCTTGTTTCAGAGAAGTCTGGGAGCTTGCTTTCATCTGATAGCTTTAGCAGTCAAAAGCCCTTACACATCTCAGAAGATGACCTGGCATCCAGAGAAGTGAGGCCCAGGGTGGTCAGGCCAAGGGCTGCTCCAGCCCAGCCCCAGATGGAGGTGTGGTGGATTCTGAAAGATACGCAGGTGGAAGATAGACCGTCCCCTGGGAAGCCATGTGGGCTTCCTGAAGTGGGGGGTGTGGCAGTGGCTGCCCACGGGGCTGGAGAGTGACTCTGATGTGCCTGCCTCTTACTGTCAGGTTGTTTCCTGTGGCTACATAAGCGGGTCAGCGTCACTGACGGCAGTTCCAGTCCAGCACTCTGTGCTTGCTGTGAGAGGAATGGGGACACAGCGGCTGTGACCTCTGCCTCGGTGGAGGGAAAATTAAAATGTGCAGGAATAAAGGGCGGGGGGTGCATTGGATTAACCAGAGAGCTCGCACTAGCTGGGGCTAACTGTTCTGAGCTGGCTGGTCCGTTCTTGATGTGCTTTCTAGCTGCAGGTCTGTGTGAGACTCTGTGTTGAGCACTCAAGTTCACCATCCTCAGTCCTGTATCATGGATGAATCCCTAGAGAGGAGATAGCCAGAGCAGGCGAGTCCCGGTTAGGTACCACCTAGTGATATGCCAGTTTTACAGGTGAAGACTCTGGCCCAGAGATACTGGGTGGTCCTCTCACCTCAGCCTCCCAGTCTCGGGATTACTGTCATGTGTCTGCTTGCCCAGCTTTCACTCATGTGAATACATTGGCTTTAGCTCATTCACATAAGCTGGTATAAAAATAATCTCCATATTAAGTGGAAATATTCTGTCGAGAGCAAGCTAGTATTCGTGTGTGTGTGTGTGTGTGTGTGTGTGTGTGCGCACGTTCCCACCTTCCTGCTGGGAGCATGTAGGTTATCTTGGGTTTCCTCCATGCTAGGCAAAGCCTCTGTGCCTGTCCTTTGCAGCTATACATATGTGATTCATGCATGTAAACATGCATGTGCAAGCATGCATGTGGACACACACTGCTGCTCCATGTGAAATAGCTATTGGTCCTGATGCTGCCCGCAGTCTCTTAGGTGGTTCTGCAGTACCCACTCTTGCGGGTGGCACACCAGGCTTCCTGATGTTCCTCGCCAGGCCTCTCTTTCCAGCCAAGTCAGCCTTGCCTTGCTGTGAGTGAGGTCAGGCTGCAGAGATTTCAGGCCCTTGTCCCCAGGAAGTTACAAAGACCTTCTCCTCGTGGCATGATTTTGATCTCCACGTATGGTTGCGCTCCCCTGTGGTTATGCGTTTCCTCACCATGTAGGAAATATACCGTTGGTCGTGCAGATTTTGGAAAGGGCAACAGTCATGTGACCCCCGCAGTGACAGTGACTTGTCACTGCAAGGTAGCAGTGGGCTCTGGTTCAGCCCTCTGTTTCCTCACTGTTAGCTGAGGGCGGGAGGCAGACCAGCTCCACCAACTCATGCCCCACCTGTCCTCCCTGCAAGGAAGGCAGTTTCCAAGCCAGTGCCTCTGCGCTGCTTTGAAGATGGCTTTTCCTGTTTTTAACACATTCAGAGCTATGTGGAATAGAGATGACACTGAAGACATAATCGGGTGTCTTGGCTTTTCCCCGTATGTTAAACGGCGTCCTGTCACCTGTCACGACGGGTAGAGTGCTGACGGCCGCAAACTTTCCCCGCTGACCCTCTCACTCTTAAGCATTTAGATTTCCCCCACTCTTGCCCCTGGGATTTTATTCTTCAGTGAACACCTTCCTCTGTAAATCCATGTCCACAGTTTAGAGTTTTCGGGGGGGAGTGTGCTTGCATGTGTGTCTATACGTGTTAGCATGCGTGGGCACATATGTACATGTGTGCATACATGGGGAGGCTGGAGGCTGACACCATGCGTCTTCCTCAGTTTCTCTCTGCTTCATTTCCTGTGGCCAGGTCTCTTGACGATCAGCCGGTCTAGCTGGCCAGCCTCCCTGGGGCTGACATCACAGGTGGGCTGCAGCACCTGCCCACTTTGTTGTTGTTGTTGTTTTAATTTTTTTGGCGAATCTCATTAATTATGGTATTTACATAATTTCCAACCTTTCCTTTCCCCAGTCAAATTCTTCCACTGTCCCTCCCACTCCCTCTCAAATTCATGACGACTTTAATTATTGTTGTACGTATACATACACTCAGAGACAGAAACAGACAGAGAGCGAGCCTGTTGGGCCCATTTGGTGTTGCACGTATGCGTGTGTGTTTAGCGCTGACCGCCTAAGGCTGGATAATCTACCAAGGGGTCTCATCTTTGGAGAAGTCTGGTTTCCCTCTTTTAGAAGTCATTGATTGCCTGTACCTCTTCAGCTCAGGGTGGAGTCTTGTGAGATCCCCCATACACAATGCCGCATCCACTGATGTCATCACTCGGGTCTTGTTGAAGCAGCCGATTTCTGAGATTTCATGGCCGCAGCTTCCTGGTCGTACATAGAAGACACAGTCTCTCAGCAGGCTTCTGGTCCTCTGGCTTGAACAGTGTTTCAGCCCTCTCTTGCACAGTGTTCCCCCAAGGCTCAGGTAGAAGGTTCTGTTGTAGATGCATCAGTTGGGACTGGGCGCCCCATGGTCCTCTGTGCTCTGCGTTCTGACCAGTTCTGGCTTTCTGTGATGTCTCCATATGTGAGGGTATCCTCTCAGATGGGGGTGGTGAGAGCTGCACTTACTTGTGGGATCAGGGATAAGCATGTGATGAGCACTTTATCTCCTCACCCACCTCCCCAGACTCCATATGTCTACATTTTAAAGAATCCCAGAGCCAAAATGTCTGGGGTCAAAGGGCAAGAATATCTTTATTGATCCTGAAAGTGACTCCCTATAAGATACTTTTTAAAAACAATTGTATTAGATTGCATCATCTGAAATCACCATGTTTAGAAGGTGATTGAATGTGGACAGGCTTTTGTCGCCCAGCCTGCCACAGCTTCATCATGGGCTCTTGACCAGGAGGGAAGAAAAGTCAGGAGTGATAGGGGCTGGGAACAGTGTCACTTCAGCTCATTAATGGGACGTGAGCCATCATTTCCCTTTAGGGGACACAGAGGAGGCAAGTAATTAAAAAGAGATTACTAAGGTGTAATTAAGGAAGCCAGCACCTTCCTGGCAAATGGATTTTTCGGAGATTACCCCTAGCCAAGGCCACTTGATTCCTGGGCATTAGGATTATACTCATGCCCTCAGTAAGACCTCAAGTGTACTAAAAGAGTGAAATCTGTCATCTGACTTCACCCATTTCAAGTAGCAAGTAAAAATCTAACATCCTTGGGTATTTCAAGTAGCAAGTAAAAAACTAGCATCCTTGCACTTTCCCAACAACGCTCTTCAGAGTTCCCATTTTGGTACGCTAAGCAAACACCAGCCTGAGTGGAAGACCAGCCTGCCCCATCTTGTTTAAGGTCTAACTATAGTCCGAGTTCTCAGACTTGCCACCCCAAAAGGCCAAGCTTCAAGTCAGGGGCCATTAAATCCTTCTCAAGGCAATACTGGGCTTGGCCCCACGTTCAAAATCCGTGTCCTAGTCTCTCACTCACCGGCCAGGCGAAACTGAAAGGCAGCACGATGCGGTTCCCGTCGTTGCCCTGGCTGGCCTTGAGATTGAAGGTGTTGCCCCCCGATGACAGGCGTGGACCCTGAGCCGAAGCTGAAGGGTCCCCCGGCTGTGACGAAGGACTGATACTCCTTGAGACACACTTTGAAGTACGTGTCACACTCGTCCTGGGTGTCCCTTCTCAAACATGTTTCTGACTTTCCGTCTGGTGGCCAGCCATTGTGCAGTCACATGGTGGGACTTGAGCCCTTCCCACAGGGGCACCTGCCATTCTACATCCGGGTCCTGGCTCCACACTGTGGCTGCTCACCACAAGTGGCTCCTGCTTCTAGAAGCACTGGTGAGTTGGTGCTTTGCAAGATGCAGGATCGGGGCATGGCTGGAAGTCCCACTGTGGGCAGGCCCAGGATGCCACCTGTGAGCCAGGCCAGAGGTACCTCCTATGCACAAGCCCACTCACGGGAAAGCCACTCCCATGGTCACAGAGGCCAGGGGGCCATGAATGTGAAGGTGGCCTCCGTGTTCCTCACTGTTGGAAACCTATCACACTGACTGCAGGATAAGGCAGTTGGACCTCTCTAGCATTCAGGAGGAAGGATGCGTTAGAGTTGAAATGTGACCCAGTGGCCCGGTTAAAAGGACAAAGCAGCAAGCCAGACACAGACTCCTGTCCATCCACGTCGAAGCTCCCTCTCTCCTCCGGAAAAGCAGTCCATCTTTGTGCAGAAGACAGAGCATCACCTTGACTGAAGAAAGTCACTCCTGCTCAGTGTATTGTTTTACTCTTATGAATAACAGAGACAGGTTCAGGACAGCGACGCTGCCAGCTACTCATGCCAGGAAGCCAGGAGCCAACCCCAGGGTCACTGTGTCAAGGAATCCCTATAGAAAATAGCCATGATACAGGGTTCTCTCTGTGTCTGTTTGTCTGTCTGTCTGTCTCTGTCTCTCTCTGTGTCTCTCTCTGTCTCCCTCTCTCTCTCCTCTCTCCCGAACTTCATAGCTTCATAGCTTCTCACACTCCAGTGGCAGGTTCATCCAGCAAGCTGGGCATCCAGGCATCTGATGGACAGGAGTGGACTCAGAGGACCCCATTAGGTGATTCAGCTTCACAGAATTGGCCATGGCCATTTGTGAAAAATAAAAACAGGAAGTTCCATCTCTTGGCTCCTGACTTTGAAGCCTGACTTTGGATTGAAAAATTCAGAAGAAAGAACAAGTTGCCCACCTGGTGATTGTACCTGGCCAACCACTATCACCCTTTTGTCACCACCATCAAATGTCACCAGACAGGTGGGCATCAGGCAGATGCTGTGAGCCAGCCATGTTCCAGGCATTCCTAGGAATCCTCTTGGTTAGTCCTCACGATAGCCCTTAGCCCTGCTGGTTTAAATCAGTGCAGTTTTTACAAGGGAGGGAACCAAGGTTCCGAGAGCTATGGCATCCCCCAGAGCTAGATGTCCAGGGCTGGGATTTGAATCCCACATCTCAGAGGTTCATACCCTCAGCCTCCCTCTGGGTAGGTAAACCGAGGGCTGCTTCACTGTCTGCCCTTAGGACTGTCACACAGATCAGTTGCACTGCAGTTGACGAGGCTTCGTGTGGTCCCTGGCCTCGCCAACACCAAATGTTTGCATTGTTATTTATAGTTTGCCCTGAATGCTTGGCGATGATGTGTGGCTATTGGTGTGGAATTTATTTGAGTAGAGGAATTTACTAGCATTTTCATAAGCGGCTTCGCCCCTGAGTTTATTGAGCCATTAAAGGGCCAAAGGGGTGGCTAGGATTCTCTGAACTTTATGGCAGTTTCACGCTCTAGAAGGATCTGTGAGGTGGGGGTGTGCACAAGTCTGGGCAGATTCTACATGGGGTGCCCACTGTGCGCCAGAGGTGAGCTGGAGGCCTAGAAGTGGGGCAGTGAGGGGAGGGAGGGAGGCAGAGCAAGGAATCATTAGGCAGGAGTGGTTTTATGATGAGCCTGCAAATGTGGAAGGGCAAGTCAGAGGTGCAGCTCAGACCCATAGGGAGAGCTATGGTGGAGGAGGATTTGTGTCTTGTCCCAAGGCTGTGGAGGCAGTGCCCATCAGGCATGGTCAGGGCAAGGAGGATGGGAGAGGCAGCCAGCAGGTCCTGTGGGCTAGGCCACACCCTCTTATTCACTCCCTTGTGGACATTTCTATTTGTCCTCTGGGCCAGAGATTTGGACACACACCCATGGCTCTAGAACTGTACCTGGCATCTGCCCTGTAGTGTTTGTGAATTTCTGAATCTTCTTCCAAGGAGGCTCTGGTGCTCTCCTGCATGGCTGTGGTGGGAATCATCATCCTGTTTCTAGAGTGAGTCTATGTTGAGACCTGTCAGTGGCCCGGAGAGCCTGAGGGCAGTGTAAGTGCCACCTCTTAGAATCCAGCCCTGTGGCTTTCCTAAGCCAGAAAGGCCAGCGGCTCAGGATGGTGGGAAGATTGCAGAGCCTGAATTTGGTCTAGCCTGTGCCCTCTGACGGCAGCACAACTCAGCCCGCGCAGCAGTTTACTGGGTTGGGCCTCAGCAGGCACTGACAGGATTGACTTAATTTCGGGCCCTTCCAGAGATGTCCTGGAAGCCAAGAATTGTGCTCACGCAGCTGCAATCAGTAACCTGAGAAGGAAATAATTATCTTGACTCATGATTCGTGGGGATGTCCATCATGGTGAAGAAGGCACCGTGACAGGCAGAAGGCTGTGGGCAGCTCCATGGGATCAGGAAGCAGAGAGGGGACAAGAACCCGGGGTAGGAATCTCACAGCCAGTGACACACTTCCTCCAGCCAGGACCCACTTCCTAATGTCCCCACAATCTCCCAGTAGGGGACCAAGTGTTAAAACACTTAGCCTGTGGGGATATTTCACGTCAGCCTCCACAGTTCTCACACCACGACACTTGGGATAGTGCTGGGGGGGTGGGGGGTGGGGGAGGAGTCATGCCTCACCATGCAAGAGAGTCAGTCCTAGGAGTTGACACCTGCCCAGAACAGTCTTCAATGGGGCATGAGCCACCCCCCTTTCCTGCCTCTGCCTCCAACTCTCAAGCAGGCATTACAGGTGGGCAATGAGCATCTTCCTCCCAGAGCTTAGACTTCATTTTCATATAGATTTGCAAAGTTCCCTTTCTTTCTTTTCTTTTTTTTTCTTTTTCTTTTTTTTTTTTTTGACAGGCAGTTTCGCCGATATTGTTATTTTTAGATTCATTTACCCACTGTAAATACAAATGAAGACACAGTACAATTAATTTCCCTGCTAATCAAAATATTTGATCAAATGAAGCAATTTTTCAATTCTTGGAACTAATTACAGGCATTCTGTAGAAGAAGTGCCCAGTTGTGTGCCGTTCCTAATTAGAATCCTCTCGCTACCTGCTGAGTTGCCATGGATGAGGTTTCAGAGGCTCCTTGCTGTGGGGGATTGTAGGTGGAGCTGTAGGATTGTCTCCGAGTCCCAAGAGCAGCGCTGGTTCTGTGAAGCATGATTGGATGGGCTAGCTCTGACCTTCATGGTAGATTCGTCCACCAGTGGGTTTCTAAGCCAACATTGGAATGGACCTCCCCAAGCCACCTGCCTGAACTTGCTCCATCTAGGGCAGGTTACCTCCTGTGTCATAGGTGCTGGGCCCTTCTTCCTCAGGTGTGTCCTGAGGCTACACACATACATACACACACTACACGCGTTCTTTGTTCCCGGACCCTGTGATTCCTATTCCCAGACACCTTTGCTATAAAGCAGGCTGCTGGTAGAAGGTGTCTCTGCATCTGAAGACGATGGTGGTGTCTTCTCTGATTAGAAAGAACATTCCTCTTAGTTATCGGGGAGGGGGGGAGAGCACAGTTTTCCCCAGTCAGATAGGACACAAAAGCGCCAGACTGAGAGCTCTTCCTTGGCGCCCATGGGTGCTCAGTGAGGCTGCTTGGGGGCTGAGCTCTGAGGGGCACTGGGAGCTACGGCCAGAGCCCAGCAGGCTCTGTGCAAAGCCCAAGGAAGCCTGGCTCTGCCTCCAGGGTCGCATGGGGTCCCTGGGTGGTGTTAGAAGACCTGCGGGCTAGTGGCTGGCGGTCGTTTAGAGGTGACGACAGCAGTGGTCCCTGTCGGTGGGAGTTTCAGTGATCTTTCCTTGTGTGTACCCTGAGTGACCTCAGTGGGACTTCAGGATCGCTCTGGCACACGAACACATCTCTAGCTGGCATGAACTACTGTGCCAGCGAGAGGGAAGTTCCCGGCTCCTTTTCCGCCTTCTCAGGCCCTGAGCGTCACCTTGGGCAGCATTTCAGGTCCTCCCTTTGCTCCCACCTCACTTCCTGACCTGAGGTGGGGGGTGATGGCACCGTCACAGTGGCCTTTTGTCTGGCTGCAGGAGGGGCATGTTTGGCCAGCACTGGGTTGGAACTCTGTCGGCTCTGTGCCTTCATGACAGTTGTGTCAGAAGGGACATCCCCCAAGCCAGGGCCATGTCCTTTCTTGAGGGTCCTCCCCCTTACCTAGAGGACTTGGCCCATGTCTCTCTCCCCTGGGATAGCGTTCCATGTGAGCAGGAGCTAGAGAGCCATTTCTCTGCCCATCTCCCCAGATGAACTAGGTGTGCCATGGATATCAGCAAGTGACCTCCTGTCCCAACCTGGAGGCCCACTGTGTGTTCACCCTGGGAGGAGGGCCCAGGCAGGTGTGTCACCCAACTCCTAGGGCTCTGGGACTCAGTCTGACCACACTGCTTTCTGGATGGAGCACACAGGTGGACAGCAGAGGACCTGGGTCAACATGGGAGTCTGGCCAGTACCCTGCCTTGGCACGGCCTCTCGGACTACAGGCGTGTGGGGCACCTGCTGATTCAGGTGTGCACAGGAGCAGTCATTCATTCCTATGCAGCCATCTTGTGGCCTCCATTCGTTCATTCCGCATCGTGGTTGCCCTCTTGTTGAGTTTTTCTTTGGGCCCGTCCAGCAGCCGCATTGTCCCTAACCGTGGTGCCTAGGGCTATTGCCGATGTTTTGTTTTATAAATCTTGTTAATTCCCCACCCCATTTGTTTTCTAAAGAGACTGTGGAAAGAGCTAGGGCTGAGATGACCACAGGGAGAATTTTTCTGGTTTCATAAAATTCCTTCTCTCCAGCATGGAGATGAGCAGAGTTCCCGGTTGGTGAAAGCAGAATCTTGCTGACATTTCTATCTCTTTGCCTCCAGAGACAGTTGATCCATGGCCACCACCCAGAGCAGGCAGAATCCCGCCCCTCCCTCATTATGCCATTGGCAATGCTGGCATCAGTGTGTGTCTGCTGTTTGTTTCTTGGTTCCACTGTGCCCAGATAGCTCCCCTAACTCCTAGAGACTCTCCCTGGGAATCCTTGTTCTATGTGAAGATTATCAGAGTAGAAAAGCAAAAGTGAGTATAGAGAGGGTCAGAGAGAAGTGTGACAGGAAACCAGCAGGGGAGGGGCCGTGGGTGTGGCTCTGAGATGCCACAGACTGGAAGAAGGATGGAGAAAGAGGACACCAGCTCCCAGGGCACTCTAGCACCTGTGGCAGGAGCCATCCGCTGGAGCAGGCTGAGAGAGATCACAGAATGCAGGGGCCCATTGTGAGGCTGGCCTCTAGTCCTGGGGGCCTTGA
This sequence comes from Psammomys obesus, assembly GCF_907164565.1. Classification (NCBI taxonomy): domain Eukaryota; kingdom Metazoa; phylum Chordata; class Mammalia; order Rodentia; family Muridae; genus Psammomys; species Psammomys obesus. The sequence continues at coordinate 16,055,114 of NW_026596085.1, forward strand.
GGTTCTGGCCTTGATGGCATTGGCACTTTTGGGAAAGAGCCTTCTCAGAGGAGCATGCCCAAAAGTGGGTGCAAGAAACTGCCACCATGAGGTGAGAACAGGGCTGAGCCGGTGGGGTTTGTGTGGGGTCAGGAAACAGTCAAGCCAGGTGGCTGCAGACCTTTGGTCTAGACAGAGGGCACCCATTAGCTGAGGTAGAACCACAGAGGGTCGCACTTTGCTGTTGGTGCTGAGGGAGAGGATCCTTCTTTGATGAAACTGATGAGCCACATCCTGTTTGGGCTCCACCCCTCACGGAAGCCATTTACTTAAGGCAGCCACACTGCTGTCTGGTACCGGGACATTGTGGCAAACAGGCCTCTTGAAAAAAGGTTCCGTGGAGGGGGATGAGGCCCACCAGCACAGATGGAGACCCAGCCAAGCTCTCTGACTCTCACTGGATCACAGTTGCAGCCAGTTTCAGTGTCTTGCTGGGTGGGCACTCCTGTCACTCGCCTTTTCTAAAATGACACGACAGTGCATCTTTTTCAATCATCAGTGTAATTGTCAAAGTGTCTATTGATTCCTATTCCCCATATATCCAATGTGAGGAGAAGGGGGAGGAAGGGATGGAGGGAGAAAGGGAGGCTATGTGTACAACCTCAGCTGTAATTCCTCAGGAGCCACTCCACCTTGTTTGACGCTCTCTCTCGGCTGAGGCTCCCATGAGCCCCAGGGATGCTCCTGTCTCCACCCCCCCACCCACCGTTTTAGGGGTTCCACTTCCAGCCTTCATGTCTCTGTGGCAGGTGCTCTACCCACCAAGCCATGTTCCCAGTTCCCAGGGAAGTTTTCTTGGAACTTGAAACGGGCTTGTGGCTTGAATCTGACTCTTTCCGAATGAGGAACAGGCCTTGCTCTCCACTCATCCCAGTCAGTAAATGCAGGCCTCTCCCAGGAGGCTCAGCTGCTCTTGGGTTCTCACCCATGTGTTTAGCAGCCTGCCGTTAACATGATGTGGAATTCTCCTCACTCCAACTCGGAGCTCGTCACAGCTAGTGCCTTTCAAAAGCGGCTGTCAGATTTTTGTGGTTTTAGCTCGAAGTGGACCACTTTTCCTAAATTGTTTGGAGACTTTCTAGTTGATTTATCTAACAAGAATGATGTCTTTGGCATTTTTCTCTTCACTCATTTTCTTGTCTTTCCCAAAAGCTGGGTCTTTTAAAAATGGGCCTAGTAGGCGGGGCATGGAGGTGCCTGTTTATCATCCCATCAAGAGGAAGCTTGAAGCACGGGGCATGCTGACTGAGGCCAACCTGGGCTACATAGATAAACCATAAAATGAATAAATGAATCCTGACTACTTAGGTCCAGCAGCAGCTAATGATGCTGCTCAAGCCCAGAGACCTGAATTCAGTCACTGAAACCGGTGGAAAGGCAGAAAGACAGAGCCAACTGCACAGGGTTGTTATTTCATGACCGTCATCTCATGTTCACCTCCTCATGCCAACCTCCTCACAGTCACCTCACAGTCAGTTTTATTCCCCCCTCAGTAAAGGAGGAAACAGGCAAGAAGTGTTGCCCTTTTGTAGAGCCTCCCAGCCAGACAGAGGTGGAGTGGAGTTGAGGCTAGTCCTGGGCCTGCCTTTCTCCCACACTGAGCTGCCCCAGTGTTTCCGGTGTGCTTGAAGACTTAGAAGCAGGACTCTACCCTCTGTTCTCTGGGTCTGACACCCTGTGGAATGGGTACTAGGGGACTCTGAGCTCTGGAACTCCCTTCTAACCATTCGAACGATGTCTGTTTCCTTTCCAGATGACGACCCCAGATGGGTGTGTGGGAGCCCACAGTACTCTGGGCGGCTGGGGCTTGGGTCTGAGTGGAAGCAGGTGTTTGTGTTTCTAAAGACAGGTGCAGCTGCCATCGGGGTTTGCTACTTTCCCATAAAATGTGCTGTGGGACAGTGGCAGAGCGCAGGCATCACTGTTGGACCGTCTAACATGTGGCCAAGTTGGAATAACTAGTTGGGAGGATTTGCTGTCGACCCCTGCTGATTGCCCTAGCACAGCCCAGGTAGCCACAGTAAGAGCCAGTGTTAAACAAAGCATGGATCGTGGTGAGACCCTTCACCAAGATATGCCAGGGTCCGGGCCAGGGCCAGGGCCCGGGCCCGGGCCCGTGTTCTTACACTGGATCCCTTGGATTCTTTCGCCTTTTGGTTCTTCCTGGCCAGGTCTGCTTTCCCACCAGAGTGCCGCCTTCCCTCCCCAGACCTTCAGGAGGTTTGGCTACCTCAGCAAGGAGGTACCTGTCAAAGCTGTTTAGCCTTGGAGCAAGCTAAAGCCTCTGCTAACACACAGCATTACCCTTTGGGTCTCCCAAGCCTGGCTGCAGCATGGTGCCCAGCCCCCCCCCCCCCGACCTGACCAGCCCCAAAATAAACAAGTCCCTGCCTCTTTTCCTGGCCCCTTTGCTGACGTGTCATCAATGGCTGCTACCCCAGTCCATCCATCTATCCTTATAGTGAAGTGCCAGATACTGGAGGTGGGGTTTAGCCCCCTCAGGCCCCCAACTGCAAGCCCTTTGCCTGCTCATAATTATTAAGAGCATCTGGCTCAGTCCAGGAAGTCCCTGAGCCCGGCACAGGCTGTTTGGGGGAGCACCACGGACAGCTCCAGTCACGTGCAAGGCTTCTGGAGGAGCCAGCCTAAGTCCTTTTGCTAACCTTATGTGGTTAGCGCTTTAGCAAGTGAGTCATCTCCCCAGCCCTGGCATGTGTTAACTGAACCTCACGACAGCCATCAGGAGGGGACAGGCAGGAGTATATGGTGCCCCCTCCCTGGGGCTTCTCCAAGGGCAGAGGGCCACCCTGGGGACCACTTTCATGGCCCAGACTTCAACACAGCTGGGCTGACCTGTCATTAGAAACCACGACACATCTGTTCTTCTCTCTCCCATTAAGCTATGCCTCCCTGCACCCGGAGACACGAGGCGTCGACCATTTACTCAGTGGATCAATATTCATTCTGTCTTCTGCAGACTGCTGATGAGTGGGCAGAAAACATGCCCAAGGTTCCAGCCCCCACCTCTCCCAAAGAAGTGACCAACAAAGACATCCTGGCAAGAGTGTACAAGGCAGTGACTTCCCATTACCACGCCATTGTCCAGGAGTTTGAAAACTTCGACACCATGAAAAACAACACAGTCTCCAGAGATGAGTTCCGATCCATCTGCACCCACCACATACAAATCCTGACGGATGAACAGGTAAGAGCATGGCCACTCACCGCAAGCGGCCATTGGAGTAGGCTGTTCTCCACTGCGTATTTTTTATTTCCTCCTCTTCCTCCCTCTTTTCTCCTCTTTCTCTTCTCCCCTTCCCTTCCCACTCTTCCACCATCTCCTCCCGTTTTTCTCCCTTCCCTTTCTCTCCCCCTGCCCCACCCCCTTTTCCTTCTCCTCTTCCCCACTCTTCTTCCTCATCAATAAGCTCTCCCTATATAACCCTTATAACCTGGAACTTGCTTTGTAGACCAGACTGACCTAAATCTTCCTGCTTCTGCCTCCCCATTGCTGGGAGCACCTGCATGAGCTACCATGCCCTGCTAAGGTCTTGGTTTGTTGTAAATCATACTGAAACTCACAAAAGAGCCCCTGTTGCTATAACAGCTGTGAACATTTCAGCCAGGGTGAGCCTCGTGTCCCTTTTGCTGTTAAGATCCGCCTGAGCTCCCAGTCTCCAGCTTCTCCTGTGACCACCCGGTGCTGGGATGATTGACACCACCTCCTCTCTCTCTGTTTCACCCTGGGGCAGCATGCTGTGCCAAGCATGTTGATGGTGCCAGGGTACTAAGTACCACCTAGCTGCCACCTCGTCTCCATGACCTGGCTCACCTCCATGGTAAAACCTTATCTCACACACAGAGGAATCCGGCTCCCCTGACTTCCAGAGCTCTGTGAGCGGACACCTGTAGGTACAACCAACCCTCCAGAGGGAGATAGCAGCTTCCAGTGCTGAGCTTGAGCCGATGGCTTATCAGGGCTCTGCGTGAAATGTGTTGCTAGCTAGCCACCGTCAGAGTTAGGTCTGCCTGGCTGTTGCTTCAGGCAACAGGCCACAGCCCCTCCTTATGGGCAGGCCACATGTGGTGCTAGGGAGCATTTAGCCACGTCAGAAAGGACGACCTCTCGACATGTTGTTTGCTATTCTCCTCACAAAACAGACCCGACCCGACCCCACCCCCCCCACCCCACCCCCACCCCCCGAGCAAGTGAGAAAGGTGCTTATAGATAATAAAACAACTCGGGCTTCTGTGCCTGTCCAGCTGTGCCACTCAGAAAAGTCAGTTGGCATCTCTGTGTGTTTTCCCACATGCTCCCTGGGACCCCCTGGGACCCCCTGGTACCCTTCTCTCCTAGCCAGCGGCCCTCTCTGCCTCTGCCAGGACATGACCCTTGCATCTCTCAGTGCCTACTCCCCCTTCCAGATTCTAAGCAGGAGGCCTTTCCCAGCCCCACCTGGCCCTTCCAGCCCCCGTCATCCTCCCAGTTCCCATGCCCCTGGTCCCCTGACATCAGCTTTGTCCCGAGCAGGTTTCTGGGTACCGAGTCACCAGTCTGGATGTGTAGCAAATGCACAGAGGCAGCAGCCCACCCATGCGAGGGTGGTGGTCCTGGGCTGCTGTAAAAAGACGGGGTTTCCCCTGTTGCTGTGACAGAACACTTGGCAAAAGCAACTTGGGGAAAGACAGGTTTCTTTTGTCTCACAGTTTGAAGGTACAGTCTGTCTTGGGGCAGGGGTGGGGTCGGAGGAGGCATGGCAGCAAAAGCTTGAGGCAGCTGGCCACATGTGCACAGCCAGGAAGCGGGGCAAGGTGACTGCTGGTCACTACCTACCTTTTATTCAACCCAGGATCCCAGCCCATCGAATGGTCCTGCTCGCATTTAAGGGGTGTCTTCCCACCTTATTTAATCTAACCCAGAACACTTCACACAGCTGTGGGTGGAGGGTCATCTCCCACCTGACGCTGCCAAGCTGACAGTCCAGACTAATCACCACAGCAGAGGGAGGGACATTAGAGGCCAGTGAAATGGTACTCAGGAAGAAGTGCGGGAGGAGTTAGGGAGGAGCCTGTTAGGGAGGAGCCTGTGGGAGCGAGAGACCATGGCCGGTCCCTGGGGGGGGGGGGGGGGGGGGGGGGGGGGGGGGGCCCGCAGAACCGGGGGGGGGGGGGGGGGGGGGGGGGGGCTGACAGTGAGGACACAGGCCCACAGAAACTGAGAGCAGTACAGATGGGGGGTAGAGGGGGCCCAAACCAGGAGCAAACCTGATGACAAAGCAGCCGCACCCTGTCCCTAGGGATCTGCATTGTCACTTGGCCTGATTGTTGGCTTCAAACAGTGGCACCCTGGCTGCTGTGTGGAGGTGTAGAGGGATGAAGGGCGGGGAACATGGTGGACCAATGGCAGAGGGGGCAAGGAGAGGGGCTGAGAGGATCAGAGCTGAATCCCACACGATGCCCCAGTGCTCACTGTGAGAGTGGCTGCGTGCGCTGTGAGTGGCGGCAGAGCTGGGAGTTGGTGTTGGGCAGACAGAACAGTGAGCTCCAAGGTGGGCTGTTCACATGATGCTGCAGAGGCAGGTGTACGAGGCTGGAGGCCGGGAAAGGTGAGAGTGGGCAAGAGATAGTAGACGGCTAAGAACCTAAGGCGCAGGCTGAGGGTGCCAGGGGCAGCGGGGCTTGGGGAAAACAGAGGTTGAGAAGTCAGGGAGGCAGGAAGGACCAGAAGACAAGACCAAGCAGCCACAGTGAAGATGGGGAGAAGCTGGAGAGGTGCTGGATGTGAACCGTGTGTGTGTGTGTGTGTGTGTGTGTGTGTGTGTGTGTGTGTGTGTGTGCGCGCGCGCGCGCGCGCGCCCTTTCCAACACAATGCCGCTGAAGTTGGGTGGATCCTGCTTGCACAGCTCAGTTTTGGCTCCAGTCTGGGCTGCGGTTAAGCCTTCCCCACTCTGCCCAAGGTTCCAGGAACATCAGCTGATCCTCTCCCGAAGTTTTCAGAGCTCTCTGCGTTTCAGCGCCATCACACTGGCTCCCCTGGAAGTCCTGTGAGACCAGTGCTGAAGCAGCAGCTTCCTGAGTCCCTGTCTCCAAAGGGCTGGGGGAGGCTCCTGTCTGCTGGCCAGTCTCCCCCCCTTCCTGTAGACGTCCCCATCGCTTTCATTCTGCACTGTTGTTGTTACTGTTTGGATCTTCCGTGTCTTTAACATCTGTTTGGTTCCATTTTAAGAAAATACTTGTAACTTCACGCCTTCAGTTAAATTTTGTTAGCTCTTGCCGTAACTACTTTGTTAAAGGCAGTCATTGGTATAACTTGTCGGCCATGGTGGATACCTCAGGCCAGTTCTGAGCAGCAGCAGCTGTCTTTTCAACCTATAGGCCTGTTGTTTCTTTTTCTTGTTTTGTAGCAATACCTAGATCCCGCAGTCCTAAACGTGTTTTCTCTAGAGATATTCATATAGCAAATGCCAGGAGCTCTCGGTCAACCGCTCTCTGCCTGTTTTTCTAAAGCCCAACAACCATGGATGAATACTGGTTGTATCAAGATAGGCATCTAGTTTTTCTTACTCAGTTTCTCGATTCAGTGAGTTATATGCTGATAAGCTCTATGATAGTAAAGCAAATGTATACTCTTCTTGTGACCCAACCCTCGTGTAGTCAAACAAGGGTCTACCTGAAAGAGAGAGTGGGGATGATAGGGGCAGAGACGTGAAGAATGAGGACCAAGACAGGTTTCTGATCGAGGTGTCCCAGTTTGCTGAGCATACAAACAACACTTATAAAGCGAAGAATCATGAGTAAATCTTTTCGCGATAACAGCATTTGCGTCACCTGCCAAGGCGTCCGAGGATTCACTCAAGGTTACACAAAGTTTGCTCTCTGGTTCCCAGGGTTGCACGGAGCTTGCTATCCAGTTCTCAGGAACAGAACATCTCAGACCCATATCTGCCAAGGCCAGGAGGCAAAATTTCATTTACCAGACTCCTTCATTGTTGTAAGCACAGTTTGGTCAGGGTATGTTGAAAGTGTTTCCACGGTTAGAGAGATGGCTCAGTGGTTAGTGGGTAGGAATACTGGCTGTTCTTGCAGAGGACCTGGGTTGGGTTCTGACCCATACGTTGGCTCACAACTGCCTGTAATGTCAGTTTCAGAGAATCCAGTGCCCTCCTCTGGCCTTAGTGGACTTTCCCACATGCGCACATACAACCGTGTGCATTCTGTCTCCCTCCCTTATTCTCCCTCTTCCCCCCTTCTCTGTCTCTAAGGGGTTCTGGGATGCTGGATTACATGGCAGGTTATTTTGGCGACTAACACATTGACACAAATTGTCTGTACTTTGTGTTGTCTGTGTCTTCTTTGAATCAAGAGTACACCAGCCGTGTAAGTGGAGTCTTGGACTGTGCACTGTTTTGGTTAGAGGGGTGTGGACAGAACTGAGCCACTAGCTTCTTGAAAGCCAAGTAAAATGCCCATAAGCCTTCCAGGGCCCAGAGTTTTCCACAAGGGGAGTTTTTAAGTTGTTCCTATGTGTTTCTCTGATGGTTACAGGGCTACTCAGGCTCATCCATCTTGGTGGCTTAGATTTTTACAGGGATTTGTCCACTCAGTTCTCCGGTTGGCATACACTGGCTCACCAGAGCATCCATGTCCTCTGTTTTAGTTCTTGCTGTGTGTACCGCACAGCTGGACCACACATGGTGTACCCCACCCCCAGCTTCATACTGCAGCCCTGTGTGTGCTCTTAGTCTTTTTTGAGGTTCAGCTTTCAGCGCTCTGGGCTTCCTGCTGTATTGCTGCTCTCTCTTGTTCCCTCTGCTTTGGCAAAGGTTGGATGCAGGCTTTGAATTTCAGCTGCTCTTCCTTTCATAATAGGCACTTAAAACTGTACATTTCTGCCTAATTACTACTTTAGCTGCATCCAAATTTTGATACAGAGTTGTAAAATTATAATGGAGCTCCTAGTCTCTTATTCCCATGTTGGGTCCTTTGATTTAGAAATACGGGTGTTTTTTTGTTCCTGAATGAATGTGTTTTTAAAGAGTTATTAACTTATAAATGAACATGATTTTAATTAGAGAATGGTACTGGATCTTATCAGTTATTAGAATTATCTGAGATTGGATGTGTGGTCATTCTTTATAAATGTATCATTTGTAGCTAGATGGTATTTTTTGAATGGAGCATTATGAAGCGTTCTACACCTGCTCATTGAAACCAGCTGTTATGTCTAGGCTCAGAATGTCTATCCTCTCAGTTAGCTTGGCCCATCAATAGCTGAGATACAACTCAGTGTTAGATGTATCAAGTTCTAAGAAAATAGCTTTTAATCTTAAAGTCTATTTAATGTGATAGTAGCATGACCTGCGCCTCTCTTTCATTTAGAGTCTGCTTGGGTATATTTAAATTTCTTCAAATCTTTGACACACCTGATAGTTCTGTATTGTGTGCGGGCTTTATGAATAACATATAAATGGATTCTTAAAATTCTCTCTAGTGATCCCTGCCTTTTTACATTGGGTGTTTGGCACATTTACATTTATTGTTGTTACTCTTGTCTCCATTTATTTCTATTATCAGTATTAAGCCTTTTGTTATCAGTATTAAGCTCATTTCCTTTATATTGTTTGAAAAAAATGTGCTTTCTTCACATAATTTGGATTGAACTTTTAAAAACACATTTGTCAAAGCTACATACCTTCTTAGCTAGTAACTAGCTACTACCCTTAAGTTTTACCATTTTTTAAACCAGGTTCCCTTGTTCTCTGGTTTACTTGGATACTGAGTTGCTGTGATTCAGTGGTCTCCTTGGATTTCATGTTATTAGTATTTTATCTTTCTCTTGTGATTTTTCCCTATAAATTAAACCCCAATGGTTCACTGATTCCATTGGTGTTTGTTCAGCATTGCTTTCTTACCTATTCCTGCTGATGCCTTTCTTCTCATTTTTTTTCCTATGAAGTATAGCCTTGGATTGTAATCTGTAAATAGTAAATTCTATTTTATATTTAAAAAAAAGTCTTTATTTTGCCATTTTACAAGGTAATTCTATGGATAAAATTGTGAATTTTTAAAAGATGAAATGACTGCTAATTCACAGTTTTTCATGCAGCCATCTTCTGGCTCCTGTTGGTTGCATGTTGGTGCTCTGAGACACAGCTGCACAGTCAGAACTCTGTTGGCGGCTCAGTGGACTTTCCAGATAGCTCTGCTGCTAGAGTTACAGACCTTCACCAGTCCACCTCCATTCTGCTCAACGCTCATTGGCTGTATCGACTCTGTTACTAATCTATACATTGATTGTTTCAAATTTTTTTCAATGATTGCATTTTTCATTTCAAGGAACTTTATTTTCCTTGTCTGTCAATCTCGTCTTCCTCGTTGCTAACTCTAATGCCTGATTTTAACAAGGTGTGGTCACTAACAGTTCTGATTCTGAAGGCAGAGTCAACCTTGGCTTGTCCATGGTAACTCGCTCCTTCATCTGTGTGGTGATTTTGTTTGTTGAAAGCCATTGTTAGGCTGAGTTTACTTGGGAGCTGTTATGATGTTGCATTTAGTCATGAAGTCAGCGTTGCCGGGAGAGCTCAGTGCAGGGAGAGGTGGGGATGAACACCTGAGAGTTAGGTGAGGATCACAGCAGAGGAGAGATGAGCATGCAGATGGCTTCAAGGAGAATATGGAAACAGGATTGGCAAAGAGTGTTTGACGATTTGATTCCAGGGTCATCAGGCAGCCATATTGCCTTTGCCTTTAGAAGTGGCCTCTGAGTGGCTAACAGAAGTCCAACAATGAAGAGTGGACATGGTGCTTTATCACAACAATAGAAACCTCACTAAGAAGAGAGTCAGGGTTTACAGGGACTTGCCGCTTGTGTTCAGGAATGCCTTGGCCAAAGATGGCTATGGAAGTCACAATGAGGAAAAAAACAGAGCCTGCAAGACATGGTATCCATGCTGAGAGGCAAACAGAGGAGGCCCAGACCAGCTCTGCATCTGACACGGGAGCTGTGGGAGTCCAGAGACACTCCCATCATCCTCAGGGAGGAGCTGGGTTCACAGGGAGTTTGGGGTTGTAGGTTTTGAGATAGAGTATCCCTTCCATGGAAGAGCTGGGACTAGGTAGGAGGGGGGCACAAGGGAGGCCAAGTGGCTCAGGAGGGTGATCGTCCCAGCTGGCAGATGAGGCTATGTCTGCGTGGTGGTTAGAAGGATGGACACTGTGAGACAGTTTCTAAAAGATGCAGGCTGGGTGTGGAGACCAGGGCTAGTCTGAAGTGAAGCAGAGGCTGCTTGGTGGAACACTAGGGACTTTTGAGCCTCCGGGATGTGAGTTGGCCCACGTCACCACTTTTGGAAGACTCTTGTACATTTTCAGTAGTCTCTATTTCAATCTTCCTGTAGGTTCTGAAGTCGAATTAGAACTCCGTGGGCCAGGCTTAGCAGACTCCCTGAGGGGTCTCTGCTGGCTGGAGCTGGAAAAGCCTTGAGCTAGTCCACCTCCAAGCTCATCAGCTGTGAGGAGTCTTTAATTTAACCCATCCCGGGTTGTTTTTAATTTTTTCTATGGCTTGCAATCCTCTCTGATCCAGACACCAACCTCTGGAAATACACTTGGTATGCACGCCCATCAGTAAATCCCATGCATAGTAGTTGCCTGCCTGAGGATGCCAGGTCCAGAGAGGCACCTACATTTCTGACCCCAAGGGTAGCCTGGTGTGGCAGCTGGCAAGCATTTGGGGTCTTGGTCACTTTAAGTCATTTGCTATGGAAAAACCTCAGGGGAGACCCAGGAGCAAACTAAGTCTCTGGTGACCTCTAGGCTGCAGAGGGAGCAGGAAACTGTCCCCCACCTCAGCCTCTTGGACGCTGGCCCTCTGGAGGCTGACAGCCAGGCTCTGTTAGCTGGAGGCTTTTTCAAGAAGTCAGGTGTGGGGGGCCCAAGGGCCCTTCTTCTTGGCTCCCCAAAAGCACTGTAATCATCAAAGGCCTCCTGTCACTTGGTCCCGTGCCGTGCGTAGTTTCCATAAGGGGCTGTGGTGTCAGACCAGGCACCATGCAAAGCCATAAATCTCTCCCCGGTTTTCCAAATGCTTCCTTTCCATCTCGCAAGAAGGGCAGTTCTTACCTTTGGAGCGAAATAAATCATGGATGCCCAGGCAGCGGCTAGGCTGGTGGTACCTGTGAGGCCCGAGACTCAGGTGTGCAGGGAAGGCTGAGAAATGAGGCCTGTGGCTTCCCTGGGACCCATGTGGGCCCTGGTTTGATTTGCATTTTCCCCTAAAATGTTTTTATGCACCACAGCTCGGTCACTGTGACTAATCACAAGATTTAATGGCCTTAAACTGCTCACTGAGGACCCAATTCAATTAAAAAATGTCCTGCGGAAGTCATGAATAATCCTCTTGTCTTGCCTTTTTTTTTTTTTTTTTTTTTAAGTCTTCCAGAGGCTTCTATCCTGCAGAGACCAAATGGAATTTTTTTCTTTTTTTTTTTTTTATTTTAAATTGACATGAACCCTGGTCTGCAGTCACCTCCTGTCACCTTTGACCCCACTTCTCCAGGCCTCCCAAGAGGCTCCGGCTGGGCTCCAGCTCCCCCGGGACTGACTTGCTGCTGTTAGTTTGACAGGCTGTGGAGCGAGATGCCCATCAACGCCAAGGGGAGGCTCAAGTACCAGGACTTCCTCAGCAGGTTCAGCACGGAGAGGGTACCCTCGCCCCCCATGGGGGCAGGAGACTCCGGAGACTCAACCGCAGCCCAGAAGGGCAGCAGCACCCTTGACGTCCTCCAGGCAGTGAGATCCACCCTCAGCTCTCCTTGTCGGGACGTCAGAGCCGGCTCCAAGTCCTGGAGTCACGCCTGTGTGAGTTCCCAGCCTGACAAGCATCCCCTGTCACCTGCAGGCGAGTCCAGGCACACACAGGGCCCAGGCTTTCTCCCGATAGGCTGCAGGTGATCGACAAACTGGGGTTCGTGGGTCTACAGAAAGGTCCCAAGGAAGGGTGGTAGAGGGATAGGATGGAGAAGGGAACCTAGGAGGAGCCAGAAGGGAAGGAGGACGAGACAGAGGTAGGACACAGCATCCGTGGGCCTGGCTCTGACAGGGCCAGTCTCCTGGCCTTGGGTTCCATACTCTGAATGAATGTATTCCCATTTTACATCTGAGCCACAAGAGGCCTAGGGTGTCTTCCCAGGCCTCAGTCCTCAGTTTGACACAGAGCCTGAGCCATAGGCTGAGTCATCCCAAGCTTGCCAAAAGGAGGCTCCTTTGCCCTTGAACAGCATGACAGCACCTCCAGGGAAGAGCCACTGAGAGCATACTGTGCATGCCCACAAGGCAGCTGCTGCATGCTTCCACCATATGCCGGGAGGGGGATGGCCCCAGACCCGGTGCCTCTCTGCTCATACATGCAGCCTTGTCCTGCTGCGGTGTTTCCTACAGAGTGGAATGGACAGAGGCCCCCCCTGGGGAGCAGGGGAGGAGTGATGATGTTATAGGATCTCAGGGTGACAGTGACTGGCCTTCAGGGAAGTCAGTGGTGGTATAGAATGGGTCAGGAGCACCTTCAGGCTAGCCACCTGCTGGTCACCCCATGCTGTGAGGGAATTGGGCCGCCAGTCAGTTGAGATCTGGACAGAGAGGTGGCCCGCAGCAGCACCCAGAGGCTGTAAACAGGGAACCTGGGGAAATGCATGCAGCATTAAGGAGTCACCCCAGGAAAGGCTCCAACTGACACGGCTGGGCTTGAGGGTGGAAGGGACCCCAAGCTAAGGGGGAGTACAGGGAGTCCCCAGAAGATAGGAAGGCCGAGGAGAAGGGCTGTCCTCTAAAACATGTCTATATATTTATCTCCAAAGCAGATTATTAGGAGTTAGTCTGAGATGGCCCAGTGGTGGAAGCAGAGGTTATCCCCTTTCCTGCTACCTTCAGATCACGAGTCCTCTCTCTGGTTCCCACAACTGCCCTCCCATGAGACCCCCGGTTGAAAGAAGGCCCCCCCTTCCCTCCCCACAGACCCCCGTGAGCACCCCATCCCTCCAGAACTGCGAGCCCATCGAGAGTAAGCTCCGCAAGCAGATCCAGGGCTGCTGGCGAGAGCTCCTGAAGGAGTGCAAGGAGAAGGACACGGACAAGCAGGGGAGCATCACTTCGGCAGAGTTCCTGGGTCCGTTTGACCCCTGCCCCTGGGGAGACATGCATCACCCTGTCAGCCCTTCTGGGAGAGACAGAGTGGGGGGGGGGAGTAGGGCGGGGGGGGGAACCTGCGGGCTTCCACGGGTCAAGCTAGAGGTAGCAAAGTGAGGGCGAGAATGTATGACTCCCCACCAACCACCGTGCGGGCTGCTCCTGTCCCCAGCCCTCGTGGAGAAGTTCAAGCTGGACATCAGCAAGGAGGAGAGCCAGCAGCTCATCGTCAAGTATGACCTGAAGAACAACGGCAAGTTCGCCTACTGCAACTTCATCCAGAGCTGTGTCCTCCTGCTGAAGGCCAAGGAGACCTCGCTGATGCGAAGGATGAGGATCCAGAACGCAGACAAGATGGTAGGTGGGTCGTCGGAAGAACACGGGGACCTGAACCCCCCCCCCTTCACTTGGCAGCACAGGTGGACCTGTGAGGCTCGTCATCACCATGTGCCGTTGCACCCTGTGGCTTTTCTTCTTCCTCGCTAGAACCCATCGCTAGAAGGCCTAGTCCTTGTCTGACTTCTGACCGAGTCTGGAATTGGCCTAAGTGTCCGCACAGCCCTGTTCTTGCAAATGGGACCCGCTGTGGCTGGACCGGAGCTGGAACCATGTCCCCCTCCCTCAGCCTCAAGGTTTCTATCTGAAAACCAGAGAGAGGAAGCAGCTCCCCTCACCTCAGGTCGTGGGAGCTCGGCCTCCCTGAGCTGGTAGAGCTGAACAGCCCTCATTACAGAGAGGCAGAGCAGAGCCGGCTGAGGGGGTGGCAGGCAAGGTGTCTCCACCCCGGTTCCCAAGCTATCTCATCATCTTTTAGAAAGAAGCTGGTATGGAGACACCTTCCTTTTACTCGGCCTTACTGAGGATCCAGCCCAAGATTGTTCACTGCTGGAGGCCCATGCGGCGTACCTTCAAGGCCTATGACGAGAACGGAACAGGGCTCCTGAGTGTGGCTGACTTCAGGAAGGTGAGACTGCCCTCTGCGGCTATGGACCTGGAGGACTTAGCACGAGTGAAAGGCCAGTGGAAAGCTCCAAAGGGTGTCTGCACGTGCCCATGAAGGTCCAGACCATGGCCTGCTTGCCCCTTACTTTCAGACTCTAGCTGCTCCCCCCTAAAGGTTTCTGGAGACTTCCAGGGCCAGAGAAGACAGACAGAGAGAACAGGTACCTTTGTTTTCCTTTGAGACTGCACTACTGCTCTCGCTAGGCCCCGGTCTAGACCTGAGTGAGACCTGCTCCTCTGTCCCTTCAAGGTCCTGGGACAGTTGAGACAGCCCAACGGTGTGTATGTGAGGCAGGCCTCCCACGCAGGGAGCCCCGTGCCACCCCCCAGTGCACAGCAGCATGGTACCATTTGGCTCCAGCAAATCGTGGGCGCCATGGACCTGCAAGCCTGCCACCCCCAGCCCAACTCATACCCAGTTCCAGCTTCCCAGGCACCCTGGGGCCCTCCCAGCTAAGGAGTCTGCCTTAGTCCACCCAGGATGGGAGGGAATGAGAGAGGGTTCTCTTCCCCTTCCCAGGGACCCAGGGTGAGGCCAGCAGAGAGGGCGGTAAGATAAGAACCGGAGGCGAGGGACAGATGGGTGTGAGAGAGGGCTCAGTTCCCTCTTCTCTTTTCCTCCCATTGGGCCCAGTGTCCACCAGCTGCCCTCAATTCAGGGGGCCCTGGGGTCTTTTGGCCATCTTATAGCCTCTTCTTAGAAATGAACGATAACATAAGCCACAGAGGACAAACCTGTAAGCTAATTTCTACACACTATCAGGGACCTCTGGCAGGATTTGTCTGGGCTGTAAGGGTGGACAAGGCAATAGCTTCAGGAGGAAGTCTTTCTTCCCATGTGAAATCTAGAGGTGGGGGACTTCCAGAGCTGGCACACAGGTCAGGGGTCCAGTTTTGACCTGCCACTCTCCACATCCAGCTTCCTCCCCTACCTCAGTGTCCAAGGTGGTTCCTGGAGCCCCCATACCTCATCCCAGATATTAAGAAAAAGGCGTATTCCTTCCCTTCAGAGGTGTCCTGGGTTCTTCCACTGAGGAAAGGGCTGACAGTGGCACCTGGCATCCTCAGCCAGGGCTCCTCCATGCCCTAAGCCTACGGATGAAGGAGGAGGGAGCTGGGCAGCAGCCCCTACTACCCCTAATCGCCCCCTGGCCCCCAGGTACTGCGGCAATACAGCATCAACCTGTCGGAGGAGGAATTCTTCCACGTGCTTGAGTACTATGACAAGTCACTGTCCTCCAAGATTTCCTACAACGACTTCCTGCGCGCCTTCCTGCAGTAGGCAGCCAGGTGCGGCTGCACCGGGGACGGACGGAGCGCAGTGTGGGCACGCCATCCCTGGGCAGGAGGTCCTAAATCACACAAGAAAGGAAGCTGAGCAAGCCATAGGGAGCAAGGTAGTAAGCAGCACTCCTCCATGGCCTCTGCCTCAGCTCCTGCCTTTCCTCCGTGACAGAGTGTGACCTAAGAGCTGTAAGATGAAATAAATCCTTTCCTCCCCAAACTGGTGTTGGTTATGGTGTTTACACAGCAGTATAGGACAGCGTCCTTGTCCCCGCCCTCTTCTGCAGAGTCCCACACTCCTTCCAGGCTCTAAGGTCAGCTGCTTGGAAATTCTCCCAGGACCTCTGGGGAGGTGCCTCACACGGGGTGCACCCCCCATCCTTCCCCTTTTCACAGGGGCACTGGGCAGCAAAGTCCAGCTGGTAGGGTGAGAACGGGGACCTGCTTTGCACCCACACCTAGTAGAGGTCTCCAGTCTGGCCAGGTATGGCCTCTGGATCCTTCTCTGGAAGAAAGCAAAGCTGCGAGTTGGGTGGTAGCTTGGGTCCAGGGACTTCTTGGCACAGGGAGATGTGCTTTCAGAACGTGGCCACACCTCTAGCTCCAGGCACTGCCAGTGGGATGCCGAGTAGACACTTAGGTAACTTAGGTTTCACTGCAGCCCGTCACCGACATAGACCGAGAGACTCTGCGCTCTTAGATCTGGTAAGTGCCATTCCAACCCCAGAAACCAAAAAGGTCCCTGCATATTTTTAAAATAACCTATTGAAATCCACAGTGTGGAGGAGGGGGCGAGGGGCTTTGTGGGTCCCACACATGTGTCTAAACCCTGGCATTCCTCCCATCCTGCACCTCAGCCTTCCTCTTCCCCACACTGGCTCTCACACAACCTTGAACTCAGAACCTGCTGCTGCTTCTGCCACTTCCGCCTGAGAACACAAAACCAACTCCCGTGGCTGAGACACTCTGTCTGCCACTGTTCAGGAGCTGAGAGGATAAGAGGATGGCAACAAAATCCCAGAATATTCACTCCCTATCCCTGCACAGAGTGGACACCCTTTTGGCACACATGCCCAGCTTTCAGCAAGAATATCACCTGATGCTCCAGAAACCATGTTTTGCAGAGACAAGCGGCAGGCTCAGATGCAGCATGAATTCTGGAAACTGTCAGAGGTTGAAGCAGCAGATGTGCCTGTTCTAAATGATAATGGAAAGGGAAGGCGGTAAACATGACTACACAAGAAACTCCAGCAGAGAGCAAAACCAAGGGATCAAGGAAGATGCTGGAAATGCAAACCACAGTGACAAGGATGGACTTGTTGGCAAATAATTGAAACAAAGAATGACTGCATCTCGGCAGTATGTGGATAGAGACAGAGAGAAGAGCTCTGTAAATGGCAGGGGCCTGGGAGCTTTAGGGCAGGAACTAAGGGGCAAGAGAAGCCAGAGAAGGAGCGTTTGGGTCCAGGTGGGAATTCACCCAGGCACATCCTACAAGACACAGCTGTGGAGTCAGCCAAGGGAGGAAGGGGCCCACTCCCTGCAAAGGGCCAGAGTGAAAACCCAAACACCTCTCTCCCCAGAAACCACTATGGCCAAAGATGAGGCCAGCATACCATAGCACACAAAAGACCCTACCAAAGCAGGGGATGCAGCCTTCTAGACACACAAAAGGGGAGGAGCCAGGGCCATGGCTCAGCTGGCTGCACAGGCTCCCAGCACACTCATGAAACCTAGCCATACTGGTACTGCAATCCTAACCCTGGGGAGACAGACAGGCTGGTTAACCAGCGAGTTCAAGTTCAGTGAGAGACCCTCAAAAAGATAAAGACAGAGAGTAATAGAGAAAGACACCCGACATTGACCTCTGACCTCTGCATGCACATGTGCACACAGAAATACATGCACCATACACACAAAACAGACACACACACACACACACACACCTGTACTCCCAGCCCTCGGGAGACAGAGGTAGGAAAATCATTAATTCAAGGCCAGCCAGGGCTATCCAGACCCTGTCTTGACAACAACATAGTCCATGGCGGATGTTTTTCTAACACAGGAGGCTCAAGGAAGTAAAGGGCATCAGAAATAAAATAACTGAAAGTACAAGAAACAACGCTGGGCTTTCTGTTGTCCTCAAAGGTAACTTCTCAGAATCTGCAGCCATGCTGTTCTGACCACACCAACAGGACAGCAGTCTCACAGAGAATGTGAGGGTCTGGTACAGCATGTGACCAGGTGCCTTACCCGAAGCCAGGCAAGGGTGCTCTAAGATATACCTGCAATCTGTAAAGCAACCGGCTGAACATGCTAGAAAAATGATATAAAAAGTCAAAAAAAAAAAAAAGGGGGGCAGCGGAGTTCAAAATGGAATCAAGCATGATGATATCGGAGAGGGGAGAGCCTGCTGCCAGGGAAGTGACGAGTACACAGGCCTGGGAACCTGAGTGTGGGCTCCCCACTCCACCTTTAGCAGGTGCTTGGGATCTCAGTGCTGGGAACATGGAGACAGCCAAAGCCCCGAGGCGCAACAGACAGGTAGCCTAGCCAGCTTGGTGAGCTTCAGGGTCAGTGGAAACCCTGCCTCAAAAACCATGATCGACCCAAGGTCGATCTCTGGTCTACGCACACGCACACGCGCACACACACACACAGGTACGTGTGTGCACTCGGTGTGTGCATATTACACATGCAGGCACACAGTCAGGAGCAGCGAGGAAACTTAACAAGGACTTCTGGGTTGACCGGCATGCTTGTCTGCTCGGGACACTCCTGAGAGCCAAGTGCTCCTAAAGTGAACTAGGCTGTGTGCACCAGGTCACTGGAAGTCACTAGCCTCTCCGGCGGGCATGCACAACTGGAATGCAAGTTTAAAAACAGTACTACTTATGACAGCTCCTTCCAGTGGAGCAGGTCAGACCTAAGCCTAAACATCCCCAAGGGCGGCCCCTGCACAGCGGCAAACTGGAGACCAAAATCAGTGCGGGGGCGTGCGGTGCTTCTGCGTTAGAAGACTCAGGATTGTGGACGCATCGACACAATTGGGCTTTCCCCCTAAGATTTAGGTTACTGTCTGTGTGCCAGGTGTGTGCAGGCGCCTGCAAAGACCAGAAGAGAAGACCAAGACCCTCTGGTACTTGGGTTGCAGGTGGTTGTGAGCCACCCAATACATAGGTTCCAGGAACCGAACTCTGATCCTCTGCAAAAGCAGCCAGTGACCTTAACGGCTGAGCCATCTCCGGCCTGGTTCAGTCTGTCCACTCGCAGCCAGGATCTCAGAGAGTGGTTTCGGCAGACAGCTCCCAGCTAACCCCAAACTGCATGTGGAAAATAAAGAGAAGCTAGAGTATTCTCCCTCAAAAGCTGAAGAAAGAAGACAAGATGGGGGGAGGGGGCTCGAATCAGCTGACTTGAAGATGCTCGCCCAAGCAGGGTAGTTATGAATATAGTGCCAGTAAAAGGATGATGGAACAAAATGGGAGCCCAGAAACATACCACACAGATGCAACCATCTGATTTCTGATGGGCAAAGACGGCAGGTGCCTTAGTTTGGGTTTCTGTTGCTGTGATGAAACCCCATGACCAAAACAGCAAGTTGGGGAGGAAACGGGATATTCAGCTTATACTTTCACATTGCTGTTCATAGCCAAAGGAAGTCAGGACAAGAACTCAAACATGGCAGGAACCGGGAGGCAGGAGCTGATGCAGAGGCTATGGAGGCCATGGCTTCCTCAGCCTTCTTTCTTGTAGAACCCAGGACCACCAGCCCGGGGATGGCACTGCCTGCCCGCCATAGGCTGGGCCCTCCCCCCTTGATCACTAATAGAGAAAATTCCTTACAGCTGTATCTCGTGGAGGCATTTCCTCAGCTGGGGCTCTTTCCTCTCTAATGACCGTAGCTTGTGTCAAGTTGACACGCAAAACCAGCCAGCACAGTGGACTAGAGGAGCAGTGCCTGTGTGTAAAACATGAACCTCGGGCACAGCTCACACCGGAGAAGGACCCCAGAAGGCACAGGTGTGTGAAACAACTAAAACATGAGAGAATGCTCCTGACCTTGAATTTGAAAGCAATGCCTGTAATAGTCAGCTTTTCCTCACCATGACAGAATGCCTAAGACGGAACACTTCGAAGGAAGGAAGGTCCACTTGGGCTTACCCTCTCAGATGATTCGGTCCGTTGGCCTGGTTGCCTCTGATAGGGTGGTGAGTAACAGGAAGGCAAGGCAAAGGAAGATTTACTCACCTTGCGGCAGCCAGGAAGGAGGAGGGTAACTGGGCTCCCAACACCCTCCTCAACTATATACCTGCGCCACGGTAACTTCCTTCAGCTAGGCTCCACCTCCTCATAGAGCCACTGGCTGACGACCACCTGTCAATATTTGAGGCTTTGAGAAACACCCGCTTCAAATGATAACAGTACCCAAAGAACAATGAAATAACAGAAAGAAAAGACAAATCGAGCTTAATTAAAAATTTTCGACAGACAGTGGTGACCCGTGTGTTTAATCCCAGCACTAGGAAGGCAGAAGCAGTTGGACTTCTGTGAGTTCAAGGCCAGCTTCCAGGACAGCCAGGGCTACACAAACCCTGTCTTGGGAAAACAACAACAAAACAAACAAAAATTCAACATTTACTCTGAGAATGGAACTAAAAAAGACCAACCCACGGATGGAGAGGAGTCTTGTTCCCAGGATATAGAGAGATTTAAAGTATCGTCAGCAAGAGGCCAGAGAGATGGCTTGGTGTGCCCAAGCAAGAGAATCAGAGTTCAACCCCCAGGGCCTCAGGAGCCTGTTACCTGTGAGCCCAGCAATCCAGATGTGGCGACAGAAGGACCAAGACAGCCACGTGCTCTAATGCGTTAGTTCTTGGAGACTGGATTCCTGATACTGTCTCAATGGGGCTCCAGTCATACAGTGCTGGCTTAGTGTGTGAAGTGAGAGGGAAGAGGGAGAAGGGAGGGAGGGCGCCAGAGGCTGTGCACTGAAGCAGCTCCATCCATGTGACAGCATCAGAAGGTGACAGCCACAGAGCGCCATGCCCCGTCCAGGAGCCCGGGTGTGGCTCCAGTGGTTATGGGCAGAAGTTGGTGGGGATCCTCAGACAGAAAGGGGCTTCAGGAGCAACGGTGCAGAAGTCAAGGATGCTGCAGGCCCGTGAGGCCCTGGGCAGGAAACCAGGCTGAGCAGAGGTCGTTACTGCATATCTGCCCAGGCCACTCCTCAGGCCTGGCTTTCCATTATGTCAGGTGTGTTCCGGTAAAGGAGTCTACTTCATGTCATCTGTCAGCCAGACCACAGGACACCTCCTCTCATGGGCCCAGGTCACCTCAGTTCAGGAGGCTCAAATAAAACTATGTGTTTTTTCCTCACACCTTCTTACTGCCAAGCTCCCTTTCAGCAACTAGCAGCCCATATCTACTGCCATCCTTGGCTCTCTGGAGCCTCTGTCCTCACATCTGCCTTTACCAGTCTTCTGTCCTAAATCTGTAACCGTCGCCACCAGCACTTCTGCCATCTGAGCGAGGCCCTACGGGGAGCGCTAAGGGCTGTGGGGTGGATCAATAGAGAGATGGATGGAGGTTATATAAGATGAACAGAAGGATAGAAGGATGGATAATTTGGTGGGTGGGTGGAGGTACTGAGTTTGGTGGTGGATGGGTGGATGGATGGATAGATAAATGGAGGGATATCCTGAGGGTCAGATAAATTAATGGTTTCTTCAGTAGTGTATGGTCAGATGAATGGATGGATGGGATAGCTTGGTGGGTGCATAGATAGGTAGATAATTTTGTCAGTGGATAGATGGTTAGCTGTCTGGCCAAACAGCTTGATGGAGGGGTGGATGGGTGTGATGGATGGATGGATGGATGGATGGATGGATGGATGGATGGATGGATATCTACTCATCATATGGACATATGAAAGTCTGAGTCAACAGGCAAGTGAGTGACTGTAGAAAGATGACTAGTTGGATAGATAACGGGGTATAAATGGTAGAAATTCTGTAACTGGGTGGGACTTGGAGACTGATGTGCTTTTCTTAGGCATTACATGAGTCTTTTGTCTGCCCAGGACTGGGTTGGCCATGTCACTTTGCAGACAAGCCGGTACTTGGGCCACACCACAACACTTTGTTTAGGAGCTCAGACATCCAGTCAAACACAGTCCTGCCACCTCTGCAGCCCCTGCATCCATGGGAAGGGGAGACAGGCAGAGGGTGCACTCCCCAACCCACGTGGGGGAGGGTAAGGGGTGTCTCTGGCCAGTAGGACTTGGAGTTCTTCCTCCCTCTCCCCCCCTCATGACCTGGGACACCCACAGAAAGAGCAGCCAGACGGAGGACTCTGCTTTTTCTTTTTACAAAGACTTTATTGTCTGACATGCTTGACAAAAAAAATTACAGCCACAATCAAGTTATGCCAAAATGATTGAGGAGCAGGCCGCCATCTTTCAAATCTTGAGGACTTTCAATGAAATTTCTCTTTAAGACAGCTGCCTCCACAGCTTTTCTTCTCCACATAAAAATATGCCGCATTCTGAAGATGTCCTAGGAAAAGGTTTCTTTCTTTTTCTCTTTTCTTTTTTCTTTTTTTTTTTTAATAGTTCTTGGTCCACACAGAAACTGTGGAGCTGAGACACCACACAGGAGATGTATTTTCTCTGCCCCAAACACAACATGCATCTGGGCACAGAAGAGAGACCTTGTAAATGTCAAGGGACCACTTGACCCAAGCAAGATTCCTGAAGCCCTGTGGCCTGTGGGGCACAGCTCTCCTGGCCAGCGCAGGGCACCAGCGGTGGCTGAGAACACAGCCTCACCCACAGTGAGCCACGTGAGCCCGGCTCATTCACCTGCAGGGAAAGACTCAGGAGTGGGTCTCACAGGATGCTGGGATACCAAGCTCAAAGCTCAGAATTCCTTATGGTTTGAGGGACCCTCGTCTAAGAATGAACAAAAGCCAGTTTTGAACAGGACCCTTCAAAGTTAAGCAAGAGTCTCAGCCCATGCCCTGCTCTGTAGGTGGTGACAGTGAAGGGACACTTGTGAGGCCAGAGATGGAGAGCCAAAGCTCATTGCTGCTCCTTTTGTGCTGTGCATCCTCAGGCAAGTGACCTCACCTCTCTGGCCTCAGTGGCCTCATCTCTATAACAGGGCAAGAGTACCTATATCGCAGGAATGATTGTAGATAAAGCAAAATTATCCTAAATGAAGGTACCAGGATAGCTGGTCCCCAAGGCTGGAGCCAGGCTAAGGAGGCGAGGCCCTCGTGTCAGAGGCATGACGTGGAGGGCATAAAACTTCAAGAGTCAGGACAATACTGTTTCAGTGACATGTTACTAAGAATCAGAATGAGTGCAAAAATAGTCCACAAAGAACAAATATCGGCATTTTAAGTAGACAGTGTCTGATGCTGCCTCCCCCTGACCTAGGGCCTCCTGGCTCTGCCCTTGCAGATGGGCTCACCCAGGCCTAACTCAAGAAAGGCTGTAGCCTGAGGCACAGCCACCACCAGTGCCCAGGGTAGCTCTGTCACTGCGCCACCTCCCGGTAACCAATGGTACTGACAAGCATCCTGGAATCCTCTGAAGGGGAAAAATCACATCAAGGAGTGGAGCCCATCATGGACACTAACAGGCTAGGTTTGGAGGAGTGTGCGTGCCACACACATTGGGGCATGGATATGGCTGGGCACAGGGCCTCAACCCACAGAACCCCCTGGCTGTTGTGCTCTACAGAGGAATGTGGTCTCAGGGGATCCAAGATGGCCTCAGTGTGATGAGAAACCAGCAAGGTCTGGCCACCCGGAAGAACCAGCCTCCCAAATCCAGGCTCTGAGCAGAAGCTGGGGACACACAGCCATTGTCCACATCATCAGCTGGGTCCTAAGGAAGGAAAAGGGACTAAACCAAGCCAACTGCTGAAGGCCTGGCCAGGGCCTGTCAGAATTCCTGAGATGTCCCTGTACACTCCTAGACCCCTGCACACAAGAGGCAGGCTTACAGCCAGAGAAGGGCTGTCTGTGCCCAGGCCACACTTCACCCCCAACCTTGGGGGCTCACAAGCCACCAGACACACTTGGGTGGCAAGACATTTTGTATGAAAATTCCCAAATCCCATCCAAGAGTGGTGGCTTCTCGGAGCAGGAGGGCGTCGAACTGAGCTTCTGTCATTTCCCAAGTGAGAGAGCGACGTGGATGCGGGCCTGTTAGGCCCTGGAATGAAGGACAGATGTACACACAGAAAACAGAAGTGAACATGGTGCCCCTGAGGGGGCTGCTCAAGGCCCCAGTTACAGGTGGCAGAAGGCTGACAGTCAAAGGCAATTTCTTTTATCCCAAGGATTCTACTCATTGCTGGCTGGTCCCATGGCCAGATGGACTGTCTGGGCTGTTCTGCATGGGAGGAAGTGGGTTAAGGGATCCAGGCTCTTAGCCAGACATACGGAGCTGACGTGGGCAGGCAGAGCTGGAGTGGGGAGCAGTCAGGAGTTCCGGGGTGTGGGGAGATCAATGACTATGGGAGGGTTCACCGGCTGATAGTTCACAGTGCACACGGACGCGTTCACATAGGTGGTGGTCCCATCTGCCATGACGCCGTACCCTGGAGAGAGAGCATGCACCTGTCAGACCAGGATCTGGAGCTGTCTGGTGGCAGTGGCTGCTACAGATGTTCTGCCACAGTGGGTGGGGGCAAGCCACTACAGTTCTCAAATTTGGTCTTTTTATCTGTCAAATGGAAATGATGATGGGAGGTGGTTCTGAGCCTGCCAGGGGGACTGGGTGAGGTCACCATCCACGTGCGGTGCTCGGGCCAGTGCATGTCACAGGAAAAGCACAGAGTAAGTCATTGTCATCATCTTCATGTCACCTTCCTCAGCATGAGCATCATCACCATGGTGCCATCATCAGCATGGTTCCCCGTGACCACTGTCAGCATCACCCAAATCATCAGAGTGATCGGCCAGGTGTGTTCAGGTGCTATGTCCACAGGCTGCATCACCACATTGTCGTAGCCGCCATTGCCATCCATCACCGTCATCATCCCCATGACCACCAGCAGCAGCAACAACATCAGCAGCCTCATAATAATCAGTGTCATAGTCCTTGCCATCATCCCCATCACTGCTATCATTGCCATGACATCATCATCCTGCTGACCAACAAAATCATCACCAACACCATCAGTGTCATGGTAACCATCAGCACCACTGCCATCTTTGTTGCCATCTCATCACTGCCATCATCACCATGACATCATCAGTCGTCACTGTCCCCTGGACTACATCACTACCACCTTCATTGCCATCCCCAATGCTGCTGTTAATCACCATGACATTAGCATTTTTATGAGTCTCCTCCCCCTCTTCACCAATCCTCATTCCCTAGCCACATCATCATCACCATCAACGCCACCACCTCATGACCGCTGTCATCAACACCATCGGTACCATCACCACATCAACAGTCATCACCCTCGTCACTATAACCACCCCACTATCACCATCATCACCAACACCCTCATCCTCACCAGCATTGCCCTGCCATGACATCATCACTATCTTCCCTACCTTGGTGTCACTACCACTACCATCTTTGTAACACTGTCATCACCACTGTGACGCTCATCGCCATCTCTGTTGTCCTCGCAATCACTCCAGCTGCCATTGTCAAATTCCCCTCTCCACCGCTTCTGCTTGTTGAAATCCCTTCCCCCACCTGACTGTCTTCACGCCAGAAAGGACACTCTCCTGCTCTTTTCTGGAGCTCCATTTTGCCTACACAAATATGCAGGGGTATGGTTTTGGTCCTAAGCAACCTTACACATTTTGGCCTGCACACACACACACACACACACACACACACACACACACACACGAAGGTCCAAGACAGCATTATAACCTCACTGTCCCTGAGCTCCCCCATGAGCTCCCATGCTTTTGCCTTTGATTGCCTGGCTGCTGCCCAGAAATCTGGGAGCTTCTCCAGAGACACGTGTGCTCTGCTCTCTTGACCCCTAAGAACACCACTCAGAGATGCTCAAGAAATGGCTAGAATTTATTTACTTCCAAGATAGAAAACTATTGGATGAAGGCAGTGTGAGAGCCCAGGAGCCCTGGTCCAAACACAGACAGGGTCAGCCGACCAGTAAACACTCTTGGGGGCAAGCCTTATCAGTCCCTACCCCACCTCAGGCAGCCACCATGTTTCCTGTCAGAGATGGGACTGTGAGGCCTGGGACAGGCAGGTTAAATGTCTGAAAGCAACAGCAAGGGTTTGCATCCTATGTTGAAACTGGGCTCCAGGAAGAACACCTGAGACTAAGAAGGTAAGCTGGGGTGCAAGGGACAGCTGTGTGGGGCAGTGTGGGTGGTCAGGACTGTGAGCCGCCTTCCCACAGCGTGGACATCCCCACTACTCCAATGAGTTCACCTTCTGCTAGCCAGCATTTCCATACTAGCCAAGGCAGCAAGCATGTGAGGTGGCCTAGGCATGGACCACGGATGTGGGCTATTTCCTGCAGAAGTCAGGGAGGAGGCTAGTGAGCAGGATTTAAGGAAGACAAGAAACCCCTCTAAAGGGCCAGTTAGAGGCACCCCCACCCCCCATGTGAGGGCTCCTTTCCTCCTGCCTTCCCACTCACCCTCATGGATGTGGCCAAAGACGTGCAGCCGCGGCTGGACTCGCCTCTGGACCGTGTTGAGCAGCTCCACGCAGCCCACACGCTGCATCTTCTTGGGCACCCAGTCTAGAAAGCCTGTGCCAGAAGACGACAAGGGTGTTGAGGGAGGCCAGCGGGCATCTTTAACCTCACGTCTCTGTTAGCACAGACTGGGTAGGACCTGGAGTCCTATGCTACAGCTCCAACATAGCTCCCCTCGCCCAGGGCAGCGAGCTCCAGAACCTGCCCTGCCTGAGCGAGAAGCCTCATGATGAGGCAGTTCCTGGAAGCCCAACCTGCCTTTCCTTGGTAGGGCTGCGGTAAGAGACTCCTTGACAAGAGGCGGGAGGCTGGGCACCTGGTCCCAGGTGCAAATAACCACTGGAGCCCATAGCGGCTTCAGTGGCTGTTTCTAGCCTCTCACTGCAGAGAACAAACTGAGTCCATGGTACCCCAGCGGCTGGAAGCAAAGCGGAGCCTGCAAGGTCTCAGAGGGGAATTTCCAGTTCAGAGATGTTCTCTAGAAAACCCAGCAGAAGCCTTGGCATAGCCCTGTTGGAAGACTGCTTGCCTATCATGACACTCTGGGGCACTGTAGATGAGATAGTGCATGGCTGTGATCCCAGCTCAGGGAAGGTGACGGCAGAAATATGAGTTCAAGGCCATCCTTGGCTATCTCAAAAGTTTGAGGCCAGCCTGGGATACGTGTGTGTGTGGGGGGGGGGGGGGTTAGGGGATGGAGGTGTTCAGAAGCATAAAGCTAGTTTCCTTGGCTGAGACATGCTCTCATGGTGCCCGCTGTGTCTGTTGGCCGCCAGCCTCCTAGAGCAGCCCCATATGGCGGTGGCTTATTATCCTTTCATGGCTACACAAACGAAGAATAATTGATGACTCGAGTGAGCAATCAGGTTTCTGTTGGCTCCTCTCTGTTTGGGTGGGTGAGATAAACTATAGAGTCACCAGCAAAGGTTGGAGAGCTTTGACTCAGTGTGCCCAGGAAGCTCCACTAGGAGAAAGGTGCTGAGACACAGCACGACCTGTATGAGCCTCGCAGAGGGAGAGGAGAAGAGAGAAGGAGGCAGAGACAGGTAATAGGTAATGAGCAGGACTGGGGTTTGTGGTAGCGCTAGGTCCTAATCTCCACAGCTCCTAGACCATGCACAGACAGGTTCGTGTCTCTGTGTTTTGGCTTCCTCCAGCTGTCAGAAGCACTGCCCTAGGAACTGGAATCTCACAGGCCCCATCCTTCCATGGCAGTGTGGGCCAAGATGGGGTTGGGGGGGTTGGTTCCCTATCATCCCAACTGTCCTGGTGACTGCAATCTGAAATGAAGTCCATTAGCACCTGCTGGGACACGTGGTGCACATGTGCAGTCCCAAAAGAGGTGTGCAGTGTGCTCTGTGACTGGAACAGGACATATGGAGAGCAGGGAGCCAAAGGATATGGCTTCTGGATAAATGGTGAGAAGGTGGGTGAATGTATAGGCAGGTAAATGGATGTAGGCAGGTTGACAGATGGATAGATGGTTGATGAAGGACAGATGAATGGATGATAGAGGATGGATGGATGATGGAAGATAACAATTGAGGATGGGTGATGATGGCTGAATGGATGAAAGATGAATGGATGAATTGATAAAGAATGGATGGAGGATGGATAGATAAATGGATACAGAATGGATGGATGGATGGGTGGATGGATGGGTAGAGGATGGATGGTGGATAGGTGGATAGATGAATGGATGGGTAGATGGATCAGGAGATAAATCAGGATAGTAGAAGGGGGGAAGATAAGGAAATAAGATAAGGAAGGAGGGAAGAAAAGAAAATGGAGAAAGTAAGGGAGGAAAACGGAAAATAGAGAGGAGGAGAAGGAAGGCCACAGAACCCACACAGCTCAGATGAAATTGAGGCCCTGTGGGGGAGGGGCACAAGGCCGGTCACCCTCATGTTGTGCTGTCCCAGCAGAGGCCCAGGGCCTCAGGGCCTCCTCCATTGCAAAGGGGGTAGGAACAGGTGGCTGAGATTGGAGGGCAGCAAGGAGGCCACAGTAGTCAAACAAGATACAAGTCCTGAAAACTTCTGGCATCATTAGAGAAAGGAGGAGGGAACTGGGAGGCAGGTTAGAAAGAAAGCAGAGGGGCAGGCTGCAAGGGCCAGGTACAAAGCCAGTGGGTCCTAGAAGGAGAAACAGGTGAGCAACAAACAGCCTTAGCTCAGACCAGAGCAGAGGTCTACATTGGGAGGTGGAGCCTGAGCCCTGAGGACATGGGCTTGCTAAGAGTGGCACCCCAGAAGGTTAGACCCAGAAGGCCAACCCAGGGCTCCTTTGGGTACAGCCCCAGACAAGAGACCCTTTATCCTCAAAACTGGCAGGCATTCTCGCTAGCCTGAGCAGGCGAACCAGAGACCGACCACAGGCCTTACCCAGGGGCGGTCCGTGAGTTATAAGGATATCAACGCCTTCCGGTATGAGATTCCACTTCTCCAGCAGTGCTTGGCCTCGCGGGAGGTTGAATCCCCAGCCATAGAACCAGGGCTGCCTAGGAGAGAAGACGGTGGCTTTAGGGAGGGTCTCAAGAGTATGGCGCAATCACAGAGAAGGGGACAGGTCAAAAGGCCAGGCAGCCATGAGGACCAGCCTGGCACCCGGAAGCTCCATCAAAATGTAACGGGGACTGTCTGGAGGACCTCTACAAGAAGAGCAACCAGCTGCTGTCAATGGAGGCAGACCTCAGGAGCAAGAGCAGCCGGGCGGTACAGGAAGCTCTTTGGTTTGCCTACCAGCACACACTGTGAGCTGGTTAAGGCCAGGCATTGCCCCCACAACCCCTCATGTGCCCGAAGCTGCCACCTGAATCCTACTCTTGGCCAAGATGGCTGCGTGTCTGCCTGTGAACACAAGAGCTCTACACTGTCGGCAGCCACCAGAAGTGGCCTACTTAGCAGTCCCAGGGGTTCACAGAACCTCATTCAAGCACTCCCAGTCCTATCCTTGTAGGCTCTGACCTGTAAGACTGGGGTCTTTGCTGGGTATTGCACAGGAAGGGGAGGTGCCTGGGTGACACAGGGCAAGTGGAGCCTTCACTCTCAGACCCAGACCTGCTGTTCTCACCATCAAGCCTGCAGAGCTGGACCTGGTTGTATGAAGGATGGGTGGCCACTCTGGGTCACTTGAAGGTCAAAGGTCCTTTTTCTGTGTCGGACCCCAGCCCTGAGGGCAGATAAATGGTGTGTGAGCCTCTGGCCACTGTGATCAGGACACTGACCAGCCCTGGTACCTTGTGTCATAACCAGCACCTTAAAGCTGAGGCTGGTCTTTCATCACACAGGCCTCCAGGGAAGCTTGCCAGAGCCAGGCAGAGCATGCCAGCCTCCTCCACCCCAGTCCTGAGTCCTAAGCCCCAGGCATTTAATGGCAGCAGCTGTAGCTCCACCTGCTTTTCTAGCCCCTGGAGCAGGCTCCAGAGCCTTGCCTGGAGAAGGTGGCCTGTCCCTGGGCTAGAGGCCAGGATTTGTACTCCAGGTATGTAAAAGAAAAATCAGGGATCAAGGTCCGGGCTCAGAATGGCCACCTTTCCCACAGGATCCCCAAGCATCTGTCGGGGGACAGTAGTTAGGCTGGGATCGGCCACTGGAAGAGAAGCAAAGGACAGACGTGGCCCTGTCAGGGATATGTTCACTCAAGCAGCTCCTGTCCACATGCAGAAAGCTAAGCATTCTTCTGAAGGGATCTCTCTATCTCTCTCTCTCTCTCTCTCTCTCTCTCTCTCTCTCTGTCTGTCTTCTTATACACAGCTTCAAGGGAGCCCTAGAGTCAAACTGGCTGAGATTAGGATGGCTCACCACTTGTCACCTGTGTCACCTTGAGCAAGGGGTGAGTTTAAAGACAGTTAGGTTGACCATGACCAGCAGACACCTGAATCCTCAGGAGCCCTGAGTTGGAAGTTCTCTGTGAAATAGAGGCGTCACTGCTCCACAGTGAGAACTCCATGCTCTGCCACTGTGCCACCATCCAGCTCTCCTCCATCATCATCACCTCCATCATTGCCTTCATCACCTCCACCATCCACATCACCACATCCATAATCACCATCCCTGTCACTACCATCATCTCCACCACAGCCATTACCGTCATCACTTTCACCATCCCTATCACATCCATCACAGTCACCATCACCTCTAACCATCTCTGTCACCACATCAACCCACCTTGCCACCTCCATCATCACCTCGTCATCACCATCACCTCCACACAACCATCACCTCCATACAACCATCACCATCATTATCTCTACCACCACCATCACCTTCATCATTTCTCACTAAAACCACCATCACTATCATCATCACCAATATCTACTATCCCTGTCACTTCCACTGCCACCATCATCACCATCACACCTGTCACCACAGACCTCTCCCAAGAGCCAACCACAAAGCCCGGGTGTAAGGTTTCGTTTGGGGCAGGTTTTCTGAACTGCATTTTTGATGGCTGGCAGCATTTCTAATGAGGAAGCAGGATAGGAGACCTCAGAGAGCCTAAGAGCAAAAAGGGAACTTCAGCTTGATAGCATTTTAACTAAAAACACCCCACCTTCACCTCCAGGCACACACCCTGGTCACAAGGTGAGGTCTTTCTCTGGTGAGTACTGGCAGCCTGTCTCTGTGGATTCCTTGGGCTGTGCAATTTCTGAAGCACCGTCTAGAATTCTCAGAGCTGTGCTGTTGAAGGGGTCAGGGGTCAGAAAGACCTCAGTAGCATGGAAGCCTCTCAGTGTATGTCTAGGGCTGTCTTCCAAACAGGCTTCGCTTTTTCAAGAATGTAATCAAATATTTACATGGCAGAACGAGGCCTCATCGGTATGTGAGAGGGTACCCATTAGTTCTCCTAAGCCACTCTCAGAAACACAGCAGATATCCCATGGGCCCCAGCCCAGGCTACTCCTGCCTGCCATCTTCCCCTCACCCAGCACCTTGCACAGAGCCTTGCTCTGGAGGGAAAATTGGACACTGACTCTGGTAGGGATACCCAGAGGAGCCATTCCACACCCAAGGACCACACTCCCTGACACTCCAGACAGAGTGTGGTGTGGAATTAGATCTAAGCAGGGCATCGAGCCTGGAACAGTTCCGCTGCCCATCCCCCCTGTCTGCTACCTCTCCTTCCCTCCCTGTCTCACCCCACCCACCTGTGGGCCATGAGTCTCCCCCAAACCCTCAAAGCACAGGCGAGCTACTGCCTTACTCCTGGTCAGAGGCGGCAGCCAGCAGGACTTCAGCTCTTGGAAGTCTGGCTGCTGTCTGCATCTCTTTGACAGGTTGGGATGTCATCCAAGCAGCGTCAGCCATACTGACTCTGCCATGGACTGGCCCTTCATCTCCCCCAGGCTTGACCCCTGAGGGCAGCAACATGGAGGAAGAGGGGTGTACAAGGATATGGCCATAGACTTCAGGAGTATATTTCCAAACAGGCAATGGCCCAGATACCATTAGCTACCATTAGAATTGGGAAGCACAGGGAGGCAGAAACTGCGGGAAGTTTCTGGAAGATATTTCTGAGGTGGTTTCAGTGAGGGCTTTCTCTGGGCGGTGGGCAGTTCTGGGTGGCTGTGTCAGTAGGCAAGGCCTGAGCAAACCCCAAGGGCCTCATTGAGGCCTTTGGGCTGCCAGGAACCATCAGTTGCTGCTGGCCCCAGAGACAAAGGAGGGACCATCTTCAATGTACAGTCTGCACTGGAGCCTCCTGGGGTCCCGTTTGGGGGCGCACTGATCCTCTGTGTCCAGTGAAACCTAGCACTGTGAACAACCACAGTGACCAGCTCTCTGTATGGATCTGTATGGCTGCCCGGCCTTTCCCAGGGAGGACACCCACACTGCCCTGGCCCTCACTGCCATCTGACTTTAGAATACCACCCATGAAAGCTCCAGCCATGATGCTAGCCACGGTGCCCAAGAGCCCCCGGATCAACTTCCACCACAGCCTAACTCCCAGGCCTGGTACCACCTCCACCTTTCCATGGGTCTCACCGTCCAAGGCATCTCGTAGCCAAGGAGAGTGGTCCATCAGAACTCCGACTGAGCCGAAGGCGGCTTTATGTCCTGAATCTCTGTCTTTCTGTTCTAAAGTAACCATTGGAATAATTTTCTTACAGAATGATAGTTGCCATGACAACCAGAGCAAATTTTCCTTTTCTGAAACAGATGTCTCATTTAGTTGAAAATTAGAATGTGAGCAAACCCATGGGAAAAATTAATTCAAACTTTAACAGAGCGCTGAATACAACGTAATCTCTCCAAGGTTAACCCCTTAACAGCAATTCTGTGTGCCTCTGCTAACCTTCAGATCAAACCTAATTAGGCCCGCTTAGCCAATATAAATGACCTCCTCATGGCCAATCATTACAGGGCACCCCTGAAGCATGAAGTTGGGCTCCCTGACAGCTGACGGGGCTACAGGCAATCCTCTACAACAAGCAGCTGAAACAGAGCCTCCCCGGCCCCAGTTTCTGCTTCCTCAGAGCAAGCATTCAGCCCCAGGCTGGGCATGTTCCCAGGGATGCAGCCGAGGAGAGTGACCTCCAGCTGAACCCATCTCCCAGGCCTGGAGTGTTGGGCAGTGGAGGCCTCAGGTGAAGCAGACCTGACCCTAAGGCATTTCCAGGCCAGAGAGCTACGCTTGGGAGCAGACACTGAGGGGGTATCTACAGAGATGCAGCTCAGGGGCCTCTCGGTCTTCACACCTATCCTGGGAGGTGTCTGCCGCCATGGCTCCCGCAGACGCACAAGCTGGGGTGCAGAGCCATACCTAAGTGGCATAGCCAGGGTAGAGTACTTCAGCACCTGGAACGCTGGTCCAGAGCCAGGCTCTCTCCTCCAACCCAACATGATAAAAACACCATCCTTCTATCTCGTCACCCTCCACATGTATTTGCTCTGTTAACCTTTGGGGTGAAACTGCTGGGAGGTCTCCCTTTTCAGGCACAAGGAAGTGTGAGCTTAGAGAAGGCCAAGGGGCATATCTAAGGACACACGGGAGTGAGGAGGATTTGTTCCAGGATACCAGATACCTGCATCCCATGCCCAAGCTGGTGGCTGATGCAAAGAAACCCCCCCCCGGGGGGTAGCCAGGTACCAGCTCTCTCTTCCACAGACGCTTCTTGCCTGAGCAGCTCCCTCAGGCTCCCTGGGAGGAGCCTTCAGCCTGGCTGACGAGGGGAAGAAGAGCTCACATCCCTCACAGGGTCCCTGTGCACCCTCCAAATCATTCGATGGCTCCCCACTGCCTCTAGGACAAACGCCGTCCTCGAGGCTTGGCACACAGGACCTTGACCCTACCCCAGTTGACTCAGACAATCCAGCCCAGGTTCCCACGAAGTTTCCCCCACAGCCTTGGCTGTCGCTGGCTGTTCCATAAGCAGCTTCGCCCGTGCCTATCCCCAGGCTTTGTCTCCTACTGTGCCCACGTGGGAGGTCCTTCCTAACCTCCCACCCCGTCTCATATTCATGAGGCCCAACTCAAAGAGGCCATCTCTTCCAGAAGTGTCTCCTGAGCACCTCCCTCCTTGGCCACAGGTTTCCCCCTACCCACCTCGATGGCCCGTTGTCACCCCCTCCAGCCCAGCTCCAGTGTTCAGATCTGCCTCCAAGTCCCTTATACCCGGCTGAGGGCTGAGCCCGGGTGGCCCTTTAGGGAAGGTCTGTCCAAGGAGTACATGGATGAAAGATGAATGAAAACTGGAACAAGCCAGCAGGCGCTCTTCCTGGCTGCAGGTATGAAGAACTTCCGCATTAGCGCCCTCCTCTCAGCACCCTCCTGGGAGCCCTGCCCTAGGACCTGCCAGTCAAGCTCCAAAAAACGACAACTCTAGCAAGGATGCCTGCCAGCTGCTAAGCTTCCTCGCCCTCTCGGGAGCCCACCCAGGTGGCAGAGTATGCCCATTTCACAAGGAAGCACCTGGATCCCACGGCCACCACCTGCACTCTGGTAACCCAGAAAGCTTGACCCCCAGGGACCCTCACTGCCTCCATGGTGGACTGGACTTTCTCACACAGCAGGAGACGGACCCCAGAACTCTCACTCCTTCCTCTTGAGGGGCTCCGGTGTCTCATCCCAGTGGCTCAGGCCTGGAAGCTGATGGCAGCTGTTGTTGAACTGTTAAAGGATCCCGCACAGATCCCATCTCTGTCAGGCCAATTCACCTGCAGGATGTTCCCATCAGCCCCACAGAAGCCAAGCTTTCCGCCGCTCCCAAGAGGCCAGCCACAGCTAAACGGTGTCTCACACGAAAGCGCCGCTTGTCACTGGCCCCAGCCGCTCCTCAAAGCCCCTGGCACCCCAACTAGGCTGTCATCCCCTTTTGCAATAGAGAAAAGCGAGGCTTGGAGAGGGCAGGGATAGGACTGCCGCTCTCAAGCCCAGGGTCTATAGCCAGCACAGTGCAGACTTCCCACCTACAGGCCATACCACCTCCCACTAGGACAGACACTTAAGTCGGCTGTCCCCTCAGTCCCCTGGGTGCTGGCATGCTGGGGCCAGGCGCCGGGGAAAGTGGATAGGTAGTAGGCAGTATGGCCTGAGGCTGCTGGAGAGTGGGCAGGGCCCCGTCAGCTGCCCAGTGTCCTGCCACCCATACACCTTGCTGGGGCGGCAACTGCAGCCAGCAGGTTGGCAGCAGAAAGCGGAGCACTACAGAGCGGGTCCCTCTTGTCATTCCTAATTAATTTTCCCCACCCTGCCGATAGGCGCAATCACTCATCTTTTGTTTTGCTGGCGCTCTGTGGGGGGACGGCAGAGGATTCATCTCAGGCGTTAATCTTGAGTGGGAGAGGAAGCAGGCGCACAGCAGCCTGCTAGAGAGGACAGGGGCAACACAGAAGCGGTGGCTCAGGATGAGAGACAGAAGATGTGGACAGGAGAAGGGAAAAGAAGTGTGTGTGTGCGTGTGTGTGTGTGTGTGTGTGTGTGTGTGTGTGTGTGTGTGTGTCCCTGAGTGCACCTCCCTACTCCACCTACGCATATCTACACAAAATGTGTTTGCAGGCATGTGTGTATGATGAATATGTGTACAGGCTTGTGTGTTTATTGACTATATGGACATGCGTGTATACGTATTGAATGTGCGTGTGTGCACAGATACGTGCACAATCAGCCCTGTAGGGTCCAGAAGCCGAGGACTCTCTTCCTGTTTCAGACCCCACTGCAGCACAGTGTGCCAAGGATGCTGAGGAGAGGCAAGGGGTGAGATGGCCGTGAACCCACTCGTGGCTGACAGACAGGGTCTCTGGGGGCCTGGGCTGTGCCCTGTGCTGCTGGCTCCCGTGTGGGTCTCACGGGTTGCATTTTTTTTTTCTCCTGGGGAGGACCCAAGCCTAGCCAGTCATGTAGACAGCTCCCTGAACAGACACGTGGCTCCTGACTGCATGTGGCCTGCAAACAGCGACAGATATTACCAGGTGGCCTTGCTGACCACCTCCACCTGCCTCGCCTCTTGTACGCAGGATAAGAGAGGCGCCGGGTTGCAGGAGCCGAAGCCCAACCCATTCTGCTGTCCATGGTGGCCACCAGAGGGTCAGGCCAGTGTCGGGGAAGGCTACCCACACCAGCACCCAGTTGAAGTATCATCTTGCCTGGGGCTGAGATCGCAGGCCAGCCCTTCAGCACCTCCACATCTCCAGCTTGCCTGTGGCACAAGATGCCGTAGCCCTGCCTGTCCTGTTAGGACACAGATCGGGCAGAGCAGGTCGGGGGAGCCACTCGGTGGCCTGCCTGGGTGCTGAGGAGAGGTAATCTTTGCCTCGGTCACCTGAATAAGCTGTGACGGCCATAACCTCAGGCTAAAGCCACCCAAAGATGCAAGACAAATGTTGTGTGGAGACTTCAGGGGAATGACACTTAACATTAATAAGACAGCAAGAGGCCACCAAGCCAGGGGAGGGGAGGGAACAGGTTTCAGACAAACCTTCTTCAAGCTGGGTCCCAAGAGCTTCAATAAAACAGTAGACTGCAAATTTCAGCCCTGACTACAGCGTAGGGTCCTCTACCAGAGACTCTGGAGCTCAAACCTCCAGCAGTGAATCCCCAGCCTACAGTCAGCATGCCCCAAGCCAAGATACCGCAGACTGAGGCGGGCAATCCCCTAAATTGGGTTCTGCACCAAACAGGGCTATGACTTCTAACTGGGCTGCCCAGAACCTACTCTGAGTCCCAATAGACAGGACCTTGCAAGCCCATCACACCGGAGAACGATCAGAGATGTGGTTGCTAAGGGTTTTACTAAAAGAAAAGGCAATGGCTGTGCCTAACGCTGGACGCTGGGTCCTGGACCGGCCCCTCACTCACACAAGGTCCCAACCCTGCATACAGCAGAGCTGGTAGCTGACAAGAAGGCACGCACAAGGATTCCTGGAAGCCAGGTGGGATGTAGCCAGGACCATAGGCAGAGCTGGGTAGGCATAGCCGGCTCACTGTGTTCCACCAGCAGGCAACCATAGCTGAACCTATAGACAGCCAGAGTGGTGGAGACTAGCTCAGGGCAGCAAGATGCTCAGACCTGGGCAATACTCTGGATTCACTGCTCCTATACCCAGACCTTGAACCGGTTCTGGCCAGAGGCATGGAGGAAGGAGAGGAAGCACGGAGGAGGGTGGGCTCATGACACGATACTGTGCTCCTCCCCTAGTGAAGGACATTCAAGCAGCACTTCGCTGTGGCTATCCCGAGGGCGCCATGCTTCCCTCTCTGGCCCAGCTCCCCTTGATCCTTGTGGAGACTTCCTCCAGAGCACAGCTTCCCCGGTCTCAGTGCTTTGATCTATAAAGTAAGGCAGAGTTGGGGAGCCTCACTGATTGTCCTGGGGACTGCAGTAGGACACACATCTGTCACGTCGACAGGCTTCCCTAAGCACCATCGGAGACAGACAGCGTTCCCAGGCTGCTCCGTTCCTGCCCGAAGCTGTGCAGCAGGCCTAGTTAACCGTACGAAGTAGGAGAACGGGACATCAAAGAGGACGTGGGTACCCACCCCCAGTCTGTTCCTCCTCCCCACCCCAGAGGCCACCAGGCAGTCACTGCTCCACGCCTGGCTGCAGACGTGCTGTCTGCGGCTATCAGCCAAGTAAAAGCAACCTCTGTTATCCAATCTCCCAACATCGGGTGGCCACAGCCAGCCAGCAGCGTGATGCGACCCCCACCTCTGTGTCTGGCCATGTCTCCATCTGGCCTCTTTGAATTTTAAGGGCAAGGGGACTCCTTGTGTCACCAGCTCACAAGGCCCAGGTTCTAACCACAGCCACACTGCCGGCACCTGCATGCCAGGCTGGGTTCTCAGTCCAGCCTTGCAGAGTGCTCGGCTGGTCGCCCTGGCTCCTAGAGACAAGAGAAATCCTCTCCTTAAGCTCTGATGGAAGGCAGCCCGGCCAAGCACAGAATCAATATCTGAGCCCAGCCGCCACGGCACAGGCCCCGCAGCCGCTTCCCCAAGTTCAGTGTCTCGGCAGGTTTAGCTCCCTTCTTTCAAAATACCAGAAGTAATTAGAGCAGATGGGCCTGCTGCGTGCCAACTCCACTCTCTCCCTCA
Source organism: Psammomys obesus (assembly GCF_907164565.1). NCBI lineage: Eukaryota > Metazoa > Chordata > Mammalia > Rodentia > Muridae > Psammomys > Psammomys obesus. The sequence goes on from NW_026596085.1 coordinate 16,092,869, forward strand.
CTCCTTTTTTTCTTTTTCTTAAAAAAAAAAAAAAAAAAAAATCAAGGCCATTTTTAGTTAAATGAGAACAAAAAATGCATCCAAAACCCATAAATGAATAGGGTATATATGCAGGATTTAAAAAAAAAAAAAAAAAAGAAAAGAAAGAAAGAAAGAAAGAAAAAAGAAAAGCAGGATTTTGCAAAAGCTGACTCCTTCCTCTTCGTGCTGTTAGTTCTGCCCCCAGAGCCGCTCTAGGTGATGGACATTCGCCCAGCTGGAAGGGACCAGCAACGTGTCAAGAGTCCCACAGAGTCACTCTGCCCACGAGGGAGGCAGGTTTTCCCCAGATTTTTGCCTCCCCCCTTTACCCTCCAGATGCTGGAGGAAAGCAGGCCCAGGTCAAAGGCATGGGAAAGTGGCCATCTGGCCTTCAGTCTGAGGAACTAGGGCAGTGTGGTGAGCCAGGAGGTGGCACTGTCCGGCCATGCTGTTCAGAGTCCAGCATGGAACAGGAACCTAGGGAGTGAGGAGGTGCTGATGTAGGTCAAGAAGAGGCCACAGGAAGATGCAAACACGGGAAACAGTCCCGGGAAGGGGCTGCAGTGGGCTCCTTGCTGCTTGGAACCCTCCCACGTGTGCACTCATCCCTTCAAGAGACATTTAACAACATAAGCCAGGTCCTCTATCAGGCTCCGAAGTTGGGAATAGAGAGACTGTGTGGAAGAAGCCCCTGGTGGCAAGTATTCCAGTGAGCAGAGGTGATATTGGAGAAATCAGTTGGTTGTTAGGGTGATGTAAGACACTCCTGTCCCCTTCTGAATGAGCTAGTAGAGTGAGGGGCTAGGGCAGACCCTTGACTTGGTGTGGAGTCAAGGCTGCAGAGACGAGCACGAATTTTCTCTTCATGGTGCTTGCCAAAGGGTGTCCACAAGGAAAATCACAGATGATACCCCCCACACACCTTATCCACACCAAGTGTCACCATTCCGAGGGGCCCCAAGGCCCAAGCCTGAAAAGCCAGCAGTGTGTTTCTGGGGGAGCAAGAGAGAGAATCTCTCTGATTCCCTCTGAGAGGGAAGATCCCATCAACAGGACCCAGGAAGCCAGGAAGAAAAGTACAAAGACATTTAATCTCACCAAAATCTAGGGCTTCTGTTCATCTCATGGCTCTGTGGGTGAGGAGAAGGCAGATCAAGATGGAAGGCGACCTGCCAAGTAAGGTTAAGTGACTCATCTCCCACTCAGAACACGTCAAGGCTCTCGAGAAACCAGTAAGAAAGAGAAAGAACAGGCCAGGGGGACGGCCCAGTGATAAGGGAACTTGCCTAGCATGTGTGAGATTCCGAATTTCATCCCCACACCAACAACACCAACCAAAAGACAGACTACCCTCGCCCCCAAATAACTGACTAGGCAAAAGATGAGGCACTTCCTAAAAGAGGAACACGGGTAGCCAGAAACTGTGGCAAGGTTCCAGACCTCACCCCAGTACCAGCACCCACCCAAGAGTGAGTAAAACCTAAAGCCTTAAAGTTCCAAGCGCTGGCAGAGGTACAGGTGAGCAATGGCTGGCAGGGAATGTCACTTGGCAAACCGACTTTGCCGAAGAGATCGGAGGACTGGGGAAATGGCCCTGTGGAGTTTGGATCCCCAGCTCTCACCACGTAGAAGCGGGAAGGTGTCTGAAGGCAGCTACCTGAAATCTCTGCCGGCATGCAGACCCCTGCTTGCACGCCCCTCGTGTCAAGCAGATCACTGTTTGTTAAAGCCACATGGGCTCTCATACTGCAGACCTGTGTATGACACTTTTCCCACCATGGTGACAACCTGCTTATTCCCTCCTATGCTGTGTAGTCTATCCCAACCTCCTGTTGGCATAAACCACGCCCCTGAAGCTGGAAAGATCACTGAGCTCCAGGCATCAGGCAATATGTCCAGGGCTTTAGGCATGTCTTGAATCATCTGTATTCAAGAACCATCAGTCTGTCTGTCCCACCATGCGCTGACCTGGGGGTAGCTCACCAGAGGTTGAGCGTGTCTACCTCAAACCTCAGGACACAGCTGGTGCGGGGGGGGGGGGGGGGGGGTCCCCCCCCCACCCCTCCCCCCGGGGGGGGGGGGGGGGGGGGGTGCGGGATTCATCCCACACACTTCACCCAGGTCTGGGCGGAGTCCATAGCCAGACTAGGAGGTCCTGAAGCTATGAACACACTTTTAAGGGCTGGTTTATTCCACTCCATGTGTGTGGCTTCTGGCATCCCCAGGACAGCAGCCATGGAGGGTCCCTTCTCCACCAAAAGGACCTGGAAGGGTAATATACATCCCTACGCTGTGACCTGATGTCACTGTCACATTTGCTGGCCAGACACTGAGCCTCAGGGGGGCTGTATAGCTTGGTCAATGCAGGTGCAGCTCAGTGGCAGGGCCAGCTCACTAGGCCAGGAACACTGATGAGATACACAGAAACCTCATTTGCAGGAGCATGATGGCTGCCCCCCGGGCCTCCCGAGACCAGGGAATAGAGAAGGGAGGTCACCTGTAACCCACAGGTACACACACGGCCCGGCAGTGACACAGCTTCCCTCTAGGTGAGCATCCCTGAGTTGTGCAGCCGCATGCACACATGCAGAGTGGGGCAGGATCCATAAGGCTGCCCTGGAAAAGAGCCACCGGAAGGCAGCAGGTCCCAAGCACCCATCTCAGTGTGGCATTGGCCCTCACTTACTCCCTCCCTGGAGGGACAGTTACTCTGGAAATCCTGGTTCTCAGTAGCTTGGGGGAAGGCAGGGCTGCCAGTCACAGACCCAGGGGTAGAAGGACCTAGGCTGCCCAGCCTGTGGCTGCTGTCTCTTACCGTGACCCACTCAGAGCCTGGAAATAGCACTACAGTGTGCACAAGCCTGGTGCCCTCTCCAGCGTCCTGGCCTTTGCCTGTGACAGCCACACCACACCAACCCCCACCTCCTTAGCTCTGTGATCGCTTTAATTCCCGGCTCTCTCTGTGGTGCTTTTCCATGGCCCCAACTTCCAGGGTTTCTTCCTAAATCCAGAGGACAGCTGCTGACCATCATTTGCCACCAGGGCAAAAACTCAGATGTCAGTGTCTGCAGTGGTGAGCTGCCACCAAGTCCACAGAGCTCGGTGGGGTCTAGGCTCTCAATAAATACCCGTGGGTGACTTGATGCATTTACTGATAATCTGAGAGGATGATTCTCAGCCCTCCGTGTCCCCTAGGACACCCAAGTGGTACTTAGAAAAATACCGCATGATCTCAACTACAGAGAGGGCAGAGCTCGCCAGGAGCTGGCTAGGAGTCTGGGGCCTTGGAAATCCTGGCTTAACCGTGTGCCCACCTGGACCTCTTCTTGCCCAACTGTAAAATGGGGGTGGATGCTAGCCTAACCCTCAGCTGGCAGAGAGCTAACCTGCTTCCAAACATGAGTTACAAGAACCATGATCCACTACTGGTACCTACCTTGTTCTAGGTCTTCAAGCAGACAGAACCACACTGACCCTAAGTCCTGATAGAATGCACCATTTCCCCATGGAACTACAGAGGCACAGTTACCCAGCGTCACAGGGCCGCAGCAGTGGTGCCTTGGTTTGTGCAGCCTGTGTTTGAGGCACACTCCCAGAGACCCAGCTTCACCAGCATGCTGGTCCCAGCTCTCAGGGCTCAATTCTTCCAGTACCACAGAAACAGATCCAAGTAATCTCAGCTGAATGTAGGAAAATACTGTCAGTTCGTCAGGCTGCTCCCAGCCCCAAAGAAATGGGCAGAACTATGCACGCAGAATGGCCTTGGGAATGCTAATGTCACCAAGCCAAGGAAAGCCTGGTACATAGCATGGCCAGGTTGTGAAATGTGAGAGTCCCTTTCCCTGAGCCACACCTCCTTTTGTACCAGTTCTAAAGCCCAGTCCAACAGGAGCATCCTGGATCTCATTATGCTCTTTCAGGAGCACAACTAAACAGCTTACTGCCTCCCCATCCCTAACACACACACCCTATTCATTTACTCTGCTGAGCAGTCTATGCTCCCACTGACACAGGTCTGTGGTGAGGAAGAAAGGATCCTGTTGCTCACTGGACCTGAGAGCAGCCAGGAACTAAAGAGGCCAGTAATGTCACAAATGAAAGCCACAAATGAAATGGGACCTCTGGGACGACAGTTGAATTGGCAGCTGGCCTCACCCAAGCCTCATCCTCATGGCCAACTCAGTGATGGGGTGTAACCTCCCCTGGACTGGACAGAGGACCACACCTAGGAAGCCCTAATGTCGGTGATTTTAGCTGCTGGGTGGTGGGACCCTGAGAGCCTTGTCCATCTTCTCCACTCCCCTCATCCTACTAGACCATGTAGGAAGGGCATTCCTGTAACAGGCATATAAAACAGGTCTCCATTCTCTGAGCACTTATGGCGACTGCCATGAGCTCAGGGGAGCCCTCTGCCACTCACTGGAGGAGGGCACACTGCCACTCCCATTCTGTAGGAAAGTGGGCTAAGGAACAGAGAGGTCCCCCAGTGATGCCCAGGGTCACACAGCCTACAAACCATAAGGCTAAAGTTATTCAGGTCTCTAAGCCATGCCTTTAATCTTTACAAAACCTCTATTTAAGGAGGGGTCTGTGTGTGTGTGTGTGTATGTGTGTGTGTGTGTGTGTGTGTGTGTGTGTGTTGAGGCGGGTTGTAAACCACAAAGCAAAGAGATCCAGTCCTGATTCTTGACCTCATATTCAGAGCCTCCACCTCTCACCCTGATGGCCCCACCCCATTTTTGCCCCGCCCAGATTGTGCTGGCCTTAGGATCCAAGCCTTTGCTCACACTCCCAGCATGTGCCCCTGATGAGTTGTCCCATGAGCAGGCTTCTCCACACTGGCCTCAGCCACCTTCTCACCTCCTTGCCTTTGCTTTCAAGTCCCTCACATCCTTGAGTGCCCCAAAACCCTTCACAAGCAGCAGGAGAGTACCTGGAACCCATGAGCACCATGAGCTCCAGGTAGAGACAGCAGGCTCCTCCAGGAGCAGGAGAATGGGTCAGGCTGGCCCCGCCCCTTCTCCCCTGGGCTTTATAGGATCCAGACAGGTTCTAAACCTACCTCAGCCTCAGTCACCAAGGGGCTTCGAACACCGTGGCCCAGGGCTTCCCAGATACACTGGGCTCACCAGGAGCCCTCCACCCTGCAGATGCCTATGTCCCCAGTCAGTGCCACTGCCTCCCTGCCTTCAAAGGCTGGGGTCATCCACCTCCTCTGGGAGCTTCCTCTTACCCTGCCAGCACTTCATACCCTGTGGCCACACCCAGGCCAATAGATCTGTCCACTTGTGGAAGCTGGATAACAAATCAGCCCCACAAAAGGACTTCGGAGGTTTTGGTTCATCGACTAATCACATGATGCCACAGCCAGCAGCAGAAAGGCCACCATCTTGTTCATCACTTGATCACCATCACTACCACCATCCTCATTACTACCAACCTCACCACTGCCATGATCACCATCATCATCACCATCATAACCATCATCACCACTAGCACCATCACCATTACCCTCATCATCACCATTATAGCCATCGTTACCATCACCATTATTTATCAACATTGCCATCATCATCAGCTTCATCACCATCATAACCATCATCATCATCGTCACATCACCATTCATCACCATCATCATCACCATTACCTTCATCATCACCACCATTACAGCCATCATCAGCACCATCATCGGTACCATTACCATCTTCATCATAACCATCATCACCACCACCATCACCATTATCGCTGCCATTTTGACATCATCACTGTCACCATCTTCACTGTCACCATCGGTGTCCATGGCTGCACTGTCACAGCCAATACCACTGTCCTGGACACACTGACCATCACAAAGCTACTCTGGACCCCTGGTCACTTTGAGCACCACCCAGCCAGGTGAGTTCTGAAAGAAGGCCCACTCCATCACGTGTCTCCATCAGAATAAGGTTTATTCAGCACCGTGCATTTGTCCTCAAACAGCTGCTGTTCCCCACACAGGGGTGTGCATCAGTGAATCCACCTGACAATCCCAGATGTCTTCCTTCAGTTAGGTGGATCGATTGTCTTTCTAACAACAGTACACCTTTCTGTGGTAAACAGAAGACAGGCAGAAAGGGCTAGTGCTAGAGGCTCCTGTTTGAAAGAAATCCCTGCAGCCTCTCCCCTGACTAGCTGTGTCATCATAGAAGGTCCTTACTCTCTCTGAGCCTCAGTTTCTTTATCATCATCACTGTCAGTGATTTGGAGTCAACAGCAACTTCCTGCATGGAAAACAGATAGCACAGAGGATATAAATGAGTTACCCTTCCTTGGTTCCAGATGGGGAAACTGAGGCCCAAGGGATGACAGTGGCCTGCCTTGGTCAAACAGAGGGTGAGAGGGACAAAATTACGTACCAGATCCTCTTGTCCTCATTGCACTGGCCCTGAGCGTCCTGACATGAGCCCTGAGAACTTCTGGGAGACTAGAGCTACCACCACCCGCTGCCTCCCCCTGACGGGTATTGAAGACGAGGGCTGGGCACACTCACCACGGGGAGCCGTAGATCCTGAAGCCACGCACCGTGACCTCCGAGTCCTGCAGGTAGATGCAGTTGGTCAGCAGTGACTGCACGTTCTCATAGTTCTCCGGCTTCAACTTGGACACAGATGGGAAGTAGTAAAAGTCCTGCTTGATGAGGTCAGCCATGAACTCCTGGTCGAAGGTCAGCTCGTGGTTGCCCGCAATCACGATCTTGTACTCGTAGGGCAGGCTGCCTGCGGGGTGGACATGACAGAGCAGGCTGCTGGCGGCTCTTGTGGAAGCCACAGAGCCATCAAGGGGAGATCGCTGGGGACAGCCACAGCAATCCATCAGTGAGGGGGGGACCTCACTGCTCCCAGCCTGTGGTCTGAATCGGACGAGGCCGTGATCCAGTCTTTCCTCTGGCTCTGCCTGCGTGGCCTCTACTGGACATCAGCCCTTGAGCCCAAGGGCAACATCCTCCCAGCACCTAAGCTGCAGGGCCTCGTTCCTCTCTGCTTCCCTTCCTTCTGGCTGCTTCCAGCTGGAAGAAATCCTCACAGGGCCGCCAGCTCCAGCTACCACGGATCTATACATGCAAGTTCTTTGTAAAGCCCAGCTCAAAGCTTCAGAGACGCTGCTCTCAGAAAACCCCAGTGCTGGGCAGCACTGACATGGAATTCACAGCCAAAACAAGGCCTGGGGATGCCCAGTCTTTTGAACCCTATGACCTGATGCCATCTGTGAAGTTCACACCCAAGAACTACACAATCACGTCACAAAAAAGAGGAGGGTAACAGCCTCGGAGTGACCAGTGGTGCCCAGAGAAAGCCAGTTACCATGCCCTTCCTTCATGCCCACCGCTCAGCCCTCTGCCTCAGCTGCTGCGCTCTGGAAACCCTGGTTTGAGTAAAAAAGAAAAAGAAAAAAAAAATGAAATATTGGGCTGCTTAGTTGAAGTGTTTGCTTTGCTCCAGCCCCAGAACCTGTGTCGTTGTTGTTGTTGTTTTTAAATCCAGGCCTAGCAGCACACATTTGTAATCCCAGTCCAGGGAAGTAGAGGGAGGTGGGTCCCTGGGCTCACTGCAGGCCTAGCCTACCTGATAAGCTGCTGTCTAAAGTATCAAGACAGAAAGTGCCTGAGGAGTGACATGGACCTATGTACACACACACACACACACACACACACACACACACACACAGCCTAGGAGAACCAAGTTTGCTCTTCTGCCTGTCTTCTCCGTAACCTACGCTCAGGATCTGGAACCTGACTCAACAACTGTGTTGACTTTCAGCTGCCACGTGCATTCTGGGAAGAAGCCTGTTCCCACCCCCAGGTGAGAGCCAGGATGGGCAGGTCAGCCTTAGAGCCTTGTGTGATACCGCATGACTCCATGAACTTCCTGCTGCATAACAGAGAAGTGAAAAATTAGGGGGGGGGGAGGGCATGGGAATGGGAAGAAGCTCCTCCCCCACTGAGGCTGGCTGAAGCTTCTCACTATCTGAAGATCAGGTTTGCCAACATAGCCGGTGCCCCTTTCACACAGAGAGACTTCAGATTGTAATGCTAAAGTGACAGTGAGTTGGGCTCAAAGCCTGTGCGTGTGGCCTGGAATGTTCCCTTAGTTCTTTCCACGGGGGACCTGCGGTTTCTGGGAATCTCACTAACAAAGAGATCAACTTCATTCTCGGTGAAAACAACTCTCAGCAACCTGGGTGACCCTCTTGACCCAGGGCTTCATCTTATCAACAGTAAACCTATCTACTGCACTTCAGAACCCCTCTCCCCCCCGGAGCCAGAGACAGGGAGACAGACAGAAAGAATTTAGAAACCTTCGGAGGTAGAACTTCAGAAGCCACTAGATCATTTACACAACTACCGGAAAGACAGTTAAGGCCAACTCACCCTTTCTCGCTTCCCCTTCCTGGCAAACACCCACACCTGGAGTACAATAGTGTGTTCTTTTTCCCCCCAAATCCCTCATCATTCCATCATCATTACTATTATACGGTTATTAACATTTGGTGATCCTGGCTCAGTCATGAAGTGCTGATTGCGTATCCCCTTTGACAGGATAAAAATGCCCGTTTTCTCCAGTTCCCACCAGTCCTGACATCTCAGAGTCTAATTCACTCATTTTGAGGTACTGGCCACTGTCATAGGCATTTGGGGTTTGGGGCCTTGCAGGAGCTGTGCCCTCGCCTGGGAGTTTCCAATGAGGCCATGGGATATATGGCTCTCCACCACCAAGCACCATCCTGAGGTTTACTGTAACCTAGCCCTTGGTGGAAAGCCCAGACACAGGGGAGTGGCCATGTTAGCTCCACCCACCTCTGTTCCCAGCACAAGTCTGGTGAACAAAGCCACCTGCAGCTCTGTGGCATAGAGCTACACTGTGACCCAAGGGCAGCTTGCCAGAGCTGGGGATTGAGTGGGCAGAGCTGCAGGGAGGAGCATCACAGACCACCTGACCCTGGAGCCCACCTCAGGCAACCCTAGTGTCACTGAGATCTTGATCCCCTACAGAGCCATCTAAGGTAGCTATCATGAAGTCCACTCCACATCTGAGGACCTTGAGCTGAAGCCAAGAGACTGGAGGGGCCCACAGCTCAGGCGCAGGGGTGGTTTACACATACTGACTAACTCAGTGGCTCTGGGCCACTGACTTGGAGCCCTTCAAGGCCAACAGACCCTCAGAGTCAGCCTGGAAGCCTTTCCAGTCCTTCCCCAAGCACAGGACAAGAACCAGACCAGGAGGTGGCAAGAGAATGGATGGACAGACAGGGTGGCCACCACTGGCTGCCTGCATCCCTGACTCATCCTGGCTTCCGCTTCTCACCACCCATCCATTCCACTTCCCGTGCAGGCAAAGCTGGGGGGCGGAGCCGCACTAATGGATTTCTGTCATGCCTCTAACTGGGGTTGCTACTTAAGTAAATCAGCAAATTACGCCAACTGCACAGTTCCATTTGCTTCCGCAGTGGTGAGTCCCTGGGGACCGGGTGTGCAGGAAGCTCTCAGCTCCCCTCAGAGGTTCCCACAGGCGGGCAAGGAGAGCTGAGAAGCAGTCTCCAGGGATTACGACAGGGCATGAAGTATCATCGTCCTCCGTGTCCAAGGCCAGGCAGCAGGAGACAGCTGTGCTTCCCAGGGTGACAGGTTCATATATCTGTTCCCTTCAAGGAGATGGGTGTCAGAGGAAGCACCGCCTCCCCGAGATGAAGGTCTAGCCATGAGTACATCTGTCCGGGTGGTCAATGGCATTTGGCAGTTCACCAGCTGTCTGTGACCTACACAGACTCTAAGCATTTCTCTTCCCTTTTGACATCAGAGGGAAATGGTTTGGCTTGCCTACGCAATAAGACAAGTCAGCAATGGGGATGACTGAAAAACTTGGAGGACAGATACTCTTGGCACTCCTGCGATGGCCTGGAGGTACATTCTGAACAATTATGCCACCTTGTCTCTCAGCGGGTTGGTGGGCAGGTGAATTGGGGGATATGGAGGAGGAGGGGCGAGTGGGTGGATGGATAGATAGGTGAATGGGTGGGTGGATGGACGGACAGATGGATGGATGCATGCATGCATGGGCAGATGGATGAGTGAGTGAGTATTTGGGTAGGTGAATGAGTAGGTGGATGGATGGATGGACAGATGGGTACTGAATGGATGGGTGGGTAGATAGTGAGAGGGAAGATGGGTGGGAGGATTGGTGGGTGGGGAAAGAGTAAATGAGTGGGTGAGTGGGTGGCTGATTAAATAGGTAGGCTGGGTACGGAAGCAGATGTGAGTGGTTGAAAGGGTGTATAGTAGATTTTACATGCATGCTGACATGGGTAGGGAGGTAAATGGGTAGATGAATGGAGAGATGGGTGGAGGGATCCATTTCTCAGTCAGTCCATCCTGAGATAGCACTGATTGTCTCCTTCACATCAAAAAGCTCTCCATCTTTCTGGATCTTTCCTGCCCTCCAACCATTCCTGCCAGGGGATGGCTTCCAGACTTACTTCCTACAGCCATCTTTACTGCGAGCCTCCTTCAGTCCTCCCTGTTCTTTTGCAAACAGAAAGGATGGAGGTCGAAATAAGGCTCTTCAATGGCCTGGTCATCACTTCCACGAAGCCCCCCTCCTCCGTCTGAGGGCTATGGCTCCCCGTTTCAAGCTTCCAGTCCCACAACCCAGAACATCTCACCAACCAGAAGCCCATGGTAAAGGCATTCTTATATAGTACCACCTTCCCACCCCCTAACTGCACACAGAGAAGTGAGTGTGCCCCTCACCCACCCACTGCGGCCCCTGCCCCTACCCACAGCAGAGAAGCTGTGGTAGCCTACATCCAGGGAGCCTCTGGTGCCCAGACAGTTTCCTGACCCCTGGGGCAGGGATGATGTTCCACAAGCAGACGTGGAACACATCATCTAAGCCAGGTCACACCGTCACCCTGTGGAGCAATGAATGTTATACGCAGGAAGCCAGAATAGGCAGCCATTGGAAGGTCCCAGCTGGCGACAGCTCAGAGTCAGTGGATGACTTCGCTAGCTGATTAGGCACAGTGTGGCTGACAAGTCCGAATGCCTTTTCTTTTCCCCTGACTTCCTCAGGCCAGAGACAACCAAGGCCTTGGTCAGACTGTCGAAATGTGTGTTAAGCTGAGAGCCCATGATCATTGAAGCTGGACTCTGCTAGAAGCCCAAGCCTTGGCCTATTTTGCTGCAGTCCCCAGGAGATGACAAGAGCAGTTTAGTGACCTGCAGAGGCCATGCCCTTCATGGGACAGAGTAGAAGGCTAAGCCTCAGAGAAGGCATGCAGCTGTTGAAGGTTACCCTGGGAAACGGTGGAACCCTGGCCTCTTGCTCAGACAGTGCCCTGACAACAGTGACTGTCACTGTTCTATTGCCATGACCTAGGCAACTCTTAGGAAGAAAAACATTTAGCTGGAGCTGGCTGTTCAGCCCATTATCGTCATGGCAGGGAACATGGCAGCATATGGGCAGGCACGGTGCTGGAGAAGGAGCTGAGAGTTCTACACCATGATCCACGGACAGCAGGGAGAGGTGCTGGGCCTCATAGGCGCTTTTGAAACCTCAAAGCCCACCCCCAGTGACACACAGTGATTTGAAGGACACTATATGCCTTACAATAGAAGACGGTCCAGGTGGCCTTGCAGGGTGCATTAGGATGCTAATCCTCAACCCTTGACCTCAAATCCTGCCCCTACCCCTGGCTTTTCGGAACTGGTAGACACACCCTACCATGTTGGCATGGTGACACTCAGCTGTCCACCCAGAAGTTGTTCCCAATCCAGTTGACTTAAGATGCTGGCATTTGCTAGCTGTGGGCTTTTCAATGGGTAAAGGGACCGAGAACCCTCAATCAGGAGAAAAGATGAGGGTGGTGTGCGTTTTTATTCCTTTTCTTTTCAGGTGCATGGAGTCCAAAAGCATCCACACAGAGCTTTCAGGGGCAGTCTGGCTGGGGTGCACAGAATTCCGGTGGTCCCCTGTGGGAGCCTGCTGTCTAGGTCCTGACATTAATCTCTCTCCAAAGAGGGTTACCATTCTTTATGGCCAACCTGTCCCATCCCGTCCCACAGGCAGCACCGCCTCCTCACAGCATGATCTGTTACAGTCAACAGGAGGCATGCACGTTTCTACCCCATCAGTGCTGGTCCCAGAGTGGCGCATTGCGCCCGGCAGGGTTTTAGTGGGCTCTCAACACAATGACAATCAGGAAAATGCCCGCTTACTGTTTTTTTTTTTTTCTCCCCTGCCCATTCCCCGTCTCAAAGAACACAGCAGAGGGGGGTGAGATGGAGAGACGGTGTAATGATCTCTGATTGCATTTTTAGTGCGTCGTTGACAGTTCTGTGTTTAAACGCTTGCCAATGTCTGGGAGATTCGAGTTAGCAGACAGCTTGGCTTAGCGTGGCCCACAGTCTAGGAGAACACCAGAAAAAAATAAAATACAAAGCTAGCTCTGAGAGTCGGCAGCAAGCTGCCAGCGATCAAGTCATGGGGCCATGCACGCAGCACTGACTGTGTGGGCCAGTGGTGTAAGGAGAGGGGTTACCATGTGTGACCCGAACAGGCAGGAGAAGGGCAGGTGGGGCACAGGCTGCTGGGCCTGAATCCCCGTAGTCAGGCACCAAGAGTAGCAATGCATATTTAACGCATCTTGACACCCTTTGCAAGCCAGAACCATAGTCCCCGATATGCAAAGAAAGCCAACACAGCAGGGGTGGGATACTGGGATCCTGTATTTTCCTCCCACTGACTGGCTGACCAAAAGGGGGCCTTCAGCACCCTCACACACAGCCTGTATGCTCACTAGCCCATCGTGTGTTCTTGAAGACACGAAGTCGCACATTTGCACCACACAAGACTTGCTCCATTAGCTGTGTAAGGCAGATAAGTATAAGAAGAGGGACAGGAAGTTGCCACCCCAGGACCCACAGGGAAGCTCAGCCAGTCAGAAGGTGAAACAGAAATGTGGACAAGAAACTTGGCAATGGTTCACTCCATGTGGGCCAAACAAGCTAAGGGCCACCATGTTAATGTCTCTGGAGGCTCTCAGGCACATGAGCTGTTCCTATGGCACTCTGAGTATTCAGAGGAAGGGCAGAGAGGTCCCAGCTGAGAGCCCCACAAAGGGGCTGTAGGTTGTGGTGTGTTTGGTTTGCCTGTGGAAGGCGTGCCGCTTCCCCTGACAGGCACAGTCTCTGCATCCAGCGAGGCTCCACGGTGGCAAAACATCAGCACAGAAACCACCGAAGATGGTACCACAGATGACGGTATCACATCCTAGGGCTCGCTGGAGACAACAGCCCTGAAATCCACTGCACGGCCCAGAAATGCGAGCCAAGACAGCGGAGGTTAAGACAGAGGCTCCAAAGAGTCCCAGCATTACCCAGGACGTGCAGATGTGCAGGCACCCAGACCCACCTTCCTGCTACAAAGACATCTCGATGGAAGGACGTGTGCCACACAGCAGGGACTCTGCTAAACCAAAGGCTGGCCCTACTGCATGCCTCAGCGGCTCCTGTAGGTCCTGCGTGGGAGGCTCCTGGAACCACTGTGCCACGCTGGTGCCCATATTTAAAAGGCAAATGCGATTTTTCTTCTGTTCCGTACTAATAGCCCAAATGTTTAACTTCCCAACATTTGTTTTTCCTGGGGAATGTTTTTCAAACAGGGACATTCAGTCCTAACCATCTTCAACTGTGTGTTTTCGGTGTCGCCGCAGTGTGGACCACTTGAGGGTGAAGGGTGCCTATGCTCTACACCTGTACATGAGGCTCCTCAAGATGAAAGGAGTCTGTGGGCCCGTGTGTCCCCAGAAACCACAGTTTGGCAGAACACATGTACCTATTCTTTTATGAATGTGTACCCAAACACATTCATAAAAGACCTGTTGGTGACCTCAGGAGAGAGTGAGCTTGTGTTCCCATTGGGGTTTCTATAGCTGTGATAAAGCACAGATTAAAAGCAACTGGTGAGTGTGTGTGTGTGTGTGTGTGTGTGTGAACCTGGCTTACATAGTCCAGGTCACAGTTCAGTGAGGGAAGCCAGAGCAGGAACTCAAGCAGGGCAGGAACCTGGAGGCAGGAACTGAAGCAAAGACCATTCTTACTGGCTTGTTTGCATGGCTTGCTCAGTCTGCTTTATTATGGAACCCTAGACCACCTGCCCAGGGGCGGCACCTCCCACCTCAATCATTAATCAAGAAAACACACCACTGGCTTTCCCACAGACCAGTCTGGTGAGAGTGTTTTTTTCCTCCACTGAGGCTCCCTATTTCCATACGACCCTACTAAGGGTTCCTATTTCCAAATGTCGAATTAACAAAATCTAACCAGCACAGGTGGCAACGTGGCTCCCCAAACGTAAGCTGAACAAGGATGGCGTCAATGGATATTCCAGACTGAACAGGGAAAAGCCTCCAAGGTCTCACCCCTGCATAAAAAGCTACAGCAACAAAGGAGCGCTGGAAGCTGAAAACACAGCCTTTCCCAGAGAAGAGCACACCAGCAGTTTGTCCAGTGCTAAATAGTCAGCGCTAAAAGCATACATGCAAGGTTATATTTAGGAATATATATGTACATACATAAATGCACACAATGACAATTAGTGAAAAGAGGCCATAAATTCGAAGGACTGGGTCACAGTTAGGGTTATGATTAGGTTTAGGATTGGGGTTAGGGATAGAGTCAGGAGAGGTATATGGGAAGGTCTGGGGGGAGGAAGAAATGTTGTAATCGAATTATAATTGAAAGAAGGAAAGAAAGAAAGAAAGAAAGAAAGAAAGAAAGAAAGAAAGAAAGGAAGGAAGGAAGGAAGGAAGGAAGGAAGGAAGGAAGGAAGGAAGGAAGGAAGGAAGGAAGGAAGGAAGGAAG
>NW_026596085.1:16107795-16125366 GCF_907164565.1 Psammomys obesus
AAGGAAGGAAGGAAGGAAGGAAGGAAGGAAGGAAGGAAGGAAGGAAGACAGAAAGGTGCTTTAAAGACGAAGCTGGGAGTGGCATCAGGATGGGGAGGAACCATCAGGGACCACTGCCTTGGTCATAAGGCTTGAAGGACTTTGCAGTGCTACCAAAAAGCAAACACCATTTCAATTAAATAAAAAGAAGTTCCTCATCCACTTTGTAACTCCATCCACAGACAGACCAGACTGACCTCTCACCTGCTTTGCCTGTTGCTCAAAAGCTAGAGCTGAGCGTGGTGGTACACACCTGTAATCCCAGCACGCAGAAGTTGGATGCAGGAGCATCAGGGGTTCAGATCATCCACAGCAACACAGGGGATGTGAGGTCAGCCTGGGTGGGATGGTCGGTTTTGATTGCCAACTTGACACAATCTAGAATTGTCAGGTTGGCCTGTGCACAAGTCTGTGGGTGGTTATCTTGCTTGTCTATATTGAACTGGTAATACCTGCCCACCATGGGTGGCACCATTCCCCAGAAAGGAGTTCTAAGCTGCATGGGACTGAAGAAAGTTCATTAAGTACGAGACACGCATGTGTTAATCTATTGCTCTTTCTTATGATGCGATATGTGATGTGACTGGCTGCTTCAAGCTCCGGCCTCGACTTACCAATATAATGATGGATTGCAACCTGAGATTGTAAGCCTAAAGAAACATTTTTTTTTCTCCCTTATGTTGCTTTTGTCAGGGTATTTTATCACACCAGCAGGAAACAAAACTAATGCACTGGGCTACATGAGACCATCTCAAAAAGACAAAACAAAACGCGCCTAAAGCCAATTGTGTCACAGTTCACAATAACATAAAGATAAAGGTCAAATAAACCTGCACTGGCTGGTTCCTCCGTGATTCTGAGGGTTAAGCCCTGGGATTGCTCTGAACCAGGCTTAAAGGTGGCTGATCAGATAAGCAACTTGTCACTGGGCGCATCTGCCAGCCACTAGAGACGGCACAGGTAAGATGTATCTTTCCTTTATGGCCTTTGAGATCTGTCTAGCTCTGTTGGTTTAACTAATGCCAGTATAAAATTCCCATGTGGAACTGTCTTTGCTGAGCTGGGAATATGACTCAGTCAAAAAAATGCTCATACAAGAATAAGGACCTGAATTTGATCCCCAGAGCCCATGTTAAAAAAAAAAAAAAAAAAAAAGAAAAAAGACAAAAGAAAAAGCTGAGCACACTGGTACAGGTTTGTAACAGGGCACTGGAGAGGCAGAGACTGGAGTGGATCCCTGGCTCACTGGCCGAATTAGCAAGCTGGTGGCTCCTGAAGAGTGACACCCAAGGTTGTCCTCTGGCCTACACACGTACACATGGACAGGCACACACATGAACACATATATGCACAAATACACATATCCACACATGCACATACACACAAACTCACACATACACACATATACACACATGAACACACACAAAACACAGACTGCCAGTCTTCAGCAGGTTCTTGATGGTTATGTCTCCACTGTGATCTGACTGGGGGTTCTCATCCCTCCAGATTTCTGCAGTGACCGTGGTCATTCAAAAGTCTCTCTGCCCTTAGGGTGATTTCTGTCCCTTTTCTTGCTGCCAGGTTCCAGTTTCTTCTCATGGTATTCAGATGCGAGACACTCTTTTAAGTTTAATATTTGCAATGATGCTTTTC
This sequence comes from Psammomys obesus, assembly GCF_907164565.1. Classification (NCBI taxonomy): domain Eukaryota; kingdom Metazoa; phylum Chordata; class Mammalia; order Rodentia; family Muridae; genus Psammomys; species Psammomys obesus. The sequence continues at coordinate 16,109,488 of NW_026596085.1, forward strand.
AGTAAGACATGATCCATTTTGGAATAATGTTCCATTAGCTGATTAAAAGAATGTATCCTCTTGCCGGCTTACCCCTGTAGCCCCAGCACTCAAGACAGAGGCGGGCTGATCTCTGTGAGTTCCAGGTCAGCCTGGTTTACAAAGTGAGTCCTGGACAGCTAAGGCTACACAGAGGAAATCTGTCTCAATCCCCCTCCCAAAACAAAAACAACAACAACAACAATAAAAAGAATGTATCCTCGGAGGTTTTGGGGGTGGGGATATTCTATCCATGTCATTTAGGTCCATTTTATCTACAAGGTAATTTATTTCTGATGTCTTTTTGTTGAGTGCTGTTCTAGGTCATGCTTCTATAGATCTCAGAGAAACAAGAACAAGCCAAGTCCAAAATCAGTAAGAAAAGGAATTATAAATATCAGAAAAGAAATAAATAGTTAACAAAGAAATAACACAAGGAATCAAAGAATTGAGTTTTTTGCAAAGATGAGCACCATAGATCTATTAAAGAATACTTTTGAGAAATTATATTAGAAGACATAAGAAAAATTCTAGCACACATGATCTTCCAAAATTGAACCAAGAGGATTAAAAACTACTAAAAAGAGGAATAATAAGCAATGAGATTGAAACTGTTATTTTTTAAAAGTCTCTCAACAAAGAAAAGCCAGGACTCGGTAGATTCACTGCTGAATTCCACTCAGTCTTTAAAGAACTAACAGCAGTGTGCCTCAAACTCCACCACCACAGAACAACAAAAATGGAGTTCTACAAAACTGAATCCAGGTAAACAGCTCTGCCTTGGTACCTGTGGTGGTCTGAATAGAAACACCTCCAGAAGCTCATATATTTAAATGCTTGGTCCTTAGGGAGTGGCACTACTTGAGAGGGGTTAGGATTTTTTTAGAGGGGGTGTGGCCTTGTTAAAGGAAGTGTATCACTGGAGGCGGGCTTTGAGGTTTCAGAAGCCTAAGCCAGGCCTGGTGGCTCTCTCTTCTTCCTGCTGCCTGCAGACCCAGATGTAGAACTCTCTGTTCCTCCTCCAGCACCATGTCTGCCTGCACACTGCCATGCTTCCTGCCATGATGACAATGGACTAAACCTCTGAAACTATCCGCTAGCCCCGCTTAAATATTTTCCTTTATAAGAGTTGCTGTGGTCATGGTGTCTCTTTATTGTTTAGAAGACTGACTAAGATAATACCCAAGCTGAAGAAAATATACCCGAGATACAAAAATTCCCAACAAAACACTTTGCAAATTGAATCCAACAGCACATTAAGAAGATCATACCCCATGACCAAGGTGATTTTTTCCCAAGGGTACAAGGATGGTTCAACATATGCAAATGACACAAAAAGAATCAAGGAAGATCACTTGACTATATCAACTACTGAAAAGGCTTTTTGACAAACTTCAATACCCCCTCATGTTAAAAGCTCGGAGGAAGCTAACTAAATAAGAACTATACTTCAACATAATCAAAACTATACAGAGCAAATGCCTGTCCAATAGGTGAAAAGAGAAAAAATATGGTCCTTGAAAGCCATGAAGGAACAAGACAAGGGCATCCATTCCTGCCATTACTACTTAATAAGGAACTTGGAGGTTTACCCAGAACAGTCAATCAAGAAGAAGTAATAAAGGGGCTAAAAATAGGAAACAAAAAAGTCATGTTATCCCTGTTTGGAGTTGATATTTACTGTGCCCAGGAAGCCTAAATACTCTACCAGGGGACTATTAAAACTGATGAACAAATACAGCAAACCAGCAGGACGCAAAATCAGCACGCAAAAATCAGGGACTTGGGCTGGCAGGTAGGCTCACAGAGGGTAAAGGCACTTGCTGCCAAGAGTGAGGATCTGAGTTCAGTTTCTCACCAATTGACCTCTAACTTCTACATATTTACCACGACAAGCACACACAAACACACATGCATAAATAAATAAATTTATTAAAAATATTTTAATATTTTTAATCAGTAACTTTTCTATACACTAATAATAAATGTACTGAAAAGAAAAACAGGAAAATAATCTTGTTCAATAATCTCAACAAAATACCTAGGAAAAAAAAACAAGCCATACATAGGAAGGGCCTCAGAAATGAACTCTATAAAAGCAAGATATTGAAGAAGACCAGAGAGGATGGAAAGATGGAAAAATCCCACGCTCATGGATTGGGAGAATTGATATTGCTTAACTGGCCATGTTGCCAACAGCCATCCACAGATTCAGTGCAGTTCTCATCAAAATTCCAATGACATTTCTGGCACACGTATGTTTGTGTACACATGTGTGTTCACATGTGTGCAGGTGCATCTATATGTGAACATATACATATGTCCACGTGCATGTAGTTGCCAGAGGCTGAAGTTGAGTCTTCCTGGATCAGTCTCCATCTCACATATTGAGGCAGAGTCTCTCGTTTGAAACCAGAGCTCCATGGTCCAGCTGGCTTAGCTAGCCAGCTTGCTCCAGGGATCCCGTTTCCTGAGCACTGGGAATATTCAGACCACCATGCCTTCTTGGCATTTACACAGACATTGGGGATCTGAACTCTGGTCCTTATTCTTGTATGCCAACCACTTCATCCACGAATCCATCTCTCCCCAGTTCTGCGGTCCTGTTACCAAAAGCAATCTGCAGATTCAGTGCAGTCCCCACAAAGATTGCAATGACTTTCTTCACAGACCTAGAAAAAGCAATCCTAAAACTCATATGCAAACCCAAAAGGGATAGCCAAAGCAACCTTAAGCAAAAAGAACACAGCCAGAGGCATTACAAAGCCTGACTTCAAAGCATACTACAGAGCCCGAGGGACAACAGCAAAGAGACCAGTAAACCAATGGCACATGATAAAGACCCCAAATACAACCTCTGCAGCTGCAGCCTTTGGATTCTTGACAAATGTGACACACCCATGTTACAAAGAAAGATGATACAGGGAAAACCAGACATCTCCATACAGTGAATAAAACTTTGAAACTTAGAGGGGAAAACATTCAAGTGATACTAGTGCGGGCAACAATTTTCTGTCCAGAAATAAAAGGATTGGTGGACAGGATTACAACAAACTATGAAGCTTCCCTCACTGTGAAGGAAACAATCAAAAGAGTGAAGAGACGGTTCACAGGATAGGACTCATCCTTGGCAGTTATTCATCAGACAGACAACCTATAGCCGTAGGTTTAAACTATAGAAGCGATCAGCAGGACAAATAACCTGTTGCACAGAAGGGCAAACTATCTGAACAGACACTTCCCCAAAGAAAAGACACACATTTGCAATGAGAACATAAATACAGGTCGGAGAGACGACTCCGTGGCAAGAGTGCTAGCTGCACAGCAGGGGGATCTGAGTTCTGATCCCCCAGCACCCACCTAAAATGTTGGGCATGAGCACACACACGCCTATGGTGCCAAGGTTGTGAGTAGAGACAGATAGCTGATGCCGAACTCCAGATTCAGTGAGAGACCCTGTCTCAAAGGAATATGGAGGAGAATGATAGAGCCCAATACAAGATATCTTCCTCTGGCCTCCATACTTGTGCATAGGTGTGAGCACTGGCACATACATACCATACACAAATATACAACACTCTCACAAAAAAAAAATGTGAAAATCTTTTATAGGCATCAGAGAAATGCAAATTAAAACTTCATTGCTATCCTTTCTCACCCCAGTCAGAATAGCTATTTTAAAAATTAATTATCTGGGCATGGTGGTACACGGTTGGTACACACACGCAGGAAGCAGAGAGAGGGGTTCAGAGTCCCAGTAAAGCCAGGGATATAAAATTTGAGTGATCCACAGCCAGGCAGTTGTGATGCACTCCTTTAATCCCAGCACTAGGAAGAGAGAGGCAGGCAGATTATCTGAATTCGAGGCCAACCTGATCTACAGAGCAAGTTCCAGGACAGCCAGGGTCTACGCAGAGAAACCCTGTCTCAGAATAACAACAACAAAGTTTGAGCCATCTGTCTCAAAACAACCATAATAATGACAAATACTGGTAAGAATATGGGGGTGGAGAGAGCGCTTCTACACGGCTGGTATAAGTTGATGCGTTCGTTATGGAAATCAGCATGGAAACTAGGAACTACCATATGGCCGGTTGTACCACTGATAGAGGACTACTGGGCCATGAAGATGCCTCTTCACTGCAGTTGAGGGAAACCACGGGACAGGGGGACAGCTGTGAAATGATAAACCAGAAAATACCTGCTTAACATAAATGAATGTGTAAGCAGTAGAATGAGGCAGAGAGGAGACTGAGATCTATAGAAAACAAAGAGCAACCCCTCTCCCTGTAGGTGATTGTATTAAATATAAAGCACTTAAAAAGTACATTCAAAGGGCAGGGATTGGAAGAACAGGGCTTTTTTTTTAAAGGCAACTACAGGTTGTTTATATAGGAGACATCCTTATTTTTTTGTTTGTTTATCTGGGGGGACTGGGGTCTCACTCTGTAGCCCTGACAGGCCCCAAACTCATAACATTCACTCTGCCTCTCTCTCCCAAGTGTTGAGGTTATAGGCATGAGACAATTTCAATGTAGAACATAAAAATAAAAAGATGAAAATGAAAGGATACAAGAAGATACACTACCCACCAATAACCAAAAGAGCATTGAAATGGCTGCCCGAACAGCAAATAAAGTAGCCCATAGGACAGAAAGTGTTACCAGAAAGAAGAAAAAAAAATGTGAAAAGATCAAAAGCCAAGCAATAGATAGCCTCCCTAGCAATGTGCCACAATACAATAAAAATTAGTACCAATCCTGACTGTGCTGGATAGTCTTATGTCAACTTGACACAAGCTAGAGTTATCTGGAAGGAGGGAAACTCAACTGAGAAAACACCAACGAGATCCAGCTGAAGGGTGTTTTCTTAGTTAGTGATTGATTTGGGAGGGCCCAGCCCGTTGTGGGTGGTGCCATCCCTGGGCTGGTGGTCCTGGGTTCTATAAGAAAGCAGGCCAAGCAAGCCATGAGGAGCAAGCCAGTAAGCAGCACCCTTCCATGGCCTCTGCATTAGTTCCTGCTTCCAGGTCCCTACCCTGCTTGCGTCCCTGTCCTGACTTCCTTTGATGATGAACAGAGATGTGGAAGTGTAAGCCAACAACCCCTTTTCTCCCCAGCTTGCTTTTTGGTCATGGTGTTTCTTCACAGCAGTAGAAATCCTAAGACACTGGCAAATGTCTCCAAAAAAAAAAAAAAAAAAAAACAAAACAAAACAAAAAACAGGTAAGAATGAGACACTTTCCAATTTACTATGTGGCCCTTAAATCAAACCAGACAAAGGCATCACAAGAAAATTACAGACCATATCCCTTCAGCATGTAGACATAAAGTGTCAGTAAGATACTACTCCATGCTTAAAAGCATGCTCTTCCAGAGGACCAAGGTTTGGGTCCAGTCACCTGTATCAGGCAATAAACAACTCGGAGAATCCAATGCCCTCTTCCCGCCTCTTCAGGCACCTGCACTCACAAACACATGGCACACATACACATATACCTAATTTGAAAATTAAATAGAAATAAAACTTCAAATATTGCCAGATCAAACCCAGCAGCACACAGAAAGCAATTACACCTAATCAAATGGTATTTGTCCCAGAAATGCAATGATGATTTAATGCACACCAATCGATGTAATGTGTCATAGTCCTCACTGAGACGCCCCACACAATCATCTTAGCATATGCCGAAAAACATCTGACCAAATCCAGTGTCCTTTCATGATGCAAAACACTGAAGCAAAGGGACCATCTCGCTTGCCACAGAACCTCGATGAACTTCCCGTCACTAACATGCCACTAACATCACAATGAAAAGACCCAAGCCCAGGAACAGGACAAGAGTGTCCACTCCTTACATTCCTATTCAGCATGACACTTGAGGTTCCAACTAGTGCAATTGAGCAAGAGCAAGAAATAAGAGCACCCCAGACTGCATTGGGCTAGAGAGATGGCTCAGTGGATCCTAGCACTCCTACAGAGAGTTGGGAAATGGAGGCAGGACACTTCCTGAAAGCTCAGAGCCAGTGGCCCCATGTAAGTGGCAGAAACACAAACAAGGAAAAGACCCTTCTCAAGGTAGAAAGCGAGGACTGACCGCTGAGGTTGCCCTCTGACCTCTATACCCACGCCACTGCACGTGAACAGCCACATCCATGCAAGATTCTCCTACCCTCATCCCCCGGAAGCCCAAGGGAGGGAACGGCAGCCCTGCTGACATTTAGATTTTAGATTTGCAGCTTCCAGAACTGGGAACAGATCAATTCCTGTTGTGTCAAACTCATCAGGTGATGGCAATCTGTTACAGCAGCCTCGGGAGATGAATGCCATAGTCAACTCCAGAAGCCGAAGTCAACAGTCTTCAGAGCAGTTGGAGAGAGGGGTGGACTCGGAGCGTCAGAGCAGGTGTGTGGTAGGGGGAGGACGTGTGTCTGAGGGTGTGTGTGACTGTCAGCGCTCCCTGCAGCGAACTGGAAAGTGCTGCTCCCCAGACGAGGAGAGGCACTTGTGATGTTCTGGGAAAGCATGCTAGGAAAGAAGATGGCTCTAGGGGTGGTGCTGAGAGCTGAGCATGCCAACTGGACCCTGTCCATTCCTCTGTCAAAGCCCAAAGGCCCAGGACCTGAGAGTATGACTGTTTGGGGACTGGCCCTCTAAAGAGGTAACTGAAATAAAATGAGGCCCCAGAGGGGAACCTTAGTCCCATGAACCATGGTCGAAGAGGATAGTGGGCACAGATCCAGGGTCACACATGAGGTGCTAGCAAGAAGGAGGCCACACAGGGAGGCCCAGATGACACTTGCCGGGAAAGCACTTGCTGTGAGAGCCTGGTGAGCTGGGTTTGACTGCTGGAATTTGGAGAAATGGAAGAGCCAAGCAGAAGCATGAGGGCTGGCTAGCGTGCAGCACACAGCACGGCAGAGATAAGACAGACCCTGCCTGGACTCTTGGAAAGTTAAAAGTCACCCTCCAGCCTCTGCACATGAGCCGTGGCATGCACGCTTACACACATCATGTACATTCACAGTAGTAACATATGCCAGTAAAGCTTAAAGGGAAGACAGCCATGCACAAGCCATGAGGAGAGACCCCAGAAGAAGCCGGTTCTTCCCAAACCTCGTTAGCAGAGGTCCAGCATCCATAATTGTGAGGAATTAAACAGAGCCCTCCAGCCTTGAGAGTCTGACAGCAGGCCATGGGACAGAGCAGTGGTTCTGCTGAAGACACTCCAAGAGACGGTCAGTGAAACCACTGGTAAAACACGAGGCAAGCTGGGCTTGGTGATATACACCTGTGCCCCCAGGACTTAGGAGGTGGAGCCAGGAGGAGCAAGAGTTCAAGGCCAGTCTGCACTACACAGCAAGTCTGAAGCCAGCCTGAGCTACATGAGACCTTTGCTTTAAAAATACAAAAATCAAAGGATAAAAATGAGCAGGCGTGTAACACCGCATGGGCCACCCAGAGCCTGAGGTAGAAAAACAGTGAGTTTTAAGGCTAGCCCAGGCTACATAGTGACTCACTGTCTCGGAAAATAATAATAATAATAATAATAATAATAATAATAATAATAATAATAATAATAAAGTTGGGGACAGGGAAGTGGGTCAGTTGCTAGAGTCTGCCTCACACACGCAAACCCCTGAGTTCCATCCCCAGCGCTATATAAAGCAGATGCGGTGGTACAAGCCTGTAATCCCAGCACTGAGGAGCTGGAGGCAGGAGAATCACAAGTTCATGGTCACCCTCAGCTACAGAGAGCATTCTTGGCTACAGGAGAGCCTGCCTGAGAACCAGCAGAAACAAAAATTACAGATCAAAAATGTTAAAGTGGCATGAGCTACAATGTGTCCACTTTCCCACAACTTGTATTTATTTACATTCTCATCTATCTGGATTATGGCAAAGGTGAGCATCCCAGACTCTGGCGGGAAGAGTTTCGGTGTGCAGGACACGCAGAAAGACCCGGTTCTGAGGAAGCTGCCCTTGGTTCCGTCCCACCAGAAGATCCCCCAGCATTCCCTGGTGGGAGGCAGGACTGCAGGGCAGACGCCTTCCTGGGTTCACTGGGCCCCAAAACGCTCCTAAAATGCCAACCTATTAAAAGGCAAAAAGGTTTCATCCAAAGCCAAGTTCATTACAGCAGCACCAGAAATAATTACCAGAAAGTGATTTAGGACTGACTGTTTTGGAGGCTGAAGAGACGGCTCGGTGGTAAAGTGCCTGCTGCAGAACAGGGGAACCCGAGTTCAGACCCCATGCACCCACATACAAGCCCACACTGTAATCCCAGCACTTTGTAGAGTGGAGGCAGGAGGATCACTGGAACTCACTGGCCCCCAGTCCTGCCAAATACCCACTGAGCTAGGCTCAGTGAGAGACCCTGTCTCAAAAAATACAGTGAAGACGGAGGAAGACACTGGATGTCAGCCTAGGCCTCCAAGCACAAGTACACACATACACACACACCCACATGCGCACATACAGTAAGCAAAAAGGTGAAGTGGAAGATTTCTTTTCTTTTCTCTTTTTCTCTGTGTAGCCTTGGCTGTCCTGAACTCTCTTTGTAGAGCAGGCTGGCCTCCAAGTCACAGAGATCTGCCTGCCTCTGCCTCCCGAGTGCTGGCATTACAGGTCTGCACCACCTCGCCTGGCTTGATTTCTACCTTCTAATATGTTACTTGAAAATGGGATGTCCTCGGGATGAAGTGAATCACCTTGCTGCCTCCATTTACCCAGTTCTTCATTCTACAGTCATCTTCTTGGCCCTCACAGGTGCCACCCCCACAGTGACTAGGTCCCACCTGAGTGCCCTGGGGACCCTGGAGAGTGTGGCAAAAGCAATCAGCGGAGGCCACTTGGGGGCCAGGAGTAGAGGAGGGTTTGCAGAGTCAACAAAAAGAATGAAGGTGGAGCAGCAGCTGCCCTGGCAAAGGCTGGGGTGCCCCGGAAGAACAGTGTGCACAGGAGAGGCTGGCAGCAGGATTCAACTCCAACCTCTTTGACAGCAGCCCACACGCCTAGGGTGGACAAAGGGAGGGGGTGGAGCCAGGCCCGGAGGTACCAGGTTCATCCATTTGCTTCCCTGTGCTCCGCTTTGATTTCTCCACTCTTACCCAGTTCAAGACCCTCCTGCCTAGAGGATGTTGCCGCCCGCAATGGGCTGGGCCTTCCCACATCAGTTAACTGCACTACAGCAATCTCCCACAGACACGCCCCCAAGACCAAGCCAGTGCAAACACCCCCTCGCCGAGGCTCTCACTGAGGTGATTTTAGGTTGTCAAGCTGACAAGTCTAAGCCTCACATCGGATGACAGAGCATATAGCAAGGAACCTCCGGGGTCCCCCAAGCGGGGTTGTTGCATAGTTCAGTAAATTTTGCTTTGGTTTGTTTTTTGTTTTTTTTTTTTTTTTTTCAAATGCTGCCATGACGGTATCAGTCGGAAGGCGACTATTTTGAGGGTTTGGGGTGTGACGGGATCCAGCTTTCCTCTGTCAGCTCCCAGCTCCCCCTTCAGCTTCTCCGCTGCCTGTCAACCCAGCCCAGAATTAGCTCGTAAGGGCCCCGCACACTTGCAGGTCCTCATTTGCTTCACGCTTTCTGAGAAAGGTGTGAAATTCTCCTTGAGAGAAATCAGAGGAACAAACTTCAGCACTTCAAATATCTGCTTTTCTTTGAAAACAAATTTCAAAGAGCTAAATCCGAACTTCTCTATGCCTGACTGAAAAATCAAGGAAGGCGCACCCTTGGATGGTATTAATAATTAAAGCCGCCGCTAAACCCCGGCCTTGAGTGTGCTTACAGTTGCCACCGCCACCACCACTACCACTGTGGTGTGCCTGCTCCTCACCAGGCCCATGCCAAGCACTGAATATCCACTCCCTCTTCCAACCTCAGCCCCCTCTGCAGAGAACAAAACTAGGCTCAGACAGAACACAGCCAACAGCCCATGCTGGGATTCGGAGCCGGGAGGGTCTCAGGACCCACACACAACTAGTAACTGTCACGTTCAGGCCTTGTAGCAGCCCACAGCACAGCTGTATCCACAGACACCGAGACAGGGAGTAAAGATTCTTCGAGTCCACCTCGAGGCACACAGCCAGGCAAGGCCAGGGAGGGGTTCTCACGACCCATCCCGAAAGCCCGGGGCCTCATTCTGGAAATGAAGCAAGCCAGGACTGTGGACATGGCCACATCCCAGCTCCCTCCAAAAACCAGACAAGTCCTACAATGTGGTGACTCCCCATAGCTTTGGGTACTCAGTGTGGGAGGGGTGTGGGCGGGGTGCCAGTTGTGTCCCCCTGCCCCGGGGTCAATTTTCAGATCAGCTTCCAACAAAGCCCATGCCTGAGAAGGACACGCCTGGTCTTGGTGCCACCGTGCTGGGCTTGCCTTGTGTACCCTGCCCCCAGAGCAGTTAGTGTCCCTGGGAAGGTTCCCAGGGCTCTGCCAACCACTGCCACCTGGCTGGGCCTCAGTAAGCAGCTCCCACCTGCTTGGCAGCGCCGGTACAGCCCACCCCCCCCCCACGCCCAGCTGCAGCCACTGTCCCTGCTTCACAGGAGAGGCGGAAATGGTGAATCTATTTACCTTGCACTTGACCGAACCTCCGCAGCCCTTCCACAGCCTCATTCAGACTCCCAGGGGGCCTTTCCCCTTCTGAAGAGGAAGACACTAAGGTTCAGAGAGGCTCGCCATCCTGCTCAAGGTCACACAGCAGAGGGGGGTGGGGAGGGGAGGCCCAACTCTAACATAGCCCAAGTCTGGGCTTTCAACTGCATCTCCAATGTGTAGGAACCTCAAAAGGTTCTCCTCCCTGCTGGTGTGGCAGCGGATACAGGCAGAGGCCTAGAGTATCCGTATCTGTGGAGAAACACGCACTTGGAAGTAGGACTACAGTTAAGACAGCGGTTCTCAACCTGTGGGTCACGACCCTTCTCAGATCATTTCACGGGTGTCACTTGAGACCATCGGAAAACACAGATAATTACGTTAGGATTCATTTCACAAGCAAAATGACAGTTATGAAGTAGCAGTGTCTTACGACTGGGGTCATGACAACATGAGGAACTGTGTTAAAGGGTCACAGCATTAGGAAGGTTGAAAACCACTGAGCTAAGCTATGGAGGGCCTTCTAGACTCCACCAATAATGCCACCAGGTGCCTACTGGGCCTGGACCTGCTGTGGTTCTGAGGACAGAACACCACCCTGGAGAATCACGGCTCCCGATCTCCAGCCCACACTGGGCCTCCGTTTCCCCATCTGTAAAGTGAGGACAATGTTACTCAGCCTGGGGCTGCCAGGCTCAAATTAGAGAAAAGGAGAACAGAAATGTCTGCGAACTGTGACGTCATTGCCAAGCTCCTATGAGTTTACGCTTGGCTTTGGAGAGGGAAAAAAAAATGTGTTTTTCAACAGGAAACCCGGGAGGCTGAAATTCTCATATCCTATCAGCCGCTTCAATGTGATTTGATTTTCATTGGTATTCGTGCACTAAAACATCACTCCTTGTCATTAGACCACAGCTATCTCATGAAATGGAGCCGTTTCCTTGTCTGTAATGACGACAGTGCCCACACATCCCCCCGGGCCCGTCTGTGCTGTCCGGCAGCACAGCCACAGGCTCCTGTGGCTACTTCATTTCAAATTAATTACAAACAAGTAAAATGTGAAACATGGTTCTCTCAGTCACACGGGCATTTCAAGGGCCCGCTACTCCCACGAGGCTACCGGCTCCCGTGGATAGCACAGGTATAAAGCATTTCTATTACCTCAGAAGGGCCTGGAAAGTGTTAGTCTAGGGCCTTGATGTGGTCCTGGTCGGGGGAGGGGAAAAAAACCTGAAGTATTGCAGGAGTTGTAGGACATGAAAAACCTTGAGTTTACTGGGAACCTGACCAGCAGGGGGTCTGAGTTGAGCCAGGGTGAAGGTAAATCAAAGGCCAGAGCCAGATGAAGCTGTGCGCTCCCGTAATCCCAACTGAGGCAGGAAGGTGGCACGTTCGAGGCCAGCCTGGGCTGTAGCTTCCGGTATCAGAAGACTTGGCCTCAAAAACAAACCGACACGAGCAGGTGAGATGGCTCAGCAGGTGAAGGGGCTTGCAGCCAAGAGCGATGGCCTGACTCCGATCCCCAAAACCCACCTTAGGGGGAGGAGAGAACTGACTCCAGTGGGCTGTCTTTTGCCATCCGTGAATGCCATGGTCTGCATGCCACCCCCGCCGCAAATATAAGCAAAAGGATGTGTTTAAAGGTTTAAAACAAAAACCCGGGGACTGGAAGGATCACTCGGTTGGTAAAGTGCACGTCGCACATACACACAAATGGGGAGCCCACGGGACACCCCTCGGTGCCCATGTGAAGACGCTGGGCAGGGCACTGTGGCACACACTGGTAATCGCAGTACCGGGAGGCAGAGAACAGAGGATCTTTGCAGCTCGTTGGCCAGTTATCAAGCAGGACCAATGAGATCCAGGCACAGTGAGACCCTGTCTCAGAAACCAAGGAGGAGGAGCGCTTCAGAAATGACACCTGAGGCTGACCTCTGACCTCCATAGCATGTACACACAAACTCAACCCCACCACAGGAATCCATACACACACACACACATACACACACACACACACACACACACCTCACACACAGAAACACATTCACTCCGGCCAAAGGAACCCATACAAACACACACTCATAGGAACACACACACTCAAGGACTAGACCAGGATGGCAGACCTCTCCCCCACCTGCCACCTCTCTGGTGACAGCATTCTCCAGACAAAGCCAGGCCCAGCGCTCTCTCAGGACGCTGGTGCTGAGTCCAGGTGCAGATTCAGTGCAGGGTGGTGGGAGAGAGGAAACAGAACCTTCCAGGCAGTGCAGAGTTCTATGCACAGGGACAGGGGACGTCAGCTCTGCGCTGGCCAGGATTTCCTGGCTTCCTGGTTATTCCTGTTCTGGAATACGATCCAATACGAAAATGACATTTAAAAAAAAAAAAAAAAAACACGGGCTTATTTCACATCCAAACACATCCTCCCGTGTTTGCACAGAAGAGGAAGCTTATCAGGCAAGACTCACTTCCCGACTCTGAGCAGGCAGCTGGCTGGCTCTGCCACACCAAGGTGGTTCATCCTCGTGGCCAACTAGACTCAATTCGGAATCACCTAGCAGACACCTTGGTGTGCCTGTGAGGTAGTTTAAAGAGAGGTTTACGAGAGGAGGAAAGACCACCCTGAGGGTAGGCAGCACCATGCTCTATGGCTGGAGTCCCGGCCTGAACGAAAAGAAGCACACTGAGCACCAGCATTCATCTCTCTCTGCTTCCTGAGTGCAGACAAGACATGACCTCACACACGCCTTCCCTGCTACAGTGGAATGCAACCTGGAAGCGTGAGCCAGGATGAAACCTTCCTCCCTGTAGCTGGTTTTGTCCGGTATTTTGTCAGGGTCATGAGAAAAAAAAAAAAAAAAAGTAACTAACGCACGTGCTCCTTGACCAAGGGCAGATGAACTTGAGGTGTCCCCCACCCAGAAGGACAGCACAGCTAGGAAGCAGATGAGCTGCACCTTTAGTCAGAATGGTCCAACCTGGTCCCAGCGTCAACCTCCTCTGTCTCCTCATCTTCTTGTCTCCTCATCCTCCTGCCTTAATGTCTCTGGGGTGGGAGACTCAGTGAGGTTCCTGCCACTGTATGCTCCAGAATTTGGCACAAACTGTCAAGGAGTCAAGGAGGTGCTCTGTAGACACTGGACGGAAAAGGAAGGCAGCCAACAACTTGTAGGAGCTTTAGCCTTAGGTTCCCAGCCATCCCACAAACCAGTCCTCTTTCCACTGTCCAAACACTACCCAATGCCCAAGCCCACCAAAGTGCCTTCTGCCTGAAACTCTGTCTTCTTGGACTCCATCCCACCCACACTGGGCCTTGGTTTCCCCGGTGTACCGCAGCCACACTGCAGATCTCCCAGTCCTCATATCTGTCCACTCAGAGCAGCTGCCTCTGCCCAGAATGTGACAGGACAGGGTCATGGTATCAGCCCCAACCATTTACCGCTCTGCTCAACCTTCACCTCATGGAGGGCCCGACCCTCTCCCGGTACCCTCTGCTTCAGACCTCCTTGCTCTTTCACAGCTCTGGGTGTGCACACTCTGCCAACTTCCTTGGCTTCACAGATACTCACTGCTGAATCCCCAGGGTCTGGAGTCCAGCCCAGCCCATACAAGGTGCTCAGCATATGCCTACTGAATTATGGACCCTGTGAACTGGAAAACAAATGCCAAGGGTGACCATCCGGGTGGGCTTCAAAACAACCAAACACTGGAGTTCCTGGGCAGCAAAGACACATGTGAGATGGTGGCAAGAGGAGGCAGGAAGGGGGCAGTGCAGGTGTCCATGGGGACAGCCCTGGGGCTGACTGATTTTACTGTTAAATCATAGAAGAGGTGAAGGGAGTTTATGAGTAACCAAGCAAATGCAGTAAATAAAAAGAATACAGAATTCCCAAACCAGCAGAGGGGAAAAATTTTTCCATCGATCCAAATGAAAGTGGGGGTGGTATGGGGGACAGGAAGCTCAAATTGAGTGACAGAAAGGGACATGTTTTATACACTAGAAAACACTAAACAAACTTTTGTGGTTATTCAAACATAAAATCCTTTGCCAAGTTCCACCCACAGGGAAAGGCACCGGTGGAACCCTGGAGGTGAACCCAGAGCCAAACGAGACATGCCAACGGGCAGAGAGTCAACAGGGGGGGCTGGCACCCACAGATCAACATTTTCACGTTCCCCACCCCCAGGAAGCTCAAACCCAACTTCCCACTCACACAGCCCACAGAGCCGCAAGTGTTGGTACTTCAGGTGCTCCTTTTAATCCATCATGAACTGGAGTGTTTTATTACATCATTATTGGCTTCATAAGACATCCTTTGACATAAGACAGGATACAGATAAGCAAAAAACTAACACCCTAAACCATGCAAGAACTGGGGAGTCCGGGACCTTCGGGGACATGCATTTGTTTTGCTTAAACTTTACTTTTATTATTATTATTACTGTTATTTGAGAGAGAGACATTTTGGATTATGGTCCTTAAAAGAAAAAAAAAACATATAAAATATACCACAGTGGACCACACTACACACACACACACACACACACACACACACACACGCCCCAGCGGGTCTCATCTCATTTGAGAAGCCATTCTGTTGTAAATAGGTAATTAGTACTTAAGCACACCTTTCAAGGGGCTTATGCATTAACATGAAAATACTGTAATTATGGCTAGCCAAAATTGCCCACTACAACCTCCAATCTCAGGTCTTTCATCTTTATTAGAAGTTAATTTTCTCCCTTTTAGCCCCTAAAACACAGTTTGGCTTTGTAAGGGTTTTTTTTTTAATAGAGGATATAGAAAATTAATTTTTAAATGAATCCCCAGCCCCCCCCCCCCCCCCCCCCAGCACTAGGCATGTGTTTCCTAGACGAGCATCGTTCTCACACTGGTGATGGCGACTACCCCATCAGGCTGCCTGTCTGACAGATCCTGAGAGAAAAGCTAGCAGCAATGACGCCAGGCCCCAGGGTTAAAAAGATGGCTCACGGGGCTAAGACACTGTCTGTGCAAGCCTGGCATCTGGAGTTTGATCCCCAGAACCCACATAAAGGAGAAGAGAGAGAACTGACCCTGCAAAATTGTCCTTTGACCTCACACAAACCCCACCACACAAAATGATATGTTTTTCAAACAGGGGGTTGGAATAAAGTACAGTATATATTTGCAGAAAATGGCCTTATGTGACGTAGCATAATAATAAGAAAGAAAGAAAGAAAGAAAGAAAGAAAGAAAGAAAGAAAGAAAG
>NW_026596085.1:16126726-16134849 GCF_907164565.1 Psammomys obesus
AAGGAAGGAAGGAAGGAAGGAAGGAAGGAAGGAAGGAAGGAAGGAAGGAAGGAAGGAATTCACCTGGTTCAACAAGGCCCCACTTGTAGTCCCTGTCTCCGATGCAAAACAAACAAACAAACAAGCCTGAAATCATAAAGACGCCCCATCCTCAAGGACTAAGCTAGGGGTGGTAGAAATGCATACATAAACAGAAAAACGTGTTTTCAGACAGCTAGCCTGCATCCGGAAGTCAGAACCCAGAAACAGCGTGGCATGCAGAGAGGGTGCTGTACACTGGATGATCACAAAAGGGGTGCTTACAAAGGAGAGATCTCCTGTTAGGAGAGGTGAGTTACCCAGCCACACACCCCCAGCCTGGGGAGACAGAGCCTAGCTATGGGGGGGAGGGGGGAGCAGCAAGCTCAAAAGCCCTGAGGCAGAGGAGTATCTGCTTATCCTCCTGTGACTGTCCCTCTGGCTGGCTGCCAGCAGGTTTCATGAGTCCAGGGACTGCTGTACTGTGGGATGTTGGGCACGTCACTTAGTCTCTTTCCACTTCCCTATAAGTCTCACCTTGGCGGTACAGAGAGGGTAGAAGGAGTCTCGAGTCTCCCTCTCCATAAAGCCCCAGTACGAAAGTCGAGTTTGAAGGTTCTGGGCCTGCCTGGTCTGGCACTAGCTGACACATTCTCTCCCTTTGGCAGGCTCTAAGTCCTGTCCTCTTCTAAGATAGCCTTTCTCTGGAACCATGGTGTTGGCTGGGACATGGAGGAGCGAGCCATGCTGAGACCCCAGTGCATGGGACGCTGACCCCCCAGAGTAAAGGGCCCATTGCAGCTCCGGAAACTGCACCCCAGCATTGCCTGGACTTCTGCTAGGTTTGGACTCTGTCACCACAGACACTCCACACCAGCCTCTGGGGGTGGTTAAAACTCACTCTGCCCACTCACTCCCTCTGGAACACTAGCCTCCCAGGAGTAGCTGCTGCCCTCCAGGAAAGCCAGCAACTCTGGGCACACCAGGAAGTCACCCAGCCTAGCTTCCCCCCCTTCACTCCTCAGCCCCAGCT
Organism: Psammomys obesus; assembly: GCF_907164565.1. Taxonomy (NCBI): domain Eukaryota; kingdom Metazoa; phylum Chordata; class Mammalia; order Rodentia; family Muridae; genus Psammomys; species Psammomys obesus. The sequence continues at coordinate 16,127,778 of NW_026596085.1, forward strand.
TAGGCATTTGGAGCTTGCTTGGCAACCAGAAATCTGCAAGGATCTCCATGCATTCACTTCTCACATCACTCTGCCCCTGGAGTTGACCATCTATTTTCTGGTTCAAGGCCTCCGAGATGATGTTCTACCAAGCATCCCTAGACTATATCAGAGCCTCCACCCACTGCCCCCAGAACATCCCTGATCAAAGCACCCAATACTCGTCCTGGTCCTGCACCTAAGATAAATGAGAAACCAAAGAATAAAATGGTGGATGATGGATGCACGCATAGGTGGGTAGGCAGAGCCTTTGCATCTGACGGACCGTGTTTAAAAGTAACTTTCCCTGCTCCAGATCTGAGCTTTTCTTGCAAGGCACAGATTTTGAATTTCCTTCACATGACTGAGACTCCAGCACTCAGTAGGTACTTAATCTGCTCAGGTAAGATGGTCCCAGTTCCGTAGGGAACTTCTGAGAATTCAGCAGAGATATTCAAATGACCACAAATCCCCACCTCTGCCTGGAGTCCTACAGACCCCCAGACCCCTTCTCTCCTACCTTACCACTGGGCAAGTCACAGCTGCTTCACCTCTTGGAATGGGTAGCTGAGCACACTCAGTACACATCCTTTGACTGTTGTTTTTTTTTTTTCTAGCACTGCTGGGCACTGGCCAGCCCAGTGCCCACTGGTCCTCCTCTGAGGCACACCCAGCTGTGGGACTCAAGTGGCCCAGGCTTGTGGCAGAACTGAGGATATAGAACCTGCCTGGTTTTCAAGACCCTGGAGCCAGTAGGAGCACCAGATACCCTGGGCTTCCCACACAAGGAGGCAAAGCAAGAGAATGTGTGGCCTTAGAGAAGCCACCATCCAGCTGTGATGTTCGCTGACCTTCCTGTACCAAAGAGCAGAAAGGAAGGAGAGTGATGAGGGTCCCTAAATACAAGGACATCGATAGCAGAGGAGACACCAGGTCACCCAGCAACTGAAGTCAGCTTGGAGATGCTGGGTAGTTGGGCTGGCACTGCCTAGAGCTATATTTGTTCTGCAGCATGGTTCAACTGCCTGCCTTTACCCACTCCGCGGCCTCCTAAAGTCTATGCATCCTGGACAGCGCTGAAACCAGCCTTCTGGCCCTGTGCCATGGTCATCAGCCTCTGCCTGGCTCTCGGAAGTGCTCGGACTGGGAAGTGTGCCTCAGGCCAGAATAAAAGGCGACCACTTCAAAAGGCACTGCTGTATCCCCGGAGACTGAAGCAAGGACAGCGTGGTTGTGCCGAGTCTAGAACTCAGGCAACCATCCATGACTGCACGGAAAGACACCAGTCATCCCGGCTGCAGTATCTACCAGAACTTCCCCTGACTACTCTCCCCGTGCCTTGACTCCAAGCAGGTCAGCAGAGCACCCCAACCTCTCTATAAACAGTCAGCCTGAAATGCATGCGGCTGATCACGCTGGGTGCCGGCTCAGAGCAAAGCTAGACAGAGCCAGCTCTGGAGAGATACTGCTTCTGCGGGCTTTTGTTAGAATGTAACAAATGTCAAGGAAAGAAACCACACTAACTGTGTGGTCCCCACAGGCAAAAACACAGCTGATAACACTTGAGTAGAAAAGCCCTGAGAGACTGAAGTGATGGCCCAGCTAGCACAGGCACCTGCAGCCAAGCCGGATGACCTGAGTCCCAGACCCACAAGGTGGAAGAAGAGAACTGATTCCCACAGGCTGTCCCCCTGACCTTCCTGTGCGACATGCCATGTACACACACACAAACAAAAAATTTAAATGTAATAATTTTTTTTAATATGAAAGCATGGAATTTCTCATAGAATTAACTTTTGAGACATAATCTCCACACTAGCTCAAAAATCACTTTCAGCTGTATTTTCTTCCCTTATTTTGTCTAAGCATAAAAATATACACTTGACTAGTACTGAACTGAAACCATCATAGAGGGTATAAAATGAAATAGTAAAATACAGAAGAATTCAAAGAGAGGGGAAGGCAACAGCCCCGTGGTAGGGTGAGGCTGGGGGGGGGGGTAGGTCAGACCCAGCCTCACAAGGTCCTGTAATAACAGGGCCTGGGTCTGGCCTCCCTCTGTATCCACTATGGGTCTCCTTGGCTGGCAACTGGCATCCATGGCCTGGCAGAATGAGCTGACGAGCCAAGTGGAGGCAGAGATCTACAGATGGAGTGAAAATGAGACCCTGCGCCCCAGCGACGATCAACCACAAGTGACTTTTTAAAGCATTTACCACTTAAAAACCTTTTAGCCGGGCCCATGCTGAATGCACGGCTACCGGATTTCAAACCTCTCTTTCTAATTCCTCAGCCGCCCCTCCCCCAACTCAGTGACTCTTCCTTTTCCAATTATGTACGTTTATTTCAGAACTGTCACCAGCACTACTTACTGGATCGTGTCCTGGCTGCCACAAATAGCTGCTCACTTATTCCCTTCCCTGGAGACGCAGATTCGGTGGGTTTACCAAGATCATCTCCAAAGCCAGAGCAGTCTCCATTCCCACTGCTCCGAGGGGGACCTGAGATGGGCAGAAGCCACACAGCCCAGGCAGAGACTGAAACACGTCTACAAACCAGCTCTCCACTTCATAAGTGATTGCGATTCTCGGGGCTCCCATATCATCTAACCAGATCCACAATCATGCAAATAACAGCAAGAGGGCCCCATTTACTTTTCCTTCCACAAAGCGCTGTGTGCTAGTTTTCAACACGGAACTCTTGGAGGCCTCGGCATCTGCAGGGCTGTGGCGGGAAGCTGCTCAAAAGCGGCTCTGCCACACATACAGACATCACCACAGACAAAAGGAAACAAGGGTTAAGTGTGTGTGCAAGCCAGCACTGCATCTCATACACACACACACACACACACACACACACACACACACACACACACATGTCCGTGCACCAGCTCACAGTCAGTATTTAAGATTTTGGGGACATATGTGTCTGGGGTGGGGGCGAGGCACAGAGGTCTGGGTAGCTTGACACACAAATCTGATTTGTGAGGAAAGTAAGTGTGGCTTGGAGGCTCTTGTGGAAATCTATTAGACAGACACCTCTGAGGAATAACCTCGTTGGAGCTGTCAGGGCTCCATGCTGGCGTCTTTAGGGGTGGCTGTTCCAGAGGCAAGCTCAGGTCTAATTTTTTGTGCTCATTTAGGAATTTGCAATTAAGGATTAAACTTCTAAAGTGTGATCAATTAGCTAAAGTGCCCAAGTGACAAACATACAGACGACAAACTCCATTCTTTCCTCCCTAACCCTGACAACTCAGGAAAGCAGGGGTGGGTATGGTGGGGGAGAGCGCATGGGCCCCTTTTCCACGGATGCCGAGTGTCCAAAAGCACTTCATTACCAAGGACGGAACAGGCACCATGCAGGAAGGGCTTGCATCTCTCAGGTGCGTTCCATTGTGCAGCTTTGGGGGCTGCAGCTTGGTGCGGAGAAAAAAGCAAGAAGATGAAATGGAGGGGAAGGGGAATGACGAGCTTAGGAAATGGGAAGCAGACATCATTTTCTCCTTAAAGTGATGGAGTGAGCACGGCGGTGCTCAAAATCCCTCCTCGTGCATCAATGAGCGGCCTCAAGGCCTTTTGGAAGTAGGTGGAAATTCGAAGTCTGCACTAGGCAGATGATCTTGCGGGTGTCTATACAGTGGTCAGACAAGAAAGCTACAGCAGCCGGCTTCCTGGGATCACAGTCTACCAGAAAAGGGAGGGGGAGAGAGAGAGGAGGAGGAAGAGGAAGAGGAAAAAGAGGAGGCAGAGGAGAGAAGAAAGAGAAACTGCTTTCATATACGTTGACCAGGTTCTGACATCATCCTGGCCAAGTTCATGCAAGAGAAAACAGCTAACACCTCAAGTCACTGAGTTCTAAGCAAACATAGAATCTTGATTTCTTAAGTTTGCTTTTTTTGTTGTTGTTTTGTTTTGTTGCTGTTGTTTTGATGAAATTTTGATTGCCCCATCAGTATTGAAAATAGAAACAGAATAATTAAGCCTTCTTTCATTAGGGGGGGAAAATGAAATGAAGTAAGCCATTGGTGCCACTGGCATCCTGGCCAGCAGGATCGCCAAGAGTGCCACGGTGAACTAAAAGAATCTGGAAAACCTTCTGCCCGATGCCACCTCCAAAGAGGGGCTTGCTTCCTGCTTCTTTCTTTCTTTTCCCGGGAGATGCTTTTGCCTTCTCACTTCCTGGTCCCCTCTTCAGACTCAACCTGAACATTATCAGTGGCAGTCTCCAGATGAGGCTGGCAGGTGACAGGAGCCACATGTCACGAGGACAGCCATACACTGGGCACCCAGGCCTCAGAGAATGGCTTTAGCCATGTCCAGCACAGCCCATGCTAAATGATCCTTGCTTCAGAAAATGCCACTTTTGCCTGCCTGGACCCTGGGTGTCAGATGTATCTAGCCGCAGATGGTACAGCATCGTGGCTAAAAGGAGACCCCATGAGTAAGCCTGCCTCTCGCCTGAGGGGCCAGCCACTTTGCTCTGTGGCTCAGGACATGCCTGAGAACCTATTTCTAGGCCTCAGCCCCAGAGGAGCCAGGGCCCAGACCCCTTCTCTTCTGAGGTGCAGACAAAGGTTGAAGGGAAGGAACAGTGTGCTGAAGGGCAGCCACATGCAAAGACCCCCTTTTTGTGTTGTTGTTCCAGTGAGGGAGGGTTAGTGGGAGAGACTGTCATGTTATCACTTCAAGGATTTTGACAGACAGTTCCGGGATAAGGGAGAAACTCCACCCTTAACTGCAGCTCTGAGGACTTGAAAGGCATTCACTAACCTCCGCTAATTGCATGTTTTTTCTGTGTGTCATATTTACTTGTTGGAAGTCTTGCCTGGCCCATTCATTTCCTCTGCCCCGCTATTCATGATCATTCACAGGCCTGAGGTTGGAAGAGTAAAGGCATTTGCAGAGATTAAACGCTGACTACATCTTGGCAACGACTTCCTTCTTTCTATGGGGTCCAGAACCTGCTGATCTTCCGCCCCCCTACCCCCACCCCCACCCCACACACACATCACATCCTCCGTGTCTTGCTTCAGTGAAATCCAGCCTCCATCCTTAATTCTTCAGACAGTGGAGGGAGCGGTGTCCTGTGTGTGGTGAACTGACAACCAGCTGCCACTGCCTTGGTGGGCAGGCAGCAAGTCGAAGAGAGAAGAAATGAACTCATTTTGGATGGCTGAAGAGTTAGTAGCCGTTTTTGCTTTGAGTGTGGTTCCACGGGTCTAGCAGTGTCTTCCTAATACAACCAGGACCCTTCCAGAAATGCCCCCAATTGCCATCTTCTACCTAAACTTAGACCTGGTCCACTGGTCCCTAAATTTGGGGGCATCAGCCCAGGGGAGTGTGTGACTAGTTCTAAGCATTGTTTACCACGCAGTGCTCACATCTCAAATGCGTCACCCCACACACCCCACCCGGAGCCTACCCTCATCAGCGGGAAGGACCCTAACTCACTACCTGGGTCTTCCCAAATTCCTCAGGCTGAGGAGCAAATCAAGAGGCAACCCTACTCAGACCTAGTTCCAAAGGCACAATTAGCTAGATGTTCAAGACTTTTGAGCGGCCATCAGCCAATTAACACTGTTCCAACTCTCAGGAACCTGGAAGAGACTCGACCATTTCACTGAACTCCATCTTGAGCCAAAGGAGATTTTCTAAGTGTTGAGAGGCTGCCACTTGGAAAGCCAATTTGCAGGGAGACGGGCAGTGCACAGATTAGCACGCATGCTCCCACAGACTGCGCCTTACTCCAGGCTTCTCCCTGTCACCATGGGCTCCAAAGCCTGGTGCCCTCCCCTGCCTCGGTATCCTTTCCAGATGGTCCCTTAAAGCCTTGGCTTCTAGCTGAGATGGAGCAGTCACCCCAAAGCCTGTCCAGCCTCCCCCAGAACATTCTTAGTCCTGTGCCAAATACTAGTGAAGTTGTTCTCATTTTCGCTTGGCCGAGGACAGTTGGGGTGTTAGCACGGTTGGTGCCTGAGAGAAACCCCAACAGCATGCCCGGCGTGGCTGATCCCTGCTGGCGAATGTGCCACCACCATTCATACCCGGCAAGGAGCCCAGCCATTCAACGGTGCCTCACTCTTGTTCCCCGGGTTTAATTTTATAATTGTTAACAGTTCGTTCTCCTCCCAGCCATTCAGGGGAAGAAGTGGAAATGGGGGGGGGGAGAGTGTTGCAATTCTGAAAGGATGCTGGGGGAAGAGAGGACAGCTCAGTAGTGAGGAGGAGACAACCCTGACGGGCTACTGGACAGGAAAGGCATCCAGTTCCAATGTGGCGTGTCCTGACCCCAAGGAACCACTGAGGCCGGGCCAGAGGGTGAGGAGGGCATGGAAGGTGATGGGTCCCCAACCCCTAAGGCTCGCCTCCTTGGCCCTTTCATACAACAGCTCTCCTCTGCCCCTGCCTGAACCCAGGGAGGCTGTGCTTGAATCCTCTCTCCTGTAGCATGTCCCAAAATAAACACACAAGAGAGAATGGCTTTCAGCCCGGGCAGTCTGTGCAATGCCGTCCTAAAGGATTGGGTGCTGTCTGGTTAGTCACTGAAGCCCCCGAGGGGCACAGCACAGAACACGAAGTGTATTGAATGAGTTGAAAGAAGGGCGATGGATGGATGGATGGATGAACGGATGAATGGATGGACGACACATGGGTGTTAGTGAAGTTCCCAGCAATACCCAGCAAAAGTAGCCACTTGACCAGCATCCGTCCCCCTCCTCGCCCCCCTCCCCGGAGGGTCAGCAGAGGCCGGCAGCACACAGTAGGCTCTCCACAACAGGGGGTGGCTATTGTTACCGCCCTCATCACCACTTCCCCCCACCAGCCCTCCCCTCCCGCCGGTTACTCTAACAGCAGCCAGCCAGCCAGCAGCCGGCCAGCCTGGGAAAAGTTTCGCTGACCGCGCGGCCGGGCCGAGCCCCCTCCCGCCCGCACCGGCCCCGCGGGCTGCGCAGCGGCGGTGGCCGACCCGGGGCCGCGCGCCCGGAGCAAGGCAGAGGCGGCCAAAGTAACTTTGCGGCCGCCGCGGGGCCCCCCGGGTGCGGGGACAGGGTCCC
>NW_026596085.1:16135249-16159413 GCF_907164565.1 Psammomys obesus
CGGGCCCCGGCCCCGCGCGCCCTCCCGCCCGGGGCCCGACTGCCCCGGCCGCGCCTGGGGCCTCGGCGCCCTCCGGGGCCCGGGGCCCGCATCCCGGCCGCTCAGGGGTAGCCCCGAGCCCTCTCCACGCAGCCCCTAGCCCCGGCCGCCGAGCGCCTGGAGAGGGGAGCGGGGCGGGGCGCCCTCACCTCCGGAGCCGCGCGCCGCGCTAGGCACTGTGTGCAGGGGCGTGCGTGGCTCTTTCCCGGTGCCCGGGCATCCGCTCCGTGGCCGGGACCACCGGGGTGCTCTGTCCCTGGAGAGACGCGGACACCTCCCCCCTCCCTCAACTGGATCAGGCCTGGGTCCTTCTGCTGAGCCCCTTCTGACTCCTGCTCTCTCACCCCTGGCCTCCTGGCTGGCCCGCGGTGGCCTCACCCAGAAACCCAGAGCTGGCAGGTAAGCCAGTCAGGGAGGCAGAGGACCCAGCACTAGGTTTCGGGGAGCAGAGAGGAGGAAACCCAGAGGTCTCTCCCGTGGGAAGTTTGAGAGGCGGAGGGCTTCCCCCGCCCCCTCCCAACCAGGATGAAGAAGGAGTCCACATGGGCCTAGAGTGGTCAGGAGACAGGGGCCTCTCTGGCTTAGGCCCCCCAACAATGGAAGTTAGGAGGGAGGCTCATCCACCACCCCTTAACCAGGGCTCTGAGTCCTACTTGCTCATTGCAGAGCCTTCCACCTCTCAAACGGTTGGGGTCAGACCCCCAAGGACACCTCTCTGGGCGCTCAAGGCCTGACCCACTCTGAAGGTGGGAAAGGTAGATGCTGGCCTATGTGGGGAGAGGGGACAGCCACCTGGGGTGTCTTCCTGGAAGCGGAGATGCTGCAAAAGATGAGAACATGCCCTGGGTGGAAAAGGCCTTCTAGGTAGAGGTTGGTGCGGGTCATGGGATGGTGAGTCTCTGTGGAGTTAGGAGGAAATGAAAGAGAGAGGAGTTGAGGTTCTTGGACAATTGGCTAAAGCCATGGAGTTCATCACCTGTGCTGGGGAAGCCACTGAAAGTTATGGCCACGGCAAGGCCTGTGTTTCGAGAGCGCTCACTCTGGCATCCCAGAGAGTGGGCCTGGTTGGGGAGAGGCTAGGGATGCAGAAACTGATCATGCAGAGGTTCCTCCTGGTGGGACCCCATTTCTCTCTCCTATGCTCTGCAGACCTCACCCCGGAGTCCCTTCTCTCCTAAGACTGCAGCACCGCTTTGTGCCCCCAGAGAACTGCTCTGCCTACCACAAGGTTGTGGCTCAGCAGACTCTGCCTGCCAAGAACAGGGCTGCAGCTGGGCCTGGCCTTTGGGGGACAAGAGCAGAGGCACTGGATAGTCTTATGACTGTTGTCCCCCAAAGGCTGGATTCCACCAGCACTCAGCTCCCAGAATGCCATCTCTTATTGTGTATCTATTGAGTACCCACTGTATGCATGACACTCAGCATGTGTTCTGGAACCCAAGTAGTGTCACCTTCACCACCTCAGACCTACACACCCCTTAGGTAACCCCGACTCCTGTTCGGGTCCAGGCTGTACCGCAGAGGTCAGGCCCCAGAACCTGATGCTGCTTCCACAGGCTCTGCGGCCCACTGAATATCAGTGAATGGCTCTAAAAGGTGAGGGAATGAGGAGCGTGGGGTGGGCAGGACAGACCCGCTCCTAACTGAGCAGTCCATCTGGGCAGACAGCAGACATTCTGCGTGGTGGAAAATTTACCAACACGGTGGTCTTGTTCGTGGAGACTGATAGAAACAGCACCAGATCCTCACTGCTGAAACATCCAGGCAGGCTCTTTCTGATGGGGAGCATTTATTTCCTCGGTGCCTACTGTGTGCTGGAGACCCAGAGAGAGGAAAGGAAGGTAGACTCTCCACCCCACTTAGACACCTCCAGGCTCTTCCTGCTAGCCTAGGTCTGTCTGGACCCTGACACAGTGACACAGGCCACAGTGACACAGGCCCCATCTCAGACTTCCACTGCACAGAGGCCAAAAAGGAAAGGGTGCTGGCAGCCATGGACCCTACGCTCTGCTCTGCTCCAAGCTCATTATACAGTGACCATTTCCCCCACTCCTGGACCATGCCCTGGAACACAAGCTCAGACTCTCGTTTTGTCCCTTAAGGCTGTGACTCGGAACTTTGACTTCTCCTTCAGGACAGTTGATCAGCGGCCTCTGCCTCGAGGACAGTGCGCCTGGTATGCAGTTGGCACCTAGCACTGTCACAGTGGCAGGGTCACGGTTTTAGGTACCGACTGTGGGGAATCTAAATTCTGGCCTTAGATGTTCGCTAACTTGTCTGGGACCTTGGGTAACCTGGTGTTTCTCTAAATCTCCATTTTCTCACTGTGAGGAGAAAGGGCTGTGACAGAGAACTGCACAGAAGGAGAGAACTGATTGCCACAGGTCACCCCCTGACCTCTGCGTGCACATTGTGGCGCGCACACACACACACATACACACAATAAATAAACGTAGGTTTTTATCAGGCCACAGGAACCCCCTCAATACTATAACACTAACCTCACGTGACCCGTGAAAAGCTGGGTAGGAAGCAGATGGAGGTGTTTCTGGGCAGAAAGGCCACCCCTGTCATGTACAAAAAATAAGATGTTACATCCAATGGCTCCCAAGGAGATGGGTCCCGGCCATTGATGCCTTGGGGTCATCACTCCCAAGTCCCTGGTGGCTGGCTTTGAATGTTGGCACTCCTGTTCTCAGCCCCTCGGTGACGTCTGAGCCCTTCAGACATCAGTTCCTGGCTGTTAGGGAACTTTCCCAGCTGTCTTCTAGATGGCTTATTTTTGCAACAGTCTGGCATGGATCCCAGCAGGAGGCCGCCTCCCCACAAAGGGGAAGTAGCCTCAGTTGATGGGAAAAAAAAAAAAAAAAAAAAAAAACACACAAAACAAAACCAAAAACCACAGGGCAGGGGGCTGCTCCAAAGGTTTCAAAACCTGTCCAACTAGTATAAAGTTGGGGTTTGAGGCCAATACTGCAGTCACCTGCCAACTTTCCTTCTGCTCAGGTCTGCTGTCTTTAAAAGCCCCCACCATCTCAGTCAAGCTCTGTGGGGCTCCATTGAGCTGTCCAGGGTCCTGGCCAGGCCCAGCCCTGCCCCAAAGGCTTCTCTTATCTGTCTTACACACACACACACACACACACACACACACACACACACACACACATACACCTACTTCCTGGAAATCAAAAGGAAACCAGAAGCTGTGAAGCTGGGCCAACCCCTACCATGCTTCAACTCTCAAGGTCTCAACAGCCGTTGCTGAAAAACTGAGAGGGACACAGAGCAGGCCAAGACTCATGGTCAACCATAGTCACAACCTGGGAGCCTGGCAAAGATGAGGAACTGGAGGGACAGTAGCACCATGCTGCCACTCAACGGCAAGCCTGGATGGGGTGGAACTTTGAAACTAACTGCTACTCCCTGTTGACCAGAGAGGGACAACGGGCCGGGGAAGCACAATGACGGCCAAAGAAGAGGTTGAAGAATGCCCAGGGCCACAGGCCGAGAAAGAAGAGGAGGAGCGCTATCAGGGTTGAGGGGTGGCAGTGGGGTGACTCCAGGGAGTCAGTCCTTCCAGAGAAAAGGCACAAAGGGCTCAAGGATCCCAGGGCTGCTCCAGGAGAGGGCTGTGAGCACCCGAAGGCTCCAACAGTAGAACGAATTGTCCCCAGTCACACATGGCTGCTGTGCCTCGTGTGACCCCCACTGACTCTGGAGAAAATGCTCCTTTCCTTCTTCCGAGAAGAAAATGCTGAGCCAGGGGAAGGGGCTTGTGGCAGCCTGTGGACCCCACAATGCCCCAGCTCTGGTCACTACTGTCCTCCACTCCATGCTGAATCAATGGGGCTGGTAAGAGGACTGAAGTGGGGCACACAGGTCAAGCGGTCACGACCGAGGTGTTTGGTGTTAGACATCATTGTCCTTGTGTCACAGCTCTGAGGGGGGGGGCTCCTAGTCATCCCTGGCTCTTGCTCATCTGTCCACTTGTTTACTATGAATTAGTGAGAGTATACACACACACACACACACACACACACACACACACCTAGGATCTCAGTACCCTCCATCACTTTCAATACTAAATCCTATATGAAGGGTAGATAGTTTAGGCCATCAAACCCTGCATTTGCTCTGCCTGAGCCTGGGAGCCTTGAGTGGGATTGAGAGCCAAGAGGGCAGCTGGGCAGGCCTGGCATCCAGGAGTGCCAGCCACCAGGGATACCCTGGAGCCGGTCCCGGCACACACAGCCCCACCCTCTCCTGCCAGAAGTCCCTTTCCACCACTGTTCTGGGGGAAGCAGTGTGACCAGCTGGGGAGAACCCTGCCTGAGGTGTCAGACAGGCTTGGGCCTGTCGCTGGGTCCTGGGCCAGGGGCTCGGCCTGTTGCCTCACCTGTAATAAGAGGCCTGCCACATAGGTTGTGCCAACTGTGCCAGACAGGGATTCAGAGCTACGTCAGGCTCTCTGTCAAACACAGAGCGGGGGAGGGCCGCAGGAGAGCCAGCAGTGCCTGCCTAGCCCTCTTGGCGCTTCCGTTGTGTGCTAGTCCCCGTTGAACCCCTGGCTCCATTCCTGTAGGTACTTAGTGAGCTTAAAACTCCCCAAGATGGATCGGAAAGGGGTCCCCAGTAAGCACTCTACTTTTGGAGGTGCCCAAAATGTGAAATAGGGTCTACTGGGCAGCCGACTGATCCAGAATGAGAAAGGCAAAAGGAAGAGCTGATTAGCAGTGGTCAGTAAAGCTAGGAAGACACAGGAGAGGCCAGAGAAGCCTAGCTGAGCGTCTTCCCTCCCTGAGAAAAGGAGACCTACGCCTTTGTCTCACGCCTGCAGGACCACCTGCTGTGGACTCCATCTTCAGGGCTGAAATGCTGTTCTAGGGACCTTCCTAGGCCTACTCATTCCCAGGCTCCTCCAGCCACCCCTCACTAGCTTGACCACATGCCCTCTGTCTGTGTCTTCTCTAGTGAGAGCTACCTGCCATCAATCTGTAGCTGGCTGAGCCCAAGAGCGGCCCTTGGTGGGTCAAACTGGCATGTGGCAGCCGTCCACACTCTAGTTTGAATGTTTACTGGCAACAGGCGTGGATCTGAGTCATCAGAACCAGGATCGGGAGGCTCTTGCTCTCTAGCCCATGCTAGCCCCCACTATATAAATAAGGGAAACTGAGGCACAGTTAAAGAAAGAAAGGTAGGGTAGGAGCCCTCTGTTCCTACGTGAGAGGGAGGAACAAATTGGAACAAGGGGACAGGGCTAAAATGTGTGTTTCCATGAAGACCCTGATGTCACACAGATAATCCCAATCTTACAGATGAGGGCCATGAGTGAAGTCAGAGGGTTGAATGATAGGGTTAAACGGGGTACACAGGGACTCCCATAACCTCCCATCCCACCCCCTATTTCCCTGTTGTGGTGGCTCTGCGTGGAAACTGGAGGGAAAGAAATAGGGTATGTGTACCACATGGATGAGATACTCCCCACAATCCCCACTGCATCGACCTGCCTATCCAGCCCACCACAGAGCAGCCCCTGAGCTGGCATGCCTTGAATCTTCATCCTCTCCAGCTTGCAGAGGATATACTAGCCCTGGGAGGATGGATTTCCCCAAGGCCACCTTCTCCAAATCCTATATTCACATCTTCTGTGGACTCCCCGTGGACCACACACACCCTTCCTCAGTTCCCTTGGTCACTCCTAAGGGTCTGATACCCTCATCTGGAGCAGCACTCACTGCTAGAACTACTATGTCCCCTGACTTACAGCTCTCTGCTTCATCCTGTATCAGAGGGACGAGCCCAGACAGGGACTGCAGAGAAACCCAAGGGCAAGGGACAGGGTAGCAGTGTTCTGTGTTTGCCTAGCATGCACCAAGGGGAAAGTCCCTTCTCCTAGCACTGAAGAGAGAGGAGAAGAGAAGGGATGGAGGGAATGGAAGAGAGAAGAGGAAGGGAAAGGGGAAGAGAAGAGGAAACAAACAAACAAAGAGAACCAACAGGTGTCCAGAGCAGACATCACTAAGTGATCCCTGTAACTTCTCCTGTTAAACCAAGGACAGCATCATAATTCCTGCCCAGGGCTCCAGGCAGCCACTATATGGGCTTGGCACTGGATACAGGGTCCACTTGGCAGGCTGAAAAGGCCAGGGTTCTCTAGCACAGTCTTACCATTCCACACCTCCCTCTGCTCTGGCTCAGCTGGATCAGACTCAAAGCTGGTCCAGCATACCAGAACAGTTGGCTGGAGGGACCATTTGACAACCTCTGGCCACAGAGAAACAGAGCTGACCCACTTCGGGTAGACAGCAGCTATGCAAGGCCACACCTAAAACTCCTGTTCCCAGACCCCACGATGGTCTGGGAAGAGCTTCTCACATCCAGGAGAGCCTAGGGGACTTACCTGTCCCATGAGGCTTCTCTGGGGGACATTGACCATGGGCTTGAAGGCACTTACCTCAACTATACAGGTATGAAAACTGGGACTTGCAGAGACCCCGTGACAAGTCTCAACATGAGGTAGGCTCCAACTCCTATACATACTTTCGATGGGGTTCCCATGGGCCACACACACCCTTCCCCAGTCTCCTTGGTCACTTCTGGGAGTCCAGTACCCCAGGGCTTTGTTCTCTTCCCCGAATGTCCCTCCTGCTGGTCCCACCACCCAGCCACCCGCCGAGAGATCCCCCTCCCAAGAGCTACTTGCCAAGCTATCAGCTACTGTCATGACCCCACGGCGGCCAGCAGGAACAGCCGCAGCAGCCCGGCACAGACCCACCTCTGGAAACTCCATGGTCCAGGGCCAGCAGGACAGGCACACATCTGCAAAAGGTACATAACAGGGGAGCAGCCTTGAAACTGGGAAGAAACTCAGGAACTCAACAGAACAGACTTGAGAACTAGCTAAGAGGCTAAAGTGGAGCCAGCAGGGGAACCCTCAGGGGCATTGGGCAGGGCAGCTCCCCTTACGAGTGTGCCCCTTCCCCAGCCCAGATGCACAGTACCCAGAGAGGTTCCACTACCGGTCCCACTAGGTGGGCACTTAACGATTAGGGACAGGAATAGAATGTCCTTGGTTCTATCACTGTCCACTGTCTCCTGGCTTGTTCGCATACTGGTGACTTTTCTTAATGACTGTCTCGATTCCTGGTGTCCCTATTCTGGCTTTGAGCCCCAGAAGCAGCTGAGGGATGGGCAGGAGGACATCTGACCCACAGAGATTCCAATGGCCTTGAGTCTGTCCAGCTATGCCAGTAGGTCAAGGAGGAGAGACTAGCTTGGGCTCTAGGGTCCCCTCATCCAGTCCCTCTGTCTCTGAGCTTTCACCTCTTCCTCTGCTAAGTGAGTTCCAATTCTTCCTGGCCAGATTGATGATAGGCAGGAGGAGGTGATGGGGGGAGGGGGTCCCCAGTTCTTTCCAGCGCCCTGTTTCTCCATTTCCCAACAAGAACGCAGCAGAGGCCCTTGGAAGGTGGCAGGCAGCTGAGTGCCCTGTCTGCAGCCCCACAGGCATTTGGCAAGGCTCCTCACCGTCTGCCACTTTAGGGTGTGATGATAGAACACGGTCAGTGCCAGGATAGACAGCACCAGGATGGGCAGCCTGTGGGGGGAGGGGGCAGCCACACAGAGTCTGCTGTCTGTCTAGGGAGCAGAGCCACTCGACCGAGGAAGACTTATAGCCAGAAAAGGAGCCACACTGGAGAAGCCTACAAAAAGAGGCTGCCATCTGGGAGGGCAACAAGTTGAAGGAAAGCGTGTGAAAGAGAAAGAGCTGCTGCTCTGAGCCCCCATAGCGATCAGTAGCCGCTGGCATCAGGCTCCAGAGTTGCTGGAGAGAATCCCATTGGTCTGTGGGATTGCTGGAGAAAAGCCCATTGGTTAGACGGCCAGCCTGAGCCAACTGTACATACTGGCTAGTTTGGTTTTTTTGTTTGTTTGTTTTTTGTCAACTTGTTATGAAATATGGTCATCTAGGTAAAGGTCATAAGTTGAAAAAAAAAGGCTTCATCGGATTGGCCTGTTGGCAAGTTTTTATGACATTTTCTTGATGTAAGAGAGCCCAGTCCACCATGAGTGGTGCCATCCATAGGTCCTGGGCTGTATAAGAAAGGTAGATGAGCTTGCCTCTGCTCCTAGAGGTCCTGCCCTGACTTCTCTCAATGATGGACCATGATTGGATGTGTAAGCCAAATAAACCCTTTCCTCCCCCAAGTCACAGCAATAGAAAGCAACCCAGGACAGCCACAGCGGAGACAGACAGACAGCTCACACTCCATCAGGACAGTGGGACAGACCCCCAAGGTCCCTAAAGTTCCTCTAACTTTGACCCTGCAGCCACCTCCTGCCTCCACCATTGGCCAGCGCCGTGGCCTCTGCTCCATGCCCAAACCACAGAGACGCTCCGAGGTGTTCACAGAGCCATTGCCCGTCTCTGCACTGTCTGGGCTGAACTGTCATCCCGTGTCCCCTGTGTAACCTCATCCCAGTGTCATCTTCTCTCTGGCTGCGGCCATTGGTGTCACACAGCCAGACAGTCTGAAGTCCATGTTCAAAGCAAAGCAACTAGCCACCTGCTGGCCCAGGAGGCAGACGAAGCCTGTGGACTCCCCTCAAGCACACTGCCACCACCACCATTCATGCAAAGCACTGCGGAAGGGCGGGCAGGATGGGGCAGTCCTCCTCAGGAAAGCCAGTGTTTGTATTGCCAACAGAGGCTAGGGTGGGATTCGCTATGCGTACAGAACCAGAGAGGTCTGGGCACCCAGGTGCTAGCGTCTGTCAGCTCCTGCCAGCAAGCTCAGAGCCATGACCAACTCTATGGCCTGACTGGAGAACTGGAGTGACCCTGCTCTCTGCCTCACCCTGCTCCCGCCACACACACACACACACACACACACACACACACACACACTCCCAGTCTTACCAGCCTTGTGCCCTCTCCCTTGGGTCACCTTTATCTCAGCCATCTTCCCCATTAACTACTGTTCCTCTGCCCTCAGCAAACCACAGCCCCTCCCCTCTTCCTTGGCTAACAGCACTGTCTGGCTTTGTACTAAGAGCCCCAGGGATGAAGGGCAATCACCAGGAGACAGAAAATGTAGGATCTGGGACCACGCTCCGTGCCACAGCATCTTGCCAAACCACTGACCTGTCCAGTGTCCTTCTTATTTAAACGCAGTGTTCAGGAATCTGGGCCAGAAGCCAGCTCAGTAGATGGGGTCACTGATGTCTCACTGCCATCGCTGGAGCAGACCCAGGGAGGCCCAAGGACTGAAGGCCAGGGTAGGCTAGGCACAGCTCTCTGCCTACTTGTAATTCTTCATCCCTAGGGTTCCCGGGAGATGGCTGGGGAGACCCGTAGATTAGAAGATGACATTGAAACCAGTACAGAGCCTGGGTGGAAGGGAACCCCATGAGGGCTCACTCCAGTGTCTCGTAGGATGGTGGCAGCCCTCTGGCCTCAAGCATCTCAAGCAGGTACAGCTGTTGGCCCTCTTATTGGTCCACAAGGCCCAGGTATCCTCCCTCAGAGGGACCTTGGTGTTTCTCAAGACTCCGGTGTCATCAGAGCAGTGCTGCTGCACTCTCACTGTACAAGACAGGTTGGGGACAACGACAGTACAGTGACCACACAGGCTGGCCTTTGCCTCTGGGCTCTTTGGTCAATCCATGAGGAGGTGGCCAATACATTCATACAAGCAGGTGAACGGTACAACCAACAGAAGTCCTCATAAGGTCAGGGCCTCTTCCCTCGGTCCCTGCCCAGAGCATCCTTGGGACACATCCCAGCAGGACAATGATGTGGGTGACGCCTGTGTGTGCGTGTGTGGGTGTGTGTGTTGGCAAGTTTGCGTGTCAGGTACGTGGAGAGCAGAGGACAAATTCAGATGTCGTTTCTCTGGAACTGCCCACATTGCTTTTTGAGAGAGGGTCTCTCACTAGCCTGAAACTCGAAGGTGAGGCCAGGCTGGCTGGCCAGCAAGCTCCGGGAAGCTGCAGATCTCTGTCTGTCCAGTGCAGGGATTGCAAGCTCACACCCCCTCACACACGTGGTCTTTTTCCACTTGGATGCCGGGGATAGAAACTCGGAGCCCTCATGGTGAAAGCAAGTCCTTCGCCAACTGCACCATCTCCACAACTCTTGACAGCGGATCTTTGAACTGGCAGAAATGGGAAGGTTGCAGCAGTAGCAGAAGTCTGCTGAGGCTGATGCGGTCCTGCCTTCCTTCCAGCAACAGCCAGCACCCAGACCCAAGAGCCCCTGTCCTGAGCCCACCTCCCCGAGCCTCTTTCTCTCGCTTGCAAATGGCGGCCGATGTCCCAGGACTGTGATAGAAGCCAGAGATGGAGTTCCCTGGACGGCTACAGCATGCATTCAGTAGGAACCCACGGTCTCCGTGGTCATCCCAGACACACCCTGGCTCTCACAGGAGGCTTGGTGGGGAAGGGCAGGCACGCATGCTCTGGGGTGCTGCCACGAGAGCTGGGCACCTTCCGTTGCACCGTTTAACCTCCCTGAGCAGCTTTGCCAGCAGTTTCCGGGAAATGGCGCATAGAGCCTAGGAGGTACCTGTACACAGCAGGCGATTAATTAGTGCCAGGCTCAATAAACCTGCACTCCTTGAAGGTCCGGACAGCAGGAAAGAGGTGCCAAGTCAGGCATCATCCACTCCCTGCCTCTGAGGTTTAGCACACAGTAGGTGTTCAACCCAGTGAAGGAAAGCACATCAGAGCCCACCTGGTCTGACTGTCCCAGCCCCTGCCCAGCTCCTTCCCCTCCCCCTCCCTTGACTCCCCCCAGCTGGAGCTCTAATTGGCAGGGCCCGCCCACCCGCTGTACCCCTCCTCCCCTGCACAGGCTGCATTGTGCAACCTGTGATTGCAGCCTCCTGCCTCCTTCTCCCATACCTCAGCCCCTTCTCCAGCAGAAAGGGGGCCCCGGCCTATTGTGCAGCTCCTGCTAACAGAAGAATGACCTCACCAGGCCCCTGAGAAGGGCAGGAGCGGGGGACAGGGCCCAGGTTGAGAAAGGCCTGGAGGCTGTGGCCTGGCACAAAGGCTGAGTGGTAGGGGGGGCCCTTCTAAGAGGGTTTTCAGGGGATGGGAGATGACAGAGAGCTTTTCATGAGAGGAAGAACGGGGAAAGGGAGCTAGTCCTTAAGAAAAGGCTCTAGGGGAGATTTCCACAGGCAGCCATGTGCTGGAGGGGGGATTTCAGAGATGAGGAAACAGACAGGATGGGTGAGCTTGCCCAATAGCCGCCTTGGACCTACAGTCCTTTTGTCTGTAGCCTATGCCCTTGTCTGTAAAATGGGCTTGTTGTGGGGTCTGTATCCTATCTACTGTGAGTGTCAGGTACAAAGCGCACGCTGGGTATCCAAAATGATGGTCCCCTCCTCCTACCTTTTCTTCTCCATCTTCTTCCTCTTCTTTCTTCCCCTCCTTCCTTCCCTCCTCCTCCCCTCCTTCCCTACCTTCTCCTTTCCTTCTTTCTTTCCCTCTGCCTTTTCTTCCTGTTTCTCCCCCTCCTTCCCTTCCCCTCTCTCCTCCTCCTCCTTCCCCTTGCCCTCAGCTCCTTCCCCCCCCATCCTTCTCTTCCTCCCTCTCCTCCCCCTCTGACTGGTGGTGCTGGATCTCAAACCCAAGGCCTGGCACAGGCCAAGAAGCACTCCACAGAGCTCTAGCCCAGCCTCTCTCTCTGTGGCTCTGATGTGGGTCTTGCTGAGCCACCCAAGCTGTTCTTGGACTTGGCTTAGTTTCCTGAGTAGCTGGGATTGCAGGTGTGGTCACTAAGCCTGGCTCCCCTCCCTTTATAGACATCTCTCAGCTCTTGTCACCGGCGCCTGCTGACCACCCTTAAGCTGCCCAGCACGTGCTTCGCCTGGATCAGCACCTGCGCTCCACTGCCTGCCCGAGGCTCCCGAGCTCCAGTGAGGTGGACTTGAGAAGAGGCAGAGTATAGGATGTGAGGGAGAGCAGGCACTGGCCAGACCTTCAGACTCCTTCACTATGAACAACCAGCCTCTCCCTCAATACTGGGCCTGCTCCCCAGACCCAGTGAGCTTCCGTAAAGACTAGGTGACTGTTTCACCCCTGGGCGGGGAGTGTGGCTCTGTGGTAGAGCATTTGCATGCATGAGGTCCTGGGTTCAACCCTTGGCACTGCTAATACATTGAGAAACTAAATGTTTTGATTTTCTTTCTGTGTGTATGTGTGTGTGTGTGTGTGTGTGTGTATGTGTGTGTGTGTGTGTGTGTGTGTGTTTGTAAGTGTGAATTGTCACATGTGTGGAGGTCAGAGGACAACCTCAAGCATCAGTCTTCATCTCCTGCCTTGTTGGAGGCTGTCTCTTTGCCGTTCCCCGCTGTGTGCTCCAGGCTAGCTGGCCTCTGAGCTTCCAGAGATTCTGTCTCTACTGCCATGTCTCCATGGGAACATGAGGATTATAGGTGCATGGCTTTATGTAGGCTCTGGGGATTTGAACTCAGATCCTCATGCTTTCTCAGCAATCCCTTCATTCACTAACCATCTCATAACCCCTCTCCCCTTGCTGAGCTTGTCTTCACTGAGACCATTTCCCACAGCTCATTCCCCAGAAGATTCCGTCTTCCTTGCAGGGTGACCAGGCCTATTTAGCTTCGGTCCCTGTGGGTTCCCATGGTGGTGATGTTCCTGGCCAAGCCGGTGTGGGCTCTCAGCCTAGTTAGAAGATCTGCTTTTCCACAAAGCCCCTGGCAGGGAGTTCTCTGAGGGACAGGACTGATTTCAAATGGATAATTTATCCAGTGACACATCTCTGCCCAGCCTGTGCTGACTCGGACTTGGGGACACCATGCAGAGGGCTGCCAGACTATAGCTTGATTCTATAAGGGGCGACACTCAGATGTGTGTGGCCCCTGTCCAGCCAGGAGACCAGCATGACAAGAGGCACACAGGGCCAGGAACGAGCAAGGAGCTGAGTCTGAAATGGTACAAGAAGACCGGCCTTCCCCGGCTGAGCTTTTGGTAACCTTGTGCTGGCCTTGGCAAAGAGCCATACACAGAGAACACAGCTGAGCCAAAGCCACACCTCTCGAGAAACCGTGACAGAATAAACAGGAGCTCGTGGGGACTCACCCTGCAGTGACAGGCAGTCTACTGGGACACAGATAAAAACCATACCAAGAGGAGGGTGGGGAGACGGCTGAGCAGTCATCAGCTGGTTGTTCTTCCAGAGGATTCACTTCAGTTTCCAGCATGCACATGGCGGCTCGTGGTCTCCTTGGGTACCAAGCACCCACGTGGTGCTCAAACATCCACGCAGGCAAAAGACCCATCCACATAGAATCATCCAAATGTATGAATAACAAAAGCAGAGCTGAGGAGATAGTTCAGTCACCCTGCAAGCACCGAAATCTAAGCGTCATCCCCAGAACCCACGCAGGAACCGAGACACTTCTCCATATGCTTGCAATCCGGGTGCTGGGGAGGCGGGGCCTCGGGATCCCTATCCCTGGGTTCCGATGGCCAGCCAGCCTAGCTTTATCAGAGGACATTCTAGACCAATGAGAGACCCTGTCTCAAGAAAAATGGCATCGGAGGAAGAAGGCCCAAGAACGTCCTCTGACCTCAAGCGTGTGACCTCGAACACGTTACAACACACATGTACAAAAATGTTACAATGACGAGTCGTTCTGTGAAGAGATGTGTCTTCATCTACTAGTGTCTCCTGTGTGCCAGGCTTCCCAGGTATTGGCCTGGTCATTCCTCATGTGGACCGTAGCCCCATGATAGGTACTGTTCATATGTGGGGAAACTGAGGCCCGTTATGTGTTGAAACCACCGGGAGGCCCCAGAGCCTGGCTCTGAGCTGACAGCTTCGAGAAACAATGAGAGAGGTGGCTCGGCCACACCCATCTTGTTTCCTTGATCTGCCTGGCTCCATCCCTCACCGGCACCTCTTTCCTTCTGGGAGTGCAGACACCCTCTATCTTGTCACCAGAGTGATCACTCGGGGAGGGCAATGACGACACTCCTGTATCTTTCCGAAGGGCCCTTTCCGGAAAACACGGCGTCAGCCTTCCCTGTGTCTTCATGAGGGCTGAACTCCTTCGATTGTCTGGCAGTCCATTTGCTGGGGAGAGTCAAGTACCTGATGGGTCCTCACTTCACCTGCCCTACAGGAAACAGATTCAATTAGAAAAATCTATTGCTAATTTGAAAGCTCTGATTCTATAATTTCCTACAGGGAAGACATGTAAATTGCGTGTTATTTAACACCCTTTCACGGCAGGTGAGTTCCACGGGGGGCAATTACAGCCGGCTCTCCACTCTTCTTATAGGCTCCTGACAAGGGGAAGGGGGGAGAAGGAGAAGGGGGAGGGAGATGGAAGAGGAAAGGCGACTATTTCAAAGCTGGTCTCCAAGTAGCTGTCAGAACACAGAATCAGAGGGACCTAGGCGGAGCCAACTGACTGGCTTCTGGTTCCCAACCTGTGTCCACCCAGACACATCTGGTCTTTCTCCAGCTGCCTAGAGAATCGCCACAGCGTGGGGAGCGGGGCAGGACACCCCAAACCTCACTGCAGCCCTCCACCACCAACCAGGCTCCCGTCCTGGTCTGGGGAGACGTTAGCACCCCCCCTCCTCTATCTGGGCTGCATGGGGACCAAACCCTAACTGAATGTAAGCGTGAAGGGGTAACTGAAAACTGCGGAGGGCCACTTCCTGTGAGGAGAGCCAATATGGGCAGCTGGACCCTAACACTCCCACTCGGGCCCCGGTTCCCACTCTCTCCTCACCCCCCTCCCTCGAGCCCTGAGGAGGCCTTACGCTGGAAGGACCAGGATCCTTTCTGGATTAGGGGGATTTTTAGGTGACCATTTTCTCCCACCCAGTGTAGTGAAAGGGTGTGTACACATCCTGCCCATTGGCACACATTTGCGCACGCGCGCGCGCACACACACACGCCAGGCAGGCACCAAGGAAACAGAGGCTATAGGTCCTACACTCCTCTGGGGCTGGGAGCTGCAAAGGGCCAAGAGCAGCAAAGCCATGTCTATAGCTTTCACACTCTGTTCTCCGCTGTCGTCTGGCTTGCTTCCTGGGTTCCGCTTGGCCCGCCTGCCTGCTTTGCTCCCTCTTCCTGTGCATTTCATACATTCATTCTTCTGCCGCTTTGCGTGTGGACGTGCACGCGTGCACATTTGCGTACGTACAGGCTGGGCACATGCGTGTGGCACCCAGGAAACAGTCTGAGTGTCGTCCGTCCACCTTGCCTTTTGAGGCAGGTCGCTCCGCTCTGTGGGACCTGGAGTTATGCGAGGCTGGTGACTGGCTAGCGAGCCCTGGAGATCTTCCCGTCTCTGCCTCCTCAGCATGGAACGATAGACGTCAGCCGTCACGTGTGACGAGCTCTTTACTGATTCCATCCCCTCTCTCCTTCCCTCGTGCCCATCTTTAACAAAGGAAGTGTTTCTCGGGCTCTTTCCACAGAGCCCTTCCATCCGGCCCCTGTAGGCGTGCCAACCCCGGGTTCCCTCTTGAGTGGTCATCGCCCTATCTGGAGCTGCCCAAGGCTGGTAAAGTAAAGGAACAGTAAAGTCTGATGCCTCCCCTGTGGAGCTGAGAGCAGACACCTACCCCAGGAAGCAAGACCTGGATTGGGATGCTCGGACAGCGTTACAAGCTGTGTGTGAGAGCCCCCGCCACCTGCTGGCACAAATGAGAATTGCAGTCTGGTGCCTTCACTCATGGGTCTCTCCGGAAAGCTGCTTTAGGTATTTTTCAAAGATGTGATATTTTCATAGGTTCGAGGTATTTCGGCTTCAGTGTTTATTTTCTCCCCTCGGCGGGACAGGAGGGGCCAGCCTGCTCTGTGCTAGGTGGGAACCAGGGATGCCGAGGCCGGCCTGCCATGGCCCCTGCAGGCTGTGAGGACTGAGATTCAGCAAGTGCGTACACAAGGCGATATTTAATCACAACAGAGCTATGCCTAACGAGGAGACGGCAGCACTGGTCCCACTTGTTCTACAAGTAGGTTTGATTGGCCCAAGGTGGGGCTCAAACAGGGACTCCAGACTGCCGGACCCCAGGAGGCCGGGGGGTGGGGGGGTGAGCTCACTGCCAGGGTATAGAAACCCCACCACCTCCAGCGAGTCGGCAAAATAAAAAAACTCTGTCTAACAAGTCCCCAGGGAACAGCTGCTTCTCTGAAAGCCGGTTTCAGCCAGTCCTGGCCAGGACCAGGGTTGGACCAGTCTCCCTGCAGAGACCACGAGGGGACAGTGCAGAGCAGAGCACTGAGTCTTCACGTTCATCCTGGGACCACGTTCCTCCATCCTCGCCCCTTCCCGCCAAACCAACCCAGAGGCTTCCGGGCCACCTGGGAAGACCCATCTCCTCCCTGCCTCGGTTTCCCCTGCTGCAGAGTGAAAGGTCACCCTGAACAGTGGAAAGGCGTATCTGAAGCGTCATTTGACCCTTCCCATCCAGCTCCCTTCCCCAGTGGGTGTCCCCAGTGGTCCCAAAGACTAAAATCAAAATGGTCGGCTGGCTGCGGGACAAACAGGACCCTCTGACTGCATAGTGAGCAGAGGTGAGACAGGGAGCAGGGCCTGTTCCCATGGGACAGTTGCCTCCTGCCATCTTTTAGAGGGCCGAGCAGAACAGACATCCTGACACCAACGTTACTCTCTGGGCTTCGCCCCAACCTCCTTGAGCTGTGGCGTGAAGCCCCTCGGGACAAGCCATGTATCCCTATAGACGTGAGGAGAATCCAGGCAGGCCCCCACCCAGACCCTGTTCAGACCCTGTTCCTGAGCTGTCGTCACAGCCGTGTGCCCGGGGGCAGGATCCTTAGCTCCTCCCCAGTTCATCTGTTATGAGGTCATGGGGAGCTGCCTGCTAGCCGGCGTCAGGAGCAGATGAGCTGGCGACACAGAGGACAGAGTAGCTAGGCCTCAACTCCGATGGAGGCTGTGGTGCAGGCCAGCCTGGGCCAGCGTCCTGGTGTAGGGTGAAGGCGGGAGACGGGAGACACTAAAACTATCACACCTTGCATGATCACAGGACTCCTGGAATCTACTCCCTTACTCAGCCACACACACCCTGCTTTTGATTAGAGAAACTGAGATCTGGGGAAGCAATGACACACTCAGTGTCACACATCACTGGGGCACGGTGAGAGTCAAACCCTGGGCTGCACACAAGGTCAGTTTGGCTCATCAGGGGGAACAGCCAGCCTGCCCTGCCTGGGCTGCTGCAACAATTACTGCTTTTTAAAACCATACCGGCACTTCCTCAGTTTGGCCTCAAGAGGGCAGTAGCATCCCATC
This sequence comes from Psammomys obesus, assembly GCF_907164565.1. NCBI lineage: Eukaryota > Metazoa > Chordata > Mammalia > Rodentia > Muridae > Psammomys > Psammomys obesus. The sequence goes on from NW_026596085.1 coordinate 16,152,601, forward strand.
TTTCGGTAGTTTGGAGGCCCAGTATCTTCTTTCAACCCCTGTGCAGCCAGGTGTGGGAATTCGCCCAGCAGACACGGAGACACAGAGCGGCAGGCTGCCTTGGTGCAAACACCGTATAAAGAAGGGTGAAGGGTTTCGAAGGGCCGACCGGGGCCAGGTTCTGTCGTTAGCTCTGTGTCTGTCTTGATGTGCTGCGATAAAAGTGAGTCCCTGCCCATCTGTGGGCCTCAGTTTCCTGGTAAAATGTATCTGCCACTGAGTAGGGGGTTGAAATTTGGCAACCTCACACTTGTTCCGACAACACAAGGTTTTCCAAAATTGTTCCTTGGTTGGCTGCAGCCCTCCTCCCTCTTGTCCTGTGGCCTCTGCCGACTCGGAAGCAGGATCTATGGGCTTGAGCATGCCCAGCTCTCTGGTCAAAGACTGTAGAGAAGGTCAGGGGCCATCAGGGGTGGAGTCATAGCCCCAGAGAGCCAGACGTGGGAAACCTGGCCTCTGCCTGCCTGGCCAAGAAAAGCTTGGAGTCCAAAAAGGCATCCCATGAGTCAAGGCTCAGCCTCAGCCTTAGGTACCATGACCACAGATTTCTTTCTTCCTTTGACCTTGCTGTTTTTCCTCTGTAGAAACAGGTGTAGCCAGGAGGGATAGTGAGGGGTGTGTGTGTGTGTGTGTGTGTGTGTGTGTGTGTGTGTCTGCCCTAGGCCCTGCACAAGAACATACACACACATACACACACATACAGTCCCTTCCAGCACTCCAATGGGGAGATGCCTGAGAAATTCTCCACTCCTAACCCAGAGCCTACCCCAGGCAGTTGGATAAACACTCCTTCTAGGGCGACAGGACAGGAAGATGCCAGAGACCACTTGAACCCCTGGTCTCAGGTCACCCCCAGATGAAGAAGCCATGAGAAGAGATTCTCAGCTTGATCTTAGGAGGCTAGCCTTGAGACCTGGGACATGCATTCCTGCTCGCAGCATCCCAGGTTCTAGATGGCCAGTCTGCAAGGCCAGTGTCAGGGAGGGCCATGAAAGTGTCCCTTAAGCCACTTCTCCCCGGGGCAGCAGTAGCTCGATGCTGTCATTAGGTCCTTGGTGGTAGAGGGAAAACTCCAAGGCTGAGGTGAGTTGTCCCCAATTGGTGCAGGAGAGATGGTCTTTCTCTCCATCCTCTAGAGAGTTCTGGACTGCTGGATGGAACTCTGAACCATCATTGACCAGCCAGGGATAAGCCGAGTCCCTCTGTGATGATTAAGCCCAATCGTCAGGTAGGTAGCCTCTGGAATGGCCAGGAGTCATGCCAGTGGGTCAACCTGGCATGTTTCCAGAAAGCGTCAACTGAAGGGAGAAGCCCCTCTCCCCAGCATGGACTGTACCTTACAGCCAGTGGCCCAGATGGAAAGGTTTGCTTCCTGTAGGCCAGGAGTTCGAGGACAGCCTGGTCTACAAAGCGAGTGCAGGACAGCCAGGGCTACACAGAGAAACCCTGTCTCGAAAAACCAGAGAGAGAGAGAAAGGTTTGCCTCTCCATTTTACCTCTTACTGCGTCATGCCTCTACCTCCTCCTCCTGCTGCCGCTGCTGCCACCATCGCTGCCACTATCACCACGCCCGTCCTCCACTCACATCTGATGCCTACAGTTCCAGCGTAGGCTGAAGACCAGTGTGACTGACTCTCTAGACATCCACCAGGCCTTCGGGGCCAGACTGGAACTGCCGAGACATCCTCACCCGTGGGCTGAGCAGCTGCCTGGTTCTCTGCCTCTTCAGTGTGCAGACAGCTATTGCTGATTACACCGTAAGCCAATCTAAGGAACGCCCCTTCAAATGTCCGTCCACCCTATCGGCTCTTTTCCTCTAGAGAACCCTGGCTGATGTGCCCCCCAGCAGCCCACCTCTCCCTCTGAACCCCTCTCATAGAATGCCACCGCTGTGCGCCACGTCCGAAAGCTGAAACCTGGCGCCCTACTAAACTTTTGGGTCTCCCTGATGAGCTTCATACCTTCCAAGCCTTGTGGGTCCTCCTAGCCCACCTTGTGTGTGATGAAGACCAGACTGAAGTACATGCAGTTGTCCTTTGGGACTAGACACACACTTTTACCATGTCTGATGAATCCCCCAATCCCTGGGCCATGGCTAGCCGCTGGCCAGTTTGAGGCTACAAAACACACCCTTCACGGTGGAAGGAAATGTGCCTCTACTCCAGAAAGGGCAAAGGGAAGAAATCTGGTCAGAGCTGCCCACCTAGAGAAAGAAGAAAAGGCCCAGAGGCAATGTTCTGCTTGAGGAGAAAATCTGATTTAAGGAGAAGGCCACTGTCCTCTCCCAGCAGGAGGTGCACTGTGCAATGTCTCCCTTCGGCCACTAGGGGCGCCTGACTACACAAGCTGGGAAGTCTGCAGCCCTAGCCAGGGTAGGCATGTTCAGAGAACCACAGGGGGAGCTAGTGGGAGAAGCCAACAAGGAAGACAGGAGACCCTTTAGCTAGCCTAGGTGGCCTCTCCAGTCCTCAGCAGGGAAGGGCATGATTACTGTCCTCCATCAACTTTATAGTCCATGCAGCCTCCGTGCCTGATTCCCACAGCCCGGGCCCTCTACGGCCTCCTACCCAAATGCAAGCCTTGAGCTAGCTCCCAAGTTTCAGTCAGGCGGGCAGTGCTGCCTGGGGTTAGCCAGGTCCTGCATAGAGCTGGGGACAGACGCAGGGCCAAGAGAGATCTCCTTAAGGGCACCCCCACACCCGCCAAACGGTAGAATGCCTCTGCCTTCGTCCCAAGCTGGAGGCCTTATGTTGTGGGTGTTGTTTCCTCTAAACCCTCACAGTCGTCTCTGTTTTCTGTGACTGTCACAGGATTCCTGAGGCTTGGTAATTCATAAAGGAAGAAAGCTTCTTGATGCTCAGGGTTCTAAAGGTCGGGGAGTTTGAGAGCGGGCAGTCACATCAGGTGAGGGCCTTGTGTGACAGCAATGTCACTTGGTAGGCGCTGCTATGAGAGGGAGCAAAACACGAGGGGCTGTGGCGGGCGCTCAGTGGTGGTAGCCTTACGCTACAAGCATGAGGAACCCCCCTAAGTTTGAGTCCCCAGCACCCACATAAAAGCTGGTCCTGGCTGTGCATGCCAGGAGCCCCAGCACTTGGGGGCAGAGACAGGCACGGCCCTGGTACTCCCTGGCCAGCCAATCTAGCCAAAGTCCCAAGAGCTTCCGGTTCACTGGGAGGCCCCGTCTCAAGGCGATAAGAGGGAAGAAAAGAGGGGGACACATAGCGCCCTGCTCTGGGCTCCACGCGCATGTGCTCTGGGCTCTACATGTATGTACATGGTCATCCACCCTCACATGCAACCCGACACACACACACATGCACACACAACACTAGGGCCAACCTCACCTTTAACAACCTGCTCTCATGGTAACTCACACAGGCCCAAGAGCTCACTCACTGCTGTGGCTACTGAGCCAGTCACAAGAGAAAGGCTTGGGATCCTCTTAGCCACACAATCAGCCTGAGCTCCAGCGGGGGACAAACCATCTTAAGATCGCAGCTCCTGAAGGCGGGATCCAGTTCCTCCTCTAATCTCAGCCACACAGAGAACGACACAGCTTCTCCTGCTCCACCAAGGAGCCTTCTAAAATTGTGTCATCGCTGCCATCCTTGGAGGGAGCGAGAGCCAATCCAGAGCAAAACCCTGGGTTCTTTGTGCACCCCTTAACTGCTGGTACTGACAGCCCAAATCCAGTTTGGTCCTTCCCCTGACCACTGGGCTCAGCCCCGGTAGGAACTCTAACTCCTGCCCTTTCAGTTTTTATCCTGCAAGCCTCGAGCCTGGCCCTGACTACGTGTTTACCACCTTTCAATGTTTACAGCTGTGACTGCACTGGGTGTGTGGAAAGTGTCTATGAAACATCTGCCAGAGAATGGCGACATCCCCACCCACAGCAAATGCTCCCCACCCCTCGAAGTCCAGCAAGAACATCACCACTGTGTCCCAAGTGTATCTGTCACTATGTATGCCTGCTCGGTATAATCTCATCATGTCATTCCCGCTGGCCTCAAATCCAGGCCTCCTGCCTCAGCACTACAGAGTGCTAAGATTACAAGTCCACATGCCTCCATGTCTGGCTCTGCCCTGAACTTCATGCTAAGCATTCATTTCTTTGTGTTCCTTTAAAGATTTACTACCTCTGAGTTTCATTTCTTTTTTATTGCAGTAAAAGACACTTAATATAAAATTCACCATCTGGACCACTTTCAAGTACACAGTGCCACAGCAGTAAGTTTTATCCAGTGTGGTGCAGCCTTCGATGCCATCCATCTCCAAAACTCCTAGCAACTGACACATACTGTTAAATTACAGTTTTGAACTGCTGATGGCATATGAAAACGCAATTGGAGGCTAGAGAGATGGAGCAGCAGTTAAGAGAATTTGCCACATTTGCCGAGGACCCGAAAGTGGTTTCGTATCACTCACCCCAGGAGGCTCACAACCACAATTCAACTCCAGCTCTAGAAATCTGGTGCCCTCTTCTGGCCTCTGAGGGTACCTGCATTTTATGTGCATACACATAAAATGCATACACACACACACACACATACTTAAAAATAATAAAAAGTAAACCTTTAAGAATGAAACTGCTTTTCTGCATTTTTTTATATTAAACAAATTTACCAGACTCTTGTAACGATTTATAGTATGATTCTTTTGCATTTTCTGTTTATATAGTTCTAGCATCTGCTGATACCATGAGAATATGACGCTGTTGATTTATTTTTCCAGTTTAACTATACTAACCAGCACTAAACCACGGGGTTGAAAAGAATTGCCTAGAACTAATTTAATCAATCCGCTTCTTCTCTTAATGTAACAATTTCAATGCTGTGCTGGAGTGTCGGCTGGCACCTCCGTCTTCATTCTTTAGACACATTTTCATCAAGTTAAGGACATTTATTTCAATGGATAAATCATTTTTACAATGAAGAAATGCCAAGCTTTTGTTTTGTTTCACCTTGCCGGGTTTTTTCAGAGAGAGAGAGAGAGAGAAAGAGAGAGAGAGGCCAGAAGAGGCCATCAGATTCTCTGAAGCTAGACTTAAGAGGTGTTTTGTGAACGGCCCCACAGCAGTGCTGGGAACCGAACTCGAGTCCTCTGCATGAGTAGCAGAGGACTCTTAACCTCCGAGCCATCCCTCCAGCCTTCTTTCTGTTTTCTGCCACAAAGTCTCAGTATGTAGCCCAGGCTGGCCTCTAGCTGGCCATCCTCATGCCTCAGCCACCCACACAAGGGCCGGGGGTTTCAGGTGTGTACCACCTCGTCCAGGATAATGCTTTCTTCTTTCAGGTCAGTTTTTAACACACACACACACCCACACAAACACGTGCACCCATGTACATGTCACAGGATAGTGTCAGCTGTCATTCCTCAGGAACCACTCACCTTCTTTTTGAGACGGTGACTCTCACAGGCCCGGAGCTCACCCACCGGGTGAAGCTGGCTGGCTAGTGAGCCCCAGGTGTGTCACTACGGCCAGCTCTCCACTGCTGGGACTATAGTGTGCACCACCACACTGAAACTTTCTCTTTTGTTGTTGTTTGTTTTTGAGACAGGGTTTCTCTGTGTAGCCCTGGCTGTCCTGGAACTCACTCTGAGGCTGGCCTCAGACTTGGAGATCTGCCTGCCTCTGCCTCCCACGTGCTGATATTAAAAGCACCCAGCTACACAGGTGTCTGAGGGTGGGGTTCAAACCCTTGCACTTGCAAGGCAAGCGATTTCCCAGCGGAGCCATCTCCCCGGCTTCCTTCTCACCCTCCCCATCTCTGTTCTGAGGATTTAACCCAGGGCCTCGTGCATGCTAGGCCCACACCTCACTCAAGCCTCAACCTCAGTGGCCTTGCCTGTGGCTTTTACATGTAGACTCTCAACGCTTCTAGGTGGTGCTTGTACTTAAGGGGCATGACCTAGTCACTTTCAGGTCTGCTTGTGTGTGCGTTTGTTTTAGATAGAGCCTCATTCTGTAGCCCAGGCCGTCCCCAAACTCACCATCCTCCTGCCTCAGTTCTCCTGAGGAGCTGAGGTTACAAGCTCCTGTCACCAAACCTAGGTCCTCTGGATGTTTTAAAAATTCAACCCAATAATTGTCTTTTAACAAAAGCTTGGCCCCTTCAGCGGTACACTGAGAGTTTGCTTACATCGCTCTCTAGGCTCTTCTTCAACTCTGTTTGATTAGCTCAAAGGTGGGCATGCATGTGCCGTGGTGGGTGTGTGAGGGTCAGAGGACAACATTCGGAATCGGTTCTCCGTCCACTGTAGTGCCTGGGCTTTGACCCCAGGTAGTCAGGCTTGACGGCAGCAGCCTCTGCTGTCTCACAGCCCTCTCGAAACACATGGCTAATTTTTAGTGCCTGCTGTGAGAATTTTAGCACGGCACCTAACATCATCTAAGCTCGGCCAGTGTGCCTGCCCTCCTCCTCAATAACAGAAGGCATTTGAAAGCTCTAATTTTGAGCATCCTCTTCCAAATTACATGGTACCATCCAGTATTTTCGTGCTGGCCTGTCTCTCTCCACCGTAAATTAGGAGTCATTATTGTGGAGTCGTGCAGCCCATATTTATGGATTTCCTCCCCAAATATTTGCCGATGTCTGTGCCCATCGCTCCCTTTTATATAGCTGGCTTTTCCTCCAGAATAATTTTGATTCTGCCTCCAGTACATTGCATGGAGGGAGGGCTTCCTTTGGCGAGGCTGTTCTGGTGGCAGGCATCTCCCAGGTTTTGTGTGTGTGTGTGTGTGTGTGTGTGTGTGTGTGTGTGTGTGTGTGT
>NW_026596085.1:16159423-16161852 GCF_907164565.1 Psammomys obesus
TGTGTGTGTGTGTGTGTGTGTGTGTGTGTGTGTGTGTGTGTGTGTGTAAGCGTGTAAGCCAGATTCTTGAGAAGCTGGGGCCTGGGGCTCACCAAGTAGATGGGGCTGCCTGGCTGGCTAGTTTACTCTGGGGATCTGGCTGTCTCAGCCCCCTCAGTCCTGGGATTAGACACACGCCCCCATGCCCGGCATTTTTACCTGAGTTCCAACCTCATGGCAAGTGCTCAGCCACGGAGCCCCGCCCCCAGACCCCGAGAGTGTGCCTTTGTCTGAAGGCAGCTGTCCATCGCTGCTTTCCCAGCATGCTGAACGTATAAGCCCCTGACCTGTGGTACCAGCACCGGGGAGGCTGAAGCGGGAGGCTCACGGCTTCCAAGCCGGCCGAGGCTACGAAGGGAGACCCTCTCCTATCCCGTCCCCACAGCAAAGAAAATTCCCGTGTGTTCTGCCTTCGGTTGATGAAGACAAACGCTAGCTGGTCCTTGGTCATTTAGGGAGAATCTCCTTTCTCTGGTGCGGTTTACCTCCGTCTCTTTTCTTCCCATGGCCTTAGTTTGACTCCCTCTGTAGAGCTGTGAAACTCCCTTTACTGACCTCACTGAAGATTCACTGGCCTCTTGGGTCTGGGGCTTGCAATCACCCTTCAGCCGCCATTGCTTTCCAGACCTCTAAGCACAGGTTCGGTAGGCCCCGCCCACTCCACTCTTCTGGATAATTCCGTCAGTCTGTCCCCAGTCTTCTGTCCTTTGCGTTTCCGATGCCGAGCTCGGTGGCTCCCCCCGCTGGTTCTTTTTCAAAGCAGACTGTTCTGCGCAGTCCCTGCTTGGTCCGTGAGGATTTCTCTTTCCCTCTTGAAAAGGGCACAACAATCATTACTGTCTCGTTGGTTTGTAGTCTCCGTGCGATTGTCAGACCTGAAGGCTCTGAGGGCCTGTTCCTACTTGCAGCCTCTTTCCGCCGGCTCTTCTTTTTTATTCTGCGACTTTTGTCATTTTCCCACCTTGAGCTGCTTACTCTGCTTGGAAGCCACCTTGAGGACACGCTGATAGCTTGTGTGTGTGTGTGTGTGTGCTGATTTTATGCCTCTTTATAAAATCCACCTGTGTCCATCTGCACCACATTCTCTGCCTCTTCTCCTGTGTTGACGACACCTGCGCCGCCTCCATGTTAGCCGATGAGGCTAGACCCGCAGCAACGACCGTGCTAGCGTCTCTGACATCCTGACCTAGGCTCCTGCCATAAATAGGCAGGGGTGTTGGAGCTATGAATTCAAACTAAAGTCCAGAACTAACCAGTGATGGTCAGTGGGAGTGGGGTGCTGATATTTTCCCTTCAACCCCAAGTCGAGGGCAGGGCAGGCAGGTTTCCATTCTCCGCCCTTCTTTGAGGTGAAGTTTTATTTTTCATCTCCTCTTACCTCCCCCTGTGGGAGGTGGGGCTTTCCCTCCTGCTCTCTGTTCTCAGGCGGCTCCAGAAACAGCAGCCTGTGAACTCTGACCTTTCTTGCCAAAGTTCTCTTAAGCTTGAGTCAAGTCAGCAATATGAGGGTTGGGGTGCTCTACCTTACCTGGCATTTTAGTTATGGCAGTGTGCTGGAGAGAGCTAGAGCTCCTGAGAAATTTCAGAACTTTGCTGACTCTCAGCCCACCTGCCCCTTCACACACACAGCTGGGGTTGTATTTCCCTTTGTCTGAGCATCCCAGGGCCAGGAGGAAAGGAAACCTTCATGTGCTCACTCCAGCAAGGCTGTAAAGGAGTCTGAAGAGGGCACAGAGGAGACTGAAGAAGCAATGATGACTGATGCCACTTGGGGTTTCAAAACCTAACCCACATCAGAAAACCTCAGGGTACAGCCTGGGCCCTCCGCCTGCCTCCAGTATCCCTCAGCTGCTGCAGGAAAGGGTGACATTTGCATGTGAGTCAGGGTTCCTCTGCGCTGAGGACCACATTCAACCCGGATATGATCTCAGGAAGTTTCCGAATGGACCCGTTTAAGAAAAGACAGACGTACAGAAAAGAAAGAAGGAAAGAAGGAAGGAAGGAAGGAGGGAAGGAAGGAGGGAAGGAAGGAAGGAAGGAGGGAGGGAAGGAAGGAAAAAGAAGAGAGGAAAACGGGGCTTGAGAAAACTCGGTGGTTAAGGACCCTGACTGTTCTTCTAGAGGCCCTGAGTTCAATTCCCTGTACAACAGTCTATAGTGGGATCTGATGCCCTCTTCTGGTGTGGAGATGTACCTGCAGACAAAGCACCCATATACATCGAATGCATAGAAATAAAGAAAGGGAATTGTTCTTATTGCCTAGTGGCATAAGCTGTAAACCCAGCCATCCGGAGGCTGAGACAGGGACACTTAGGACAAACTTAGCAAGGCCCTGTTTCAGAAGTGTGTGTGTGTGTGTGTGTGTGTGTGTGTGTGTGTGTGTGTGTGTG
>NW_026596085.1:16161862-16270315 GCF_907164565.1 Psammomys obesus
TGTGTGTGTGTGTGTGTGTGTGTGTGTGTGTGTGTGTGTGTGTGTGTTTCAGTGGCATAGCTACTGCCTAGCACACGGGAGGGACAAGGTTCCAGCCATCACACTGCAAAACATGAACTGAAACCAAGTTGAATTTTAAAAGCTTCAGTGCCAAAGCATTGAAATGGAACAATGTAAGCCTGTCTCACACCAGCCACACTTGGGACTGGTGGGTATTAGGGACCGGAATCAGAAGGCCTGGCAGAGAGGAAGTTGGATTGTCTGGTGGGCGCCAACACCTCAGCCCTCATTTTTCCTAAAATGGAGCCCTCCGTCCTGCTCCTTAAATATCCCCCTGTCTTTGAAGCCCTCGCCCCAGCTCCCACCTACCGTCACACTTCTGACTCAGAGGGAAAAATAACCCAGCAGCAATTTGTCTTCCTCAAGCGCCGTCCGCGAGCTTCGAAGTTTTTTTCACAGCTGAGTTATTTCTGATCTCGGTTCTGGCAGAAAGAAATCTAGAGCAACAGTGGCGAAGGGGGGGGGGGAGGTGAGGTAGAAGCTGTGCCAAGCCAAACAGTGTCTAAAATTCTACATCTGAGCTGCCAGCCTGGGGAAAGAGTGTTTCCACTCACAAAAACACCTAAGGCCGCCGGGGATGTGAAATCGGGGTGAAAGGGAGAGTCAGGAAAGAAATTCGCAGGTTAGAGCACAAGGTGGCTTCAGGTCCTCTGTGGAGGACCACAAAGGCTCAGCAGGCTCTGAGGTCCCAGCAGATGGAAACGTGACAAAGTGCTGTGGGGCTGGGCGAGTCACCTGACCCAGCCTCCACTCCTGTAACCAGCAAAGATGAGGTTGACAGTCGAATCTCCAGGCTCGGCTCACCTGTGGAGTTATCCATGTCGCCCTGCCGCATCACAGAGCCAAGCATGCTCTTCATGTGCTCGCTACAACCGAGGGTAAGGGATGCTACACTGATGTTCAAGCGATGATTAAAGGGGGTGGGAGGATGGGTGGTGGTGATAAGGGTGATGGTGGTGATGGTGATGGTGATGGTGTCGGCAATGATGATGGTGAGGACAGCATGATGAAGGCAACGAGGGTGTAGAAAACACTGAACCTGCCTGAGAAAGAGACTGGATTGAGGTCATTTTAAAAACGGTCTCTGCACGCTGGGTTGCGGGGATGGCTCAGTCAGTTATGTGCTTGCCACGTGAGCACGAGAACCTAAATCCAAATCCCTAGCACTCAGGTTTTTATGTCTTTTTAAAAGCCAGGCACATGCCACGTATGGTGGCACACACCTTTAGTCTCAACAGCTAGGAGGCAGAGGCACACAGATCTCTGAGTTTAAGACTGGCCTGCTCTACAGAGCGAGATCCAAGGAAGCCAAGGCTACACAGAGAAACCCTGTCTCAAAACCAAAAACAAACAAACGAAACAGGGGCACAACAGTACAACAGTACAGGCCTATAACCCAGCACTGGGCAGGGAAGGAAGAGACAGGAAGAGCCCTAAGACACACTGGTCGGCCAGCCTTGGCCAATCTGTGGGCTCCAGGTTCAGGGAGAGACTCTCAAAAATTAAGGTGGACAATGGACAGAGAAGGTGGACAGTGACCAGAGAAGACAGCGAATAGCAACTACAGGTTTTTCGTATGGATGTGCACTCTCTGTGTCTCTGTCTCTCTCTGTCTCTCTCAGAGTTGATTGATCCCTGATCCAGAAATAGTTGGAAACCAACCACCCCAATTCCAACCCCAACCTCTGGAGGTAGCAGCCCAGGTCTGTACCCAGAAGGTGGTGGGGCAGAAGGGCCTCTGGACAAGCAGGTGGATGAGTGGACGCTGAGAACCTCAATACTCCCCACCACCACGTCCTGGAGTGTGGATTCTGGCTTTACCGTCCAGAAAAAGATAGAAAGGCTTGTGCAGGGAGACTCAAAAGCCAGGCGTAGGGGTTGGGGCCACTTTCTGAATATTGCCCAAGAGAGTCCTGAATCCGCCTAGCTCCCAGGCTCCGTGACAAGCTCATCTGAGACATTCCACACTCGGGGATGACCAGTGAACAGACTACAGAGAATCCACAGGCAGGAGAGGAGAGCCGTGCACCAGCGCAAAGGATCCTTAGGAAATAACTTCCGGGAATGGAGTCGGCAGCTATAACACAACCCAGCTTGGCTACCAACTGGCGCAAGGCCGGAGAGAAGATCCTTTACATGGGTGAGGACTTGAGAGACACGGGCAGAGTCCTCACTCTTCACGGATTCCAGATGTGGAGGCTCAAATACCCGCTGAGACTGATCTCCGCATCGACTCTCCTGCAGGGCTTTTAGGATCTTTCCCGACAGATGCACATTGGGAAAGTCAGAGTGGCAGGCCTGGGTGAGCCACAGTCAACACTGAGCTGCCCTACCACCCACGGGACCTTGGAGGCCATCCCCAAAGGAAGAGAAAGCACTTGAGTTACCAGACATGGCCCATGAGGGGACACTGTCTCCTCAGGTCAGCTCTCACATACCCTGTCCACAGTCTGCTTGGGGTCCCATTTTTCACAGATTTTGGGGAGGGATATCCTGGCTTTTGGAAAATTTGAAATTACACACAGGGGCAGTGCTAGAGAGCTGCCTTGTATTCCCAGGGAAAAGGAGGCCGGAAGGTCCCTTAGGAAGCCCACCCTTGCTCTGAGTGACCCTCATTAAGGCATGGGTGATGGAGTCCTTGGCCCTGGGCGCAGCGCTTTGGGTCATAGTACCAAGTCTTTGGCGATTGTAGAACGCCCTTAACCATGGGCTACAGTCTTTGGCCACGGATGCAGCACTCTTTGATGTGGGTTACAGAGCTCTGGTATGAGTCACAGCACCTTTGGCCACGGGTTACAGCATGAAGAGGAACGGTTAACAGGGCCCACCATATGTGGAGCTGACCATGACAGCAGGCTTTATTGATGTCTATACTTCATTTAAAGCTACAGCCCAAGGCTGGACATGGTGACTCATGCTTATAATCCCAGGATTTGGGAAAGCCTCTGAGGCAGGAGCATGGCAGTGAGTTCAAGGCTAGCCTAGGCTACACAGTAAGACCTAGAGCCTGTCTCAGCACACACACACACACACACACACACACACACACACACACACACACACGCTACAGCCAGCTAGTCTGTGTTGATGGTTGTCACCGAAGTGTTGAAGAATTTGTCCAGGAGCATACAGCGACAAATTGAAACTGGGAGGCAGGCAGACAGCTCCAGACTCTATGCCCACAATCCAGGAAGATGAGAGGTTTTGTGGAGAGGTCTGAGGAGAAAGGCCAGCAAAATCCACACCAAGACCTAAATGAAAAGTCAACCAACAAGGCAGACAGGAATGGCAGTTACCAATTAAGAGCTGGCTGCTCTTCCAAAGGACTTCGGTTTGATTCCTAGCATCCACATGGCAGCTCACAACCATCTGTAACTATAGTCCCAGGTGACCGCATGTCCTTTTCTGGCCTCCTTGGGTACCGGGCATGCACACAGTACACAGACACGCAGCCAGACAAAATACCCATCCATATATAAAGTAAAATAACTCTTTAAAAATTAAAACCAAAATAACAACAACTTTATTCAATGACCCAGATGTAATGGGATGGGGTGGAGGTTGGATAGGAAACCGCAGTATTTTTGCTTTGTTCTGTTTTTTGAGACAGGGTCTCACCATGTGGCTCTGGCTGTCCTGGAACTCTCTATGTAGACCAGGCTGGCCTTTAATTCAGAGACCCATCCACCTGCATCTACCCCCTCCACCAAGTGCTGGGATTAAAGGTGTGTGCCACCACACCCAGCAATTGCAGTATTTCTTAACAAAAAATTCAGAGCCACTTGCCCACATTTGGTTGACTAAAATGAAAGCCAAAAGTAAAGGAAGGAACAAAACATTTATTTTTCTGCTCCTGGGCTAAGCTTCAAGCCAGCTTGTGGCCTATGTTAAGGGGGACCCACTTTCTTGTTCCCACCTTGAGACTCAACCTTTGACCTAAAAGGCTCTTCTAGGCCCTGTCACATTGGAGGGAAGTGGCATTTCCCATTTACCACATCTGCACCTACGTGCCTAATCGTATTCGTTGTCCCTGTGAAGGAAAGCCAGTCTCAGATCAGCTTCCCTCCAAGCTGCCCTTCGGCCCTTCCTCCAGGCCCATGCTCCCTAAGAGAAGACGCTAAGGACCAGCCAGACAGATGGCCCTCAAAAGAAACCGGCACACCTGAAGCCACAGATAATGCAGGGCCCATACTCAGGATACAGGGGCCCTCTCCCCAATCTTCAATCACGTAATGTCACCCCTCCAGGCCAAGGGGGGGGACTCCCTGGTCCTCACCCCTAGTTTTCCCTAGTCTTACTCACAGGTGAGGAGGGCAGAGTCCCTGAAGAGTCACAGATGATGGTCCCCAGAACAGATGTCTGAGACGGAGGTTAAAGAAGACTGTATACACTCAGAACCCCTCTTCCTCTCTCTCCATCTTTAAGCCACCAAGAGGATTTAGTTCTCCCCTGTGGGGATGTGCTGCCCCTGCAGGGCTGGGCTAATGGGGGCATGGCTTCCGGCTGTCCCAGCCCAGGAAGACATTTCCCACCTTTTTCACAGGGCTCTCATGAGGCTACGTGAGTCATGCCTGTTTAAGGAAATAAAAGGGTGATAAATCAAAAAGATTTTTTTTTTTTTTTTTTTTAAGGAAACAGGAGCTAATCAGAACTCCTGGTGTTGAAAGAGGTGACAATGTCTCCCTTGGAACAGCAGAGAAGTTATCAGCTGGACAGAAAAGAGCTTGAGGTAAGTAAGACACAGTTGTCAGCACGGGACAAAGAGGGTGGAGCTGCAAATAAAAATAAATTCAGTTCAAGGGCTGGAGAGATGGCTCGGTGAATAAAGAGCCTTGCAGCCAAGGACCCGAGTTCAAACCCTGTAACCTACACGGTGGAATCAGAGAACGGATTCCCGAAAGCTGTCCTCTAACCTCCGCTTGTGAGCTGGGGCACGAGCTCCCCACAGGATAAATAAATAAATGCGGGGAGGGGAGTGAGAAATCAGTTTGAACGCGTTCTTCCCACCTACCCCCGCACACTGAACAAAGATGATTCATAAAACAAACCAGCCCTAGGAAGATGAGCAAAACCTCGTGTGGGAAAGTGAGCAGACCTTTGAAACCACCGACGGATACCCTTTCCAAGGGGATGCAGAATGGATCTGGATATAGAAAAACATGGCTTCTCTGTGCCACAGATGAAACTGACAGGGGTGGGGGATGGGCAAGAGATTGACAACCAGACTGAGGGCAGCGGGTTAACCTCCGCAGCCTGCCCTGGTAAGGGAAGCCCTTAAACCAACAAGGTTTTTATTTTCTTTTATTTTTTGGAACTTGACAAAATGATACCGAGTTTCATCTGGAAAAATAAACAGGAGAGACCAGCCAGGGAAAACGCAAGGAGACCCAGAAGGCGAAGGCGCTCGGGCTTTACCAGATGTTCGGGCGCTGGGAAGGTGCAGCAGCCTTTTTTGAAAGTGCTGGGAAAAGGAGGCAGCTCCGGCCAGGCAGAGGAGGGTGGGAGTGCCGCAGAATCAGCGTGGAAATGGGAGGGGGGGTGGGTGTTTCCTATCGGAGGGGAAAATGCATTGTTCAAAGCAAGGCGCCGAGATAACTGGAAGTCAGCCAGCTGGAAAAAATAAAACAGAATCCCTACCTCACCCCTTATACCCAAATAGATTCCAGATGGGGCCAACATTTAAACAAACAACAAAAAAATTTTTGAACCATAAAAAGTTCTCAAAGAAAACATAGGTGAACTTATTTATAGTCTTGGAAATGTCTTTCTGAGCAGGAGAGAGAACTCGGAGGCCGCGAGGGGGACAAAAACATCACCCGGGAAAAGAGAAGACAGGGTTAAGTGCTCGCGTGCTCCACGATATTAAAGGGTTTCGTTGACGGAGAGAAGGAAAACAGGCTTTCTGCACAAAATGACTGGAAGATGGGGCAGTGTCTCTCTGGGTAATGAACAATGGGGCTGGGGAAAGCTAGGAAAATCGTGAGCTTCCGTCCATCTTTGCTTAGCCCGAAAATCAACCATCTGGAATCCAAATACAGTCCTAGCGCAGCCATTCCGAGGCTGTGGGAACACGGTGGCAGCCGTCTGGGCAGATGAGGAGCGGAGGAACTTTAAACCTGGCTGAGTAATTCCGGGGACTTCAGAACCGATTCAAAAACTTTCAAACATCTTTCCTGCCGGATAAGGTGGCGGACACCTGTGATCCCAGCTCTAGGGAGGCTGGCTGAGGCAGGAAGAGTGCCTGTCGGCCTGCTCTACGTAAGCAACACCGTGTCTAAAAAAAAAAAAAAAAAAAAAAAAAAAAAAAAAAAACAGGGCTGGGGCTGGGTTGCATCTCGGTGGTAGAGCATTTGCCTAGCACACCCAAGGGTTTCTAAGGCCCAGTATTGCCAAGAAACAAAAACAAACACGAGGGCTTAGATTCTGTAAACGTGAGCCAATTAAATTTTATGGAGCCGACAGGATGGTTGAGTGGGCAGAGATGCTTGCTGCTCCATCATGGAGGCCTGACACCTGAGTTTTGTACCCAAGTAAGGACAGAACCAACTAATTAAGTTTCCCTCTGACTTGGCAGGCACACCTACACACGTCACATACAGAAAAAAAAAAATGATGCCACTGGATGGCTCATGCCTGTGGGCAGAAGGCTCAGGAGTCCAAGGCTAGCCTGGGCTACAGGAAACCTTGCCTCAAAAACCAAACAAAAGAAAGATTAGCCAAAAGTGACAAGGATTTTTGATCAGTTCAGTCCCCAGCACTTTAAAACAAAGTGCTGGATGAATAGATGGATGGATAGATGGGTGAATGGATACATGAGCAGGTAGAAAGATGGATGGATTAATGGATGGATGGCTAGATAGATAGATAGATAGATAGATAGATAGATAGATAGATAGATAGATAGATAGATAGAATTGTCCAAGATCTGTAAATCTAAAAAAAAGAACACCCACAAATGTCTGTAGAAACATCTCAAACACCATTCCTGAGTACACAATTTGGTGTATGCCATGCATTTTGATGGCTATATGATATTCCATGTGTGAAAATAACGAAAATCAGTTAACCAGTCACCATTTAAGCATTTTTTTTCTGGGCTTCACATGAGAAGCATTGCTCTGTTGAACGGCTGACATGCACAGCTTTACAGACATGTGAATAGATTTGTATAAAAAGTTTTTTTGTTTTTTAGTATCTTGAGATGAAGTGTTGCTGAGTAAACCAGCCTTTACTGTAAGAGGTATTCTACCGAACTGTAGCCCCAGCCTTAAACACTAAGTATGTGTGAGAGAGAGAGAAAGATGAGAGAGAGAGAGAGAGAGAGAGAACCTCTATCTGTGAGTGAAGAGGCCAAAGGTTGATGTCAGGATGTTTCCCTTTTCTGTTTTCCATTTTCTACCTTTTTTGTTTTGTTTTGTTTTCTAGACAGGGTTTCTCTGTGTAGCCCTGGCTGTCCTTGACTCCATTTGTAGACCAGGTTGGCCTCAAACTCACAGCAATCCACCTGCCTCTGCCTCCCAAGTGCTGGGATGAAAAGCTTGCCCCACCACGCCTGCCCCTCCACCTTATTTTTGAGACAGGGTCTCTCACTGAATCTGAGGCTTGACCCCGTCTCTGCCTGGCCCCAACCCTGACTCTGCAGTCCTGCCGCCGCACCCAGCTTGGTACGCAGGATGCTAGCCATCCAGACTCCCGCCTTCCTTCTCTCACAAAAGCAGTCTGCCCGCCGAGCGGTCTCCTCTCCCTGCAAGTCCTGACAGGTGTCAGTCCATGCACTCCACCAGGCCATCGTGAACAGTTGCGTGTGAGGACTGCTGAATCCTTACACTTCTCTCAAACTGAGCATTACGTTACTTTGTCAAATACGCTTTTCGAAAGGTGGCAGCAAGACAAGCCAGGCATGGTGGCGCAGGCCTGCAATCCTAGGACTTGGGAGGCAGAGTCAGGGGGATCAAGGAGGTCAAGGTCATTGTCAGCTACCTAGCAAGCTTGAGGCCAACCTGGGCTATAGTTACGCTTTGCCTGAAAGGAGAACAACAAAGGCAAGGTGAGGTTGTGGCTCCAGGGTTAAGCACTTGTTTAGTTGGTCATGCCTGGTTCCACCCCGGTGACTCAGGAATACACACACACACACACACACACACACACACACACACACACACCAGCAGGATGGAGTTGGGAGAATGGTAACTAAGGGCCATGCAGAGTCCCCTTTCAGGAATAAGGCCCTGAAACAAAACATATTTGGTTGATCTACACTTAAGAAACCTGTTTTAGTTCCATAACTGACTGGCAATGACACCCCCAGTGTGTCCCCTCCTCTCTTTGGACTCCTGTTTTCCCATCTGTAAAGCCAGGAGCCTGAGATAAACCTGCTTCTCACGTGCCTACTTAACACATGACAGAGTGACCCTCTGAGTGCCTGGCTTGCAGGGGTCAGGTGGCGGTAATCTGAGAGACAGCCACATCCGGTGGGCTCCAACTTGTCACCGCCTGGGCAGAGCTGGCTCTGGTTCCATCCCCCAGCTGAGGCCACTGAAGGCTGAGAAGTCAACTCCTCTGTTGGAAATGTGTAGCTTCCTGCCCGGGAGAGGGTGGAAGCCCAGGCCTACCTTTGTAGGTTTCTGAGGTTGTGTGTCAGTGGGTACCAGTCTAGACCCCAACACCGACCTTGTTCTCCATAGCCTTGGAAAGATCCGCTCAACCCCTTGACTGAGTGCCTGGGGCTCAGGGTTCTGGCTCCAGCTTCCCTCTGTGGTCTGGCCAGACACACAGTCTCCGTTTCCCACAAACAGATTTTAAACATGCACGTTATGTCAGGGAGGAGGGCTTTCTTTCCTCCTGGCCTTTGTTCACCTGCAGTGTCGCCGCATCTATCTCTAACAACTGCCTCTGCCCCAGCTTTGTATGCCCTGAACTCGCCATAATGTATAACCCGAGGTTGGAAGCAAAGGCCACTGAGACTATCTGCAAGACACCACCAAAGCCTTCAGAGTCGGTGAGTCTCAGAGTGTCAGCATAGCTCTCTCTCTCTCTCATATGTGTGTGTGTGTGTGATAAGGAAGATTGGAAGGGACAACTTTTGTGGACTTGGTTCCTTCCTTGTACCTCTGTGAGGCTTTAATTCAAGACATCAGGTCAATGCCTTTTCCTGCTGAGCCATCTGGCCAGCCCTCCTCCTTCACAGTTGTCCATTGTCTGTGACATGTTTCCAATGTGTTTCTGTACAGAAAAATAAGAATTGCAACTTAATATGCCGGCATTAAGTTGTGACAGATAAAGATGTCTGTGTGCTAGAAGGAGGGTTCTGGACCAAGACAGCTAAGGTCGGAACCTCCCACCTTCTGGCTGATGCCTTTCCTGGGTCTGACCCCTTATTTCCTTCCCAGGCACCGATTTCTTCAGCCTCCATGAAAACCCATCCAGCAAGAGCTCACATTCAGAGAAATGAGCCTAGAGCCCCTTGTCCAAAGAGCACCCTGCCTGGCCTTGCTAACTCCCTAAGCATCCACGGCTATATGTCTGCAAGCCGGAGGGGGGGTTGGGGGGGCTGAGACCCCACTGTGAAAGTCACCCTGCTGGGTGCCTCTGTGTGAACTTGACCAAGGGGTCATTCCATGCCTCGATTTCCTCATGTGTAAAATGATCATCCTTAGCACCTCCTCTGTAGACCTAGGTAAGAAGAAAACTGAAATCCGTTCTTTTTCAAGGCCTGGCACACAGTAGGCACTCCCTAAAGAGATCCATTTACTGTCACTAAGTTGTTGGGGCGTGCTCAAAGCAGCTCGGCCGCCCCCCTCATACAAGTGCTTAGGAAGTCCCCTGGATGCAGGCCCAGAGACCCAGAATGTGAAAAGGATAAATCGTCTCGCCGAGCTGGACAAAGTCTGCTGCCCACAGAGGGGGAAGGGGTGAGGGCCGCCCAGGGTTTAAGCTGGGGACAATGGGCGCCGTCTGAGCTGCCCAGAACCTCTTCTTTGAGTCCTGAGAAGACCTATTTTCTCGTTTAAAGCTTTAAAGAGCCATTAAGTTGGGC
This sequence comes from Psammomys obesus, assembly GCF_907164565.1. NCBI lineage: Eukaryota > Metazoa > Chordata > Mammalia > Rodentia > Muridae > Psammomys > Psammomys obesus. Next base: position 16,171,959 of record NW_026596085.1, read on the forward strand.
AAATCCCTGGTAAAACAGCTGGAACCCTAAGTAGCAATTTAAACAGCCCATTGCCCTTCCATCCCAAGGAACGGGGCGGCTGGACAGGCGATCTCCGGTCCGGTCTGATATTGTCAGGCTAAGAGGATTGACTGGGACCCTTCCCTGAATGCAGCTGGCTCTATTTAGCAAACCCGCACTTCCACCCCACCCCCTCCTCCTTTTTTTTTTTTAAGTGTGCAGACCTAACTCTAATCTTCCCTCCTTTCTCTCTCCCCTCCTCCTTGAATCGGTCTATTCTTTCACTATGTGGAACTAATGAAGGCTGAGCACAGTCCCCTCGCAGGAACAGGGCCCCGAAATAAAACATGTTTGATTGATCAACTTCAAAAAGTCCTTGGCGGGGGCTGGAGGTGGAAGAGGGAGGAGGTGTCTGGGGTGGGGGGCCGGGAGGGGAGGGGCTCCTAACTGGCCTGCCGCGGGGAGGGGGGTTCTGTGCCGGGCTCAGGAGTGACAGCCCCAGGGAGGAGGGAGCTTGCATAATGTCCCTGTCTATCCCCAAGTTTCGTTTGTTTGTTTTGCGGGCCTGTGATTGTGCAGGCGCCAGGGCCTCCTGCCTGGACCCCCCACCCCCACCCCCACCCCGGGGTCTCCCCACAGTGGACAGAGGAAGGTTACAATGCTTTTGATGTTTTCATTTTATGTTGTTTTCATCTCCCCACAAATAAAAATTTGGGTCACTCAAACAGACTTCTGGCCTTACAGCAATCCCCCCCGCAAGGGCAAAACGTGGTGATTTCAGACACCCACCAAGTCTTAAGTCCAAGGTTGGGAGTCACAGAGCTGCCCACTGGTGCCAGCCAGGTCCCTGCCCTCAGTGAGCACCCACTTTGTGCTCGGCGCCTCTATGAATCAATTTTATTTTCATGGGTTGTTTTTTTTTTAAATTGTTTTAATTGCAGAAACCAATTTCAAAACAATCCATGACCCACGCTGGTATGCAGGGGAAAACTGTCTTTTGCCGGGGTCCGTGTAACTCAGGGGCAGAGTGCTTGCCTAGGCCATGAAAGCCCTGGATTCTATCTCCAGTGACACAGGAAATACATAAAACTTAAAGTCAAGTTCTTGATAAGGATTGCTAAACCCCATTCCAGGAGGAAACTGCTATTAACATTTGGATATGTCATACCGAAACCTCACATACACACACACTCACAGGAAGGCGGGGAGGATGAAGTTCTATTTTGTTGAGGATGACAGAGATGGCTCAGTGGTTAGGGGCACTTGGTTAGGGAGACCTGAGTTCCATTCCCAACACCCAGGAGGCTTACAATCATCTTTAACTCCTGGTAGGTTATCTCTGCCTGTGTGTGTGTGTGTGTGTGTGTGTGTGTGTGTGTGTGTGTGTGTATGCTAATACAAGCCAAATTGGATTTTTTAAAGCAGGTTTATTAGGGGCAGCTCTAAGGCAGGTTCTCTGACCTCACAGGAGGGGATCAGTGAAGTCACCATGCAGAGGGAGACAGAAAAGCAGGGGGCAGAGGGGAGAGCAGAGAAAGAAAGCAAGCATAGAGAGAGGGGAGAGAGGAAAAGCAGAGAGAGACAGAACCAAAATGTCTGGATTAAATAGTGAAGAGCCTCTGGGGGAGAGGAAGCCCCACCCCTGGGCTGGAAAGTGTAAGTAGGGGGCTGGGTGTGCCAGCCATGCCCTGTAACAGCTAGGGACTGAGGGATGCTGGGAGAACCTGGAGGACAGGACAGCTTTGGTTAAAAAGGTTCCTCAGCCACTTGTCCCGGGTCTGAATCCCAACCAATTCCAGTTTCAGGAAATCCTGTGCCCCCTTCTGCCCTCTGAGGACACTGTACTCATGTGCATGCACATACACACACACACACACACACACACACACATAACTTAAAAAAAATCTTAGAGGGCATTTTATTATTTTTAGATGTTTTTGTTTTGCCCGCAACAGTAGGGAACAATAGTAGGAGACATCGCCGGGGCTTGGGCATACATGTTAGGCAAGCACCAAGCCCATCCTGTCCCTAAGGCCTCTCCAATTCATCTCCACCAGTGCCCATGTGCCCCTCTCCCACCCAGCCTGCACTATGACTACTGCTGGTCTTGTAGTCTGTTCGTTCCACAGGAGAACTGGTTTTCTTATTGCCGACACAGACGGCCCTAGGGAAGGGCTGGATAAACTGTCCTTCTTAACTGTGCTCTGCCTCTAATCACTCACACTCTGGATACTGGCAGGTGAAATCCTCGCCCGGTTTTCTCGGGTCTCTAGAAAATTTTCCCCTGGAAGCTCAAGTGCTCAGAGTCTCAAAGTTGCTTCTTCCCAGCCTTTCCAAGTGCTTCACGTTTTCTGTGGAAGAACAGATCAATGTCCCCTTCATTTGTTTCCGAGTGCCAACCAATCTGCTGTTTAAGCTTTTCACTTCATTGTTGCTGTTGTTTATTTATTTATTTTGAGACAGGGTGTCATCTAGCTCAGGTTGGTCTCAAATTCTCTTAGTCACCCAGGATGACCTTGAACTTTTGACCCTTCTGCCTCCACCTCCTGAGCGCCAGAATTACAGGAGTGGGTGCACCGCCACACCCAAAGTCATGTGGTGCTGGGAATCGAACCCAGGGCTTTGTGTATGCTAGGCAAGAACTCTGCCAACTGAGCTAACCCCAGCCTCATGAGAAAAAAAAAATCTTAATAAATGTCGTGTGGTTAAAATAAAGAGGGAGGCACCAACAGGGGTACAAGGACCAAACGATCTCAGACGCCTCTGCTGTGAGAAATCCCCAAGCCTTTGCTATCTGATGGCTCTCCAGGAGGCCACGGTACTGGACAGGTGGACCCCAAGAGGATTTGACCTCAGGGTTCAGAGAAACGGCTTGGGCTAACTCTGAACTCTCCCAAAGAGAATTGGAATGGGGCCAAACAAAGGCCTTGACCTTAATCTCAGCATCCTCACCCAAACTGGAGGGATGCTTCTAGAACACCTCACTCCCTTGCCTAAGCTTTTCCCTGGATCCTTCCAACATGGGGTACTGTCAGAGAAGCACTGTTTGGAGTCTTGGCTCTTTCCCTGGGCCTTGGGTTCTGCGGTCTCTGCTCCCCAGGGCTTCAATCTGCACCCCTCCTCCTCTACTCCAAATGCTCAGGCCTTAAGCCAATGGTCGACCTCCTACTCCTCCTACAAGGTCCCACCTGTCCTTCACCCTGACACTTGCATCCCCCTGCACTGCAGGCCCCCTTCCTTCTCCTTGCACGGTACCAGCCTCAGACCCAGCCCCACTCTTCAAGACAATACTATCTTCTTAACTCCCATCCCCCACTAGACCGAGAGCTCCTGCAAGGCAGAAGCGAAGATCAGAATAGGGTCTAGCAAGCACTGGGTGCTTTGTTGAATGACTGAATGAAGGCCACCCTAAAAAAAAAAAAAATCAATGGTTTGATGACAGTTATTACCTACCTGATGGTTCTGTGGAGTCGATGATCTGGGGCCAGAGTCCCAGAGAAGAAACAAAAGCCCAAGGGATTGGGTGTGCAGGACGATATGGCCCATAATGCCATTGTCTTTAAAGTTCAAGTGAGTTGTTGCCCGTTAGCAAGTCCTTACACAGGCGCGCACACACGCACCATCCACCTCCAATTCTCAGCAAAGCCTCATTGTCACTTTCCAATTCCCTTAGGTGCTTGGAGAAATCATGGAATTTGGGGTCTGGGTAAATACAATATGAACGAGAAACAACAAACAAGGATACTTAAAAAATAAATAAATAAATAAATAAATAACTGCCCACGACAGTTATTTCTGGCTATCAGCAAAGAGACCAGGGCGTCCCTGTGATAGGCTGGGTCACTGGGCCTTGGAGGGTCTCAAGCACACCTGCAGATGCAGAGAACCCATCTGGCTGGGTGGCCACGGGTTGGCATGCAAAGGGAGGGCTTTGTGGACAGGTCCCCCACTATGAGCAGTGGCTGAGCAGGGCAGTCTTGGCTTCAAGTGCCTGGCAGGTGTGATCCTGGGCATCCCCGCCAGAAAGCCAGTGGTCAAAGGAGGGAGAGGAGAGGCCATGGGTGCAGTCTCGTTCAGTGTGTGTGTGTGTGTGTGTGTGTGTGTGTGTGTGTGTGTGTGTGTGTAGTCTGATATTCTGAGATGTGTGGACATGACTAGTGAATAGGGATTAGTAGGGCTGGGTCTCAGTTTCTCCAGATGTCGGATGAGCCCAGGCTGGGCTTTCTCTGGGTTGTGATTTCAGCTCTCCTGTCCTCCTGTCTGTCCATGAACCTAAAGCCATAAGTCAGGTTCATGAGTGCCCCCGCACAGGCTCTGTACCCCTGCCCCCCAAGTGCCATGATGAACGCTGGTCCCCTCCACTTAGGGGTTTCTGAGAAGCCCTTTGGGTATCATCCTGTCTCCTCTGCCTCCCAAGAGTGGCAGGGATGGTTCCAAATATTTCAACAGTTTGGGGAAAGAAAGGGGCAGAATGGTAAAACTGGATGAGACCTAAGTCAGGCAGGTAGATTGTTTGCACAGTGCTATGATTTAGGCACCATATGAAAATCCCTCTTGTCAATATTGGGACAAAACCAGAAAACCCCGAAGCCTTACAGTGAATAGTGCCATGGTGCCTCTCTGCCCTTTGATTTCTGTGTTTTATGAACAAGCTGTAAAGAACCAGGTTCAAATCCCACCTCTGACATTTGCTAGCTCTGTGATCCTGGACAGGCAGCCTCAGATCCATTTTCTCAAGTGTCCAGTGGGGATGGCAGCAATTTCTGCATCCTGGGAGTAGATGGCAGGATTCACTGATGTCCCAGGAACACATCAGGTACCCAGGGATGCCCAACAAATGTTATCTATAGTTATCCTAGGTGGGAGGGGAAAAAGACACTGGGTCACAATTCTGGGACATCTCAGAGTCTGTATCACAGGTGCCTGAAGACTGAGACTTCACCTGACAGCCCAGCCCAAGAAAAGAACTGGTATGACCCGGGACCTCACATGGAAATTCAGGAAGGCTAGCATGGAAGAACAAAGGGTCACATAGAGCAGCAGGAGGAATTAGGTGATTTTCTTTTTCTTAGGGAGAAAAAAAAGTGCAAAAGTCCTGAAGGTTATCCACGCAGAGGCATGTGATCTGTGTAATGACATTTCAGGGTCGCAGAGAACTCTGCATCCCAAAGAGCTTTCACAGCTAACCCAGAGAACCCTTCCTGATTGAAAATGTCCAAACTAGAAAGCAGGGGCAGGTAGACCTCTGTGAGTTCGAGGCCAGCCTGGTCTACAAAGAGAGTCCAGGACAGCCAAGGCTACACGGAGAAACCCTGTCTTGAAAGAAAAAAACAAGATAGAAAAACAAAAGTCCGAAATAAGGTATTTATAACGGGTGGCTTTGCTACCATTCAGACCAGCAGGAGTATTTTTACTAACAGGCGCAGGAAAACCTCTACATGCCGTGCTTTTTGAGGGCTTTGGGGTCAGCATCTCACTTAATCCTCCCAAGAAAGCACCCGCATCACTCTTCTGTTACTGAAAAGACTGAGGTTCAGAGAGGTCCCAGGTCATGCTTGCCCGCTTTTATCCTCCCAGCAACTCTAAGAGCTGGCTCAGGCTGAGGAATCCAGGCTGCCGAGGCCTCCATGATGGGGACACCGTTACCGGGCTGGTCAGCCCTGAGATTGTGATCTGAGCCCTGGCCACGACTTTCCTGCCATTAAGAGGCGAGGTTGGGACACAGGGACATGCCTATAAGGAAGAGGGCAGCTGGCTAATTCCTTGCCTCCTGTCAGGCAAACACCATTGAGAACTGTCACCAGAGGGAGCCAAAGAGCCCCAAGTCCCTGGGAGTCAGCTCTGGGCACTTCAGATTTGGGGTTCTGCTGACCAGCCTAGCTTCCCCACGGGGCACAGAAAGTGGACTGTTTAGGACAGACAACAGCTGGCTTCATGATCAAGGACCTGGCGCAGCCAAGTCACCTCAATGGAGCAATAGGAGTTCGCAGCTGGGTTCTGTCTCATTTCTGTGACCATTTGTTCACTTACTCATTCATTCATTCATTCATTCATTCATTCATTCATTCATTCCTGCACAGTCACTTGATAATAATGGCTTCAGCTCCCTTTGGGAACTGCGGTCACAGACAAGGCCCTCGAAATCCCATTTTGGGTGAAAACGGGAAACTGGGGATGAGAGCGGAGACTTTCGTTTTCTGAGCCTGAAGGAGGTCTTGCACCCCAGTTTATGGGGCAGGAAGGAACAGAGGCTGGCCTGGCAGTGTGACATTGGGCTCAGGACACAAGAGGCTCCCCGCCTGACAGGCTGCCTTGCCTGTGGTTGGTCTAGAGAGGACCTCAGAGGAGGGCACAGGTGCCCGGGATGACACGAAGAGCACACATGGGTGACTTGGGCATGACCCAGTCTGCTTCCCAAACCAATGCCCTCCACTCCCTCAGCTCAGCACGGAGGTGTGTCAAGACGTCCTTAGTCCTGGCGTCAGAGTGCCGGCCCCCTGCCTAACCCACCCTATAAACCATCTCCTTGGTCAGGAACTTAGAGACACATTCCCCCATTACCTCCCCATCCCCCTGGATTCTGCACGCTCACATGTGCCATGGTCTCCTAGAGGGGGCCACTTATTTTTGCACACTTGAGGCGTGTTAGGCCATCGGCAAACTTGGCCTTCATGGTTACTGAGGTAGAGATTACTGCAAATAAAATTTTCATATTAGTGGGGGTCCCTGGAGACTGTTGGGAACCCCAAGCCATTCCCAGTCTCCATCCACCTTAATGTTGAGAGATGGAACCTGGACTGTCTCATGGCTGCTACCGAGTTTAGGGACACCTGAGTGGGAATGGAAGCCCCTGAGGAAGACATGTGAAAAAAACATTGTGCTGAGAAACCCCCTTGAAAACACTTCTCACAAAATAGATGTTTGCACAGACAGGAAAAAAAAAAAAAAATCCCAGAGCTGTACAGCTGAGAGAAGCCAAAATGAGCCAAGGTAACAATGTCTCCCGAATTGAACTACATGGCCCGGAGCAACCAGGGAAAGAAAAGGCGTGCCGTGTAGCAGGGTAGGAGATGAGGATGCAATAGAGGCCAGGGTCCCGCTTCTTCCTCCCTAATCCTTTCTGCATACCGTGGGCATGGCTCCCTTGCCTCAGCCTCCAACCCACTGCCGTAAGCCCACGGGAAGTCTGGCTGGCAGCAGGCGCTGAGACACTTGAATTTAGCCTTCTGGGGCCTTGGAGGTGGCTGCAGAAGTGTGCGTTGGGGGCAGGGAGGAAGAGAGCCGGCGTGGAGGGGAGCCGCTGGGCGCAACAGCGCACAGGCAGAGTGGACAAAAAGAGAAAAAAAGTCTTTGAGTCTGGAGAGCAGGAGAAAACAGGAGTTCTTATTGGTGGTTGTCAAGGAGATGGGACTTGGGGTTTGTTAAACTTCTTCAGCGTCCTGCCTCCCGAGCTGAGAGCGGCCATTGAGTGCCCGCCAGGCCCCAAGGCCGAGGGGTCAGGTGTAGACCCCGGGATGGGGGAGGATCTGGGCCAGGGTGACCGCGACGCTACGCTGCAGCGGCTACCCGACCCGCCGGGCCTGTCACCCGAGGACCGGAGCAACAAGCGCCTGGGGACAGTGAGGCCACTCAACCCGGCCAGGTCGCGCCGCGTCCACTCCCCTAGAGCACGGTTCTAGGCGCGACGCGAGCGAGTGTTCAAGACAAACACTCCTCTGACCATGTTCCTTTGGTTTTGTGTGTAAATTCTAAAACTGACTTCGAGAGTTTTCCACGCCGGCTAGTTTGCAGCTCCCCGGGCAGCTTGACACCCTGTAGGGGGCTCAAGAAATGCTTAGGGATCGGCTGCGTGCGCTAAGCATCGCCTTCACCGCCCCTGGGTGCCTCCCGGCCTTTCTTCACCTCTACTCCCCCGATCGGGTGTGCGCGGGGCTGAGGGTGCTGCTCCGGAGGAACAGCCATCCCGGACCTCGGTGACCCAGGGCACAGAGCGGGAGTGGGGAACTGAAGCCCAGTACCAGCCCGGGCCCGGGTGACACCCTGCACGGCGACCCCAGCTCCCACCCCCCACCTGCCGCCCGCCCCGGGGAAGGGGGCGGGCCCAGACGCCCGCAGGCCACGCCACCCGCCGCCCACTGGACGGCCTCCCGCGGAGCTCCGCCCCCCGAGGCCGCGGGCCAATGAGCGCGCGGCTGTCAGCTAGTCCTGCGCGCCGGCTGGGTGTCTCCGGAGCCCGAGCGGTAGCCGAGCTCGCTGCAGACGGGAGCGCTCGCGGAGCAACCGCTCCGTGCGTCCCGCACCCCGCACGCCCGCACCCGGCGCGGCCCGCGGCGAGCATGGGCGCGGCGGCCGCGCGCTGGCACTTGTGCGTGCTGCTCGTTCTGGGAGCGCGCGGGCGGCTGGTGGTGGGCAGCGGGCTCCCAGGTAAGCGCGGGGACCCGGGGGGCTGCGGGAGCGCGGGGATCCTTACCACTCCGCGCCGTCGGAGGCCGCCCCGTGCCGGGTCCTGCCTCCTTGCAAAGTAACTTCTGCGAGCTCCCGGGGCGCCCGGGGCCGGCGGGGGCGGGGTGGGCTGAGGCCCCGGGAGGGGAAGCGGGAGGCCGGAGAAAGAAAGGAAGCGCGACGGCCGCCTGCGGGGCCCGGCATGCGTACAGAGACCGGCGGGGACCCCCCGAGCCGAAAGCGGCTCTCCCCCAGGGCCGAGGACTCCGCAACTGCTGCATAGGAGATACCCGGAGGTGACCAGGAAGGACGCGCTGAGAATGGAGGGGAGACGGGGAGATGGAGGGACAGACGGACAGGAGCCGAGGCGCAGAGGGAACAGACAAAAGGGCCCAGGAAGAAGCCCTGAGAAAGACAGCCGCGGGAGGGAAGAGGGGAGAGGAGGCAAGGGAGGGGAGCGAGGAGGCAGTGGACAGCGGGAAGGAGAGAGGCACATCAAAGGACGGAGAGGAGGAGACAGATGGACACCAGACAGAGAGACGGGAGGATTCGGAGGGGCGGCGCCGAGGGAGGGGACCGAGGGAGAGGAAGGATGGAGATGTCTGGGAAGAGATGGACAGATGGACTGTCAGACCGGAGGGGGAGAAGAGACGGACAGACGCAGGGAAGGAGGTGGATGGGAACACGAATAGCAGAACAAACTAGGACTTGCCTGTGGAAGACATGGGAGGGAGGGGGCAGGAGGCACAGGAGGAAGCCAGCCTTTGGTCGGGGGCAGAAGGAACTGCTAGGTGGGGGTGTCTCTTCGTGATCGGAGTTTCCTGGAAGGAGCTGCCAGGCAGAGCCTGCACGCGGAGCCTCTTTTCACATCTCCAGTGCACTGTTCCTTGCTCTCCTTGGAGAGGGTGGGAAGGGTCCTGCCTTGCACTCGCTCCACCGAGTCTCAGGAGTGGGGTCTGATTGTGAGAGTTCCACAGCAGATCCCGAGCCGGGGAGTTTATGCTGGTCCGTGCCACCTCACCACGGGTGCCGAGTTTTCTTCCATGCCCCTATTCCAGAATCTGGCTCTAGCTGAGGGCACTAGCCATGTCACTGAGCATTTCCCTTAGGCTTTGGGCTCCTTCACCTTTGTGGGACTGTCCCGTGTGCCTCTCCCTTCCTCTCTGTCGCTCCTGGTGTCTATCTGCCTCTGCCTCCTCTTTATCTCTTTGGAAGCCTGCTAACTATAGAACCCCAGCGTTTGATCTCAGAAGCCCAGGGCTGGAGTGAGCAGCCTGTATCTGAGGGTTGCGAGGGATCTGCAGCCTGGCTCAGCCAGACTCCCTGTCCCCAGGCCAAGTTTATGATTTGAAAGGCAGACAGCCTTCCCAACCACCCCTTCCCAACTTCTGTGTGTCCATCCTGCCTACCTAGGTAGGACCTCAGACAACCCCCCTCCCCGCCAGGAAACTTTCTGTCCCTCAGTCTTATGACCTAACTCATGGGAAGGGGGAAGATGATTCTCTCTTAGTGGTGCCCCATGTGGTCAGGCCCTCTCTCTGGTGTCCTGCCCTTGAAGTAGTGGTCCTTCTGTAGCCAGCTCCCCAGAGAGCCCCTCCCTCCCAACCTCCCAGCTGGCCTTGGCGTGTACTCTGTCCTACTCCACTGCCTGCCTCTTAGCTCTTGCCTAAGGCCTTTGGGCAGCTGTAGCGATAGGTGGACCGCACACTTGTTTGTGTGTCGGTGTTTTGCGTGTGCACGTGTCTGCAGGGGAAGATCTGCTGTGTTTCTTTCCAAAGCCTCTCTCCCCTCTGGTGAGCTGGTGATAGCTTGGAGCTGGAAGTGAGGAAGTCTGGGGTGGGGTGGGGTGGGGCACAGAGTGAGAGCCCAGTGTCCAGCCAGAGGATGAATTCAAAGCGGACATTACTGGGTACCATGAAGTGTAGGGTGAGGCCAGATGGATGAGGAGACAGGGACATTTGGAGCCTCCCAGGGGGACTGGCCTCAGGGCAGCTGCTGAGAGTCCCTTGTCTCCTCACCTGAGTCCTTCTGCCTGTCCATCTGCGTGGTGGTCACAGCCAGCTAGAAGGAGGGTGACGCCCAGACGAGCTGGTTCCATGATGGAGTCTAGTCCTGTGTCATGTATCACTGGCCTCAGATTCCCCCATCTAAACCTAAAGTTCCGGCTGTTCCCTGAGTAAACTCAGATGGAGCAACCGACTGAGGGGGCAGGAAGAGAGAGAACAGGTGTGTGTGGAGAGGGCCTTTTTCATCATGCAGCCATGGCTTCAAACAGGAGGCAGGGTGCACACCAGAGCCCTCTGAGCCTGGATGGTGCTGGGATCTAGAAGCTGAGCTGTAAGAACTGGCTTTCTGAGGCAGGGGCCTGGGTTAGCAGAGGGAAAGGCAGGTCTATGGTTCTTACTCTGGATTGGATCCTAGGTTCCACCATCTTGGGGTCTCACATCCAGGTGACCTGCAGCCTCCTTGGGAATGGCCTCTGCTCGATACTTGGACACCATTCTGCCTTAGTTTCCTCATCTGCAACCCAGAGGAACTGGACTAAAGTTCTTCCTAGAACTCTTTTGGAATGAGGAGCGTGGAGGGTTGGAGCAATGCCTGTGGGGAAACCAAGATCCACAAAGAGGTTTTTCTTTCTGGTGTTCCTAGCCTTCAGTTTCTCCATATCTTGAGAGAGGATAATGACCATACCCAATGGGGCTGTTATGAAAATAAAGACCAGATGTGTAGTGACGTGTGCCTGGCACAGAGAAGCTGCCTCAAGGATGCTACCAATTGCCCCTTGTTACACCAAACTGCCATGTGACTGTTAATGTTCATTACCCGAGTGGTAGGATGGAGGCATGAACTTCCGGCAAGGTCTCAGATGTCTTCCTGGCAAGCTTCACCTGCAGTTTCCCCTCCCCCCACAGGAGCTGTGGACGTGGATGAGTGCTCAGAGGGCACAGATGACTGCCACATAGATGCCATCTGCCAGAACACACCCAAGTCTTACAAATGTCTCTGCAAGCCCGGCTACAAGGGGGAAGGGAGGCAGTGTGAAGGTGAGTTCCCTCAGCCCTCCCCACCAAGCCAGGGCCAGAGGGAGGTGGCCGAGGCCTGCCCTGTGGCATACCAGCGGGCTGATCCTGCAGCCCAGCACTGTGGTCATAGAAAACTCAGGCTTCTGTCAGTCTTGTGCTACCCAGAGGCCTCCAGGCTTCCAGGAGACACAGCTGCTTCCCTGGGGGTAAAAGATAAAAATGTGGGGTGCCTGACTTTCATCTAAATGCTATCCCCCTTCTTCTTGAAGAAATCAAGATCGAATAACCATTTGCATGTCCAGCCCTGAACTACATACTGAACCAGTAAAAACCCAGGTTGACTTGTTCTTTGGGTCCTTAACTTCAGCCTCCAAACCACCCTGTATAGCCTGCAGTTTCTGCAGAGGACCTGCCCAGAGCGGGCTGTGAGGCTGGCTCAGCTGGCTCTCCTCTTTCTAAAGCTTAGATAGTTTGTGATTCGAGCCACTCATCTGTCTGTCCAGCCTCTCCTCCCTGCATCCAGGGTGCTGAGTTGATGAATGGGTTCAGAAGTAGAAACCCATTCCCCAGGGCAGACATACTGGTACACGCCTTTAATCCCAGCACTCAGGAAGCTGAGACAGGCAGATCTCTGGGTTCGAGGCCAGCCTGGCCTACAAAATCAAGTTCTAGGACATCCGGAGCTACACAGAGCAACCCTGCCCTGAAAAAGCAAAAAATGCTGGGCTAAGTAGCGCATGTCTCTAAACCCAGGACTCTGGGAGGCAGAGACAGGTTGATCTCTGTGAGTTCAAGTCCAGCCTGTTCTACAAAGCAAGTCCAGGACAGCCAAGGCTACACAGAGAAACCCTGTCTTAAAAAAACAAAACAAACAAAAAAAGCAAAAGAATAAATAAAATAGAACAAAACGTTTAAGTCAAGGGGTAGGGCATCTTGGGCTATGCCCAGTGGGTTTGAGATTAGCCTGGGCTAGATCATTAGATCCTTTCTCAGGAAAATGAAAGAAAACCTGCTTCTGCAACAGAGAAAAGTAAAACCTCTGTGGTATTGAGAGGCAGGAGCCTGAGTCAGGTGAGATATTACCCATAAAGGTCTCATGGTCATTTTGACCCCATGTGAGTTGGTCAGAGGTTGGCTATTGGGGTCTAAAAGCTGTTCTTCCTGATCCATGTACCTGTAACATTTCCACCCAACCCTCAATGTACAGAGGAAAATCAACTAAGGCAAGCATTGATTACAGGGTTTCCAAGTTTTATGGCGATGCAGACAGAACTAAAACCCAGGTTTCCTGATCCTCCCTCAGCAACTCTCATGTTCAGTTTTCAGTGTGGGGTTGCACTGGGCAAGAGTAGCAGGAAAACAGGATGAGGTTCTGCCCCTTCCGACCAGGCTCTACAGAGTTGCAGCCTTACAGCTGCCCAGCGCCCCTGGGAATGTTGTCATCACTGACCCACTGCTTTCAGTCAGCTTCTACAGACTGAGAACCGAGCCGATGGCATCTCCCTGGGTCCTGCTTAGTGTCAGCACCTCGGTCCCCCAGAGCTGCGAGGGGAAGCTGGTGTGACCCACAGACCGCTGGGAAGTGGCCAGGCAGCAGGTAGAGAGAGCAGGTCATGTGCAAGAAGCTGGATGGATTGGTCTGGCCTGGTTGCTGGCAGGGTCTTGAGGGCAGGTAGCTCAGTGGTCCAGGCAGCCACTGAAGGCATGTGTATAACTTGTGACCCTCTCGTTGTCCTTGAGACCCAGTGTTCCAGCAAGGGAGGGCCATGGTAGGCCCAACCCTTTGAGCTGAAGCTACTGAGCTAGCCTGTCCTCAAAGCCCAGCTCCTGCTGTCCCTGCCCTCAGCTCACATCATCTCCTACCTGTTTCTCTGAAGCCCTTCAGAGCTCAGCTTAAACTTCATATACTCTTGGAGTCCTGGGATTGAGACCTATTTAGTTCACTTTGAGAAAGAATCTCATGTAATCCAGGCTGCTCTTGAACTTGTTGTGTAGTTGAGGCTGATCTTGAACTAAGGAAGCTGCGCCTCTCTCTGTGATTAGAGATGATTATAGGTGTGTAACACCAAACCTGTTTGATAGAATGCTAGGAATCAAACCCAGGGCTCCCTGTGAGTGAGGTAATTCTCTACAACTGAGCCCAAAAGCCTGGCTCTGTGAACCTTTTGCCCACCTCTGCCCCAGAAGGAAGCTGGAATACCTTATGGGAACACACACACACACACACACACACACACACACACACACACACACCTGCATTAAGTTTCCATTATGCTCCCAGAAGCCTCTCAGCTGCCCCCATCATTGCTTTTCTGCCTCTGGCTTCTAATGTCATGTCTTGCTCCCCCTGACCTTGTTTACTGAGGACTGGGTGTCAGGGCCATCTCTCTCGAGCCCCCAGGAACTTGGGAGTACCTCACTTACAAAGTCTGTCATTCTGCTCGCAGCTCTGGGGACAGACAGGGCCTGTGGAATAGGCATAGTCTGAGCCCCCTCCCCAGCTCAGACTGGAGTTCAGATGAGCAATTTGTAAGACCCCAGTGAATGGAGAGTGGTGGGAAGTGGGGATTGTGGGAATTGCCAGGAGGGTCTTTTCTGTGATGGTGACATCTTAACCCTGTGACATGTGAGAAGGGAGCAGGGAACAGCCTGGCTCTGTTTATCCTGGCTCTGCCAGGAGCCTTGGTTGCAGCGCACCTCTGTCTGTCATGAGCACAGGGCACTGATTTACCCTCAGCAAATCTCAGTTGTCTCTGTGAGCCCTAACTGTTCCCCACTCATCTTGAAGACCGGACCAGTGTGTGAAGCTGCCTGCCTTGCCTAGCTCCCATGATTCTAACACATGGGTGAGTGTGTTACCGCCACCATGTGCCGTCAGAGTAGCTGCAGAGGGGATTGTCAACGGCAAAGTCCTTCAGTGCCACACATCTTGCAGGAGGTGCTCATGGTACCTTGAACCATGCCCATGGTGGCACCTATCGGCTGAAGTTGTTTATCAGTGACAATCTTAACGCACAGAGAATGCTGGCTGGCCTGTGGCCTGGGTGGACCCAGCCTCCTTGTCTTAGGTGCCTTGACTCCTGGAGACACACACACAGGCAGTGGTTGGCACTGCACAGCCTGCTGGACTATTAGCACAGGAGCCATCAGATTCCCTAAGATGGCTACCCCCAGAAGACTGTAGACACATCTGGAGGGGCTGACAGGCCACATTCAGGGTGGCCTCGGGGAGCTCAGAGACCACCCAGATGTTCATTTCCTGGTTTACATGGTCCACGGGAGACCTGAGAGAGAAGGGCCTTGCCAGGATTGGGAGGAGAGCCCAGGTGTGGTGGGCCCATTGCTGTGTGTCTGCTGTGGCCACTGCTGTCTGTCATGTTCTGAATGGTCCTTGTTCAACTGAGCAATCATTAAAGAATAGACGCTGAGCCAGATTGCTGGGATTCACATGCAGCCTGTGTATCTGGGCAAGTCACTCGACCTCTGTCTGTTCAATGAGCACCATTCTAGCAGCTGCTCTGTAGAAGGCAAGGGTTTAAAGCGTCGATGCATTTAAAGCATCATAGCATAACCTAGTACATAGCAGAATGTGGTATTAGCTGCTGTTAACAGGCATTAGCTGCTGTTGCTGTGGGGATGGTAGAAGGACTATCAGGTGATGATGAGGTGGTGATTTTTATTTTTATTTTTATCTTTTTGCAGTGCTGAGAACCAAACCTAGGGCCTTGCACAAGCCACATTAAAAAATGCTGCACTACTGAGCTGCATACATGCTCTACCAAGGGTGATGCTGTTGTTCGTAGTGATATTGATGATGAATATTGGTGATATTGATAATGGTAGACAGGGTGATGTCTATGCATGTATATACATGTACATATATACTGGGTTTTTATGAGACAGGGTTTCCTGGCTGTCCTGGAATTTGCTCTGTCAACCAGCTGGCCTTGAACTCAGAGAGATCTGCCTGCCTCTGCCTCTGCCTCCCGAGTGCTGTGATTAAAGGCTTGTGCCACAACCGCCTGGAAAATATGGCGGTGTTGATTTAGATGAAGGTTATGGTGATGGTAATGAAGATGACATTGGTGAGGGTGGTGGTGATGGTGATGGTGAAGGTGAGGGTAATGATGGTATTAATGATGCTAGTCTGATGGTGATGGTGATACTGATGATGGGGGTGTTAGTGATGAGATGGTTATGATGTTGACAATGGAGACAGTGATTATGGTGCTGATGGTGGCAATGGTGATGAGATGCATATGACCCTGAGTGTCCGTTTTTGTTTAATTATCATCTCATCCTGCTGATGTATTAATGCTGGCAGAGGGCTTTCTGTGGGCTGACACAGCGACTCTGTGACAAGGGGCTTGCTGAGGACAGATGGGGCTGCCTTGGGCCGATGATGATGATAAGGTTCTGATGAGGCAGAGGAGTTTTCTCTGTGACTTGTGTCCTGGTGGAAGTGAACTCGTGGGTGCAGAGAGTTGGAAGAGGCCTCTTAGGGTGGCACCCAGGGAAGATGCATCTCAGGGAACCTGGGAGGCTCCTAGGTAGATGATTGCTCCTCCTGGTGGCCCCTTCCAGACCCATTCTCATCTCCATTGTAAGCCCTGTGTGTTCCTGGGCTCCTCCTGGGCCCACCTCAAAGGGCTGCAGCTGTCACCCCAGGATCACCTCCTTCCAGAAGCTTTCCCTGACTCCCAAACAGGTGTGTTCCCATCTCAGTTGCCCTGGGCTGTGGTGTCCCACGCCACTCCTGTGAGGCTGGACCAGGGAACTTCGGGAAAGCCCTCCCTGAGCATTGCACACTAGGAAGACTCGAAGATGAGGCAACTGAGGCCTCTGACTGGCATGGACCAGTGATAGGGTTCATCTGGGGAAACTGGGTCTGGGGAGCTTAGTCATCAGCCCAGTGATCCGGGAGTTTGGGCAGAGGCAGGCTCCAGTCATCGGCCATGGGGACTCAACAGTTTGAAGGCTGTGGGGAGAGGGTTTCCTAGCTGTGTCCTGATAGAGGAGGCTGTTCTCTGGAGACAGGTTTATGACTGTAACCCGCTAGGGCCACATCATCCATGGAATCAATGGGAGCCCCTCCCTTTGAGTGCACCCCAGGTTTCTGCCCAAACACTTTGAGCTACTGCTTTTATTTTTTTATTTTTTAATCCTTCCCTCCTTAATCTCACCCCGGCTACCTTTATTTATTTTCTCCAAACTCCCTGGGACCTTTGTACACTCTGCCTCTCAGTCCCTCTTCCCTTAGCTAAACTGGCGCATCCAAGTCTCCTGGGGCCCTTCCGGCACAGGCCTTTTGGAGGCCATGGGGGCCAGCCCTGCACCAGCCAGCCCCCTGTTCCGAATTAACCAGGCCTGTTTGTGTTCATTTTGCCAGAGGGGCAGGCTGGGGCCAGGAGGGGCAACTCATCCCCCTTAAATGCTTCAACTCATTTAACCCTAATCGCCTTGTTTTCATAGACATTTGCTAAGGAAAAGGACCAAATTATAGCTTGAATTGGGTCTTACTAATCTTAATTAAAAGCTCTCGTTCATAATCAGGACCAGGCCTCAAACAAGGAGCAAACCACCCTCAAATGGCCTGTTTAAATAACCAAGACCCCCCCCCCCACTAATGGCTGTTTAGTCTGAACCCACAGCGCACATCGCCTTTCTATGTGTACTTAATTTTCAGACCATTCATTCAAGTGGTTTATTCCTCTTGCAAGTTTCAACTCAGGCCCTTTTCAAAATGCTGTAATTAAAGCTCTTGGGGGGGGGGAATGAGATTTTTGTTTTGGCCACAGTATATTAAATATATTACTATTTTCCTTTTGGGGTATGTGTGTAAAAAGAAAAAAAAATGACAACCATCAGAGATTGCAAAATTAGCATGTATGTAATGAATGTAAATAATCACTTCCTGGATTTTATAACCTCAGGGTATACTTGTCAATCACTAAAGTTAGGTAGATTACAGAGCATGTCATTAAAGGGTTTTAACCAAACTCTTTAATAACACACCCAGCGATTCTTTTAGTTTATCATTAAGGGGAAAAAAAAAAAAACCTAAACTAAAACCAATTGGCCTTCATAACGGATAATGACCAAGGTCTTATTAAGTCATTTCCATTGTGATTATAGCACACTTTATTGGAACTCCAGGTAGATTTTTGCTTGGGGCAGGGGAGGCCAGGAAAGGCTGGGGATGGGGAGCTAGCAAGGGAGAATTCTCCTCCTCCTAAGTCTAAAAAACATGCAATTACACGCACTAATGTGTGTGCTGCTTAAGATGAAAGCTGGGATCCAGCAGGCCAGCCAGGCAAGAGGAATCTGACGAGACTTCAAGCTGCCAGTTACCTAGTCCCAGGTAGCAATTAAGTGGTGTTCTCATTCCATTTCGGTTCCCGGACAACATTTTCATCACACACTGATGAAAAGCAACATAGGAGGGGAAGGGTGTAAGGTTTTAGCTCACAGTTCCTGGGTACAGTCCAGCATTGTGGGGAAGTTAAGGCAGAAACTCAGCTAGTCATGTCACATCCACACTTAAGAACAGAGAGACAAACACACCCATGGTGCCTGCTTGCTTAGTGATGAGCAAACCCACAGTCGGGGGCCCCCGAACTAGGGAATGGTGCCTCCCACGGTGGGCAGGGTCTTCCCACATCAGTTAACATCTGGGACAAGTCTCCGGCCGACTTGCCCGCAGGTCAACCCCATCTAGACCAGCCCTCACTGAGACTCTTCCCAGGCAACCGTAGGCTGTGGCAACGACACCAGTTAAAATTAACCAGCAGGAGTCCGGACAGGAGCTGAAGAAATGGCTCCGTGGTCAAGAACACCTGTTGATCTCGCAGAGGACCCAGATTTGGTTCTCAGCAACCACATGTTGGCTCACAATCTTCCGTAACTCCAGTTCCAGGGGATACAACACCCTCTTCTGACCCCTGTGAGCAGCCGTCACACATTTGGTGCACATACACACATGCAAGGAAAACACTCATACACATGAAATAAAAAACCAATCTTAAAAGGAAAACAAAACATAAACCACCACCAACAACAACAACAACAAATGTATCAGCAAAGGCAGGGTTGCTGGTGACTGGTCCCAGTCAACGGCAATTTAAACCGCTTGGAGAGTTGCCGGGGCCCATGACCATCTGTAGCAGGGAGAATGAAAACCTTATGCAATTGATGGGTTTGTACTGAAGGCAAGTTCCCATAAAATGTAGGATCTGGCCCAGAATGTCCAGAGTGTTAGCCAAGGGTCTTCTTGCTAACGTTAGGCTTAAAGCGGGGCCCAGGTATGTTTCCTGTTCACGACCTCACTAGTTGGCAGGAAGTTGGGAAAGACGAAATGAGTTAGAAAGCAGCAGTCAACCAGAGGCAGGACTCAGTGGGGGGGGAGGGTGTAGAAGAGAGAGTGGGCATCTAGCCGTGCATGTGGTGGGGGAGAATCAGGGGATGGATACTGTTCTTGGAGGAGACGTCATCCAAGCCAGGCTAGGAGAGTGGAGCAGAAGCAGGTCTCTGATGCCTTCAGCTCTTGGGACAGTGGATAGAAGGAGAAAATCTGCAAGGAATGGGTCAACCCACGCCCTGGTTTCCTCAGTCTGCCTCCCTTGACAATGGGAACAGTGACACCTGCCTAGGAGTTTGCACTTGAGAAGAGGTTGAGGGAGGGAGCCTGTCTCTAGGGCAGTGGCTCTCAACCTGTGGGGCATGACCCCACAGGGGTCATATATCAGATATCATGATTTAAAACAGTAGCAAAATTACAGTTATGAAGTAGCACGAAAATAATTTTATGGTTGGGGGGGTCACCACAAAATGAGGGACTGTATTAGAGGAAGGCAGCATTAGGGAGGTTGAGAACCACTGTTCCAGGGTGTGATGAAGGAGGCCTCTCTGTTGAGGTCTTCCCTCTAAAGCTCCTTTCCACCTGGCTTCCCACCCCCTGGGTCTCCTGTACCCCCCCCCCCAGGTGGCAGGCCTTCCCAGCTCTGCCTGCAGGCCCTCGCCTCCCCTCCCTCCCCTCCCCTCGGCTGCTTCTTATTACAGTGGCTGTATTTGTGTTTCCATCACAGGAATGCTAACCAGAAAAAAACCATTATTTCTAAGAAAATAAACTGTGGGCTTGTTGGCCTTTGAGCGCTACTGAAATGGATATCAGCCTTCCCCAAAGGCCTTGAGACAAAGAGTGCCGGGGGCTTGTGTATACGGGCAAGGTCAGGGGGTCCCGGAGGCTGCCCTGCCTGGGTCTTCCAGATGGACCCAGGCTGCAGCCCTAGGAGGACTGGGACTGTAGCAACAGTGGTTTCCTGTGGCTTCAGACCTTGGCTCCTAACAGCTGTCAGGGTTGATCTTTTCCCATTCCTTCCAGGGTTTCCAAAATACACCCCTTCCCTCAGAGGACCTCTGCCTTCTGCCTAGGCCTCCCTTCCTTGTGAAGGGATGTAGAGAATGGACCCAGGGAGACCAGGCCTTCGAACCTCGTGGGTCTTCCAGGCTTCAGCATGCTGACTGCCAAGTTCAGAGAGGGACAGAGGTCCCAGGCTCCTTGGGCCCCCACTGTGAGAAGCTCCCCACCCTAGAGATATTGGCCATCAGTGGAGCGCATCCACCTGTCCCTTCCCAATCCCAGTCCCACAGACACACCTGGACCTCACTGGAGTCCTGTTAGTTTCTCCCTGAAGCCTGATGGGGCAAGTGTGACCAGGGTCCAGGTTGAGGGCAAGAAACCTGGCCTAGACACAGAATGGAGGCAGACGGGTGTCCTGATTCCCAGTGAATACCATGAGCTGTGAAGTGCTGGCTCACGGAGACACGGGACCGCCCTTGAAGGGTTAAGGGTGCTGAGTCGAAGCTAGACTGCTTGTATTGAGGTTTTGGCTTTGCAGCTCATTTGCCTTGGGAGTAGGGAAGTGGAGAGAGACCTTTCTACCCGGGCCACCGTGAAGGTTTAGCCAATTGCCATGAGGGTGATCTCCTCTGTTACTTCTGGGGTAACACCCTACAGGAATCTAGGGAGAAAGATGGGAAGCCCTTCCATCCAGGTCAGGTCCACTCAGGCTCCTCAGGCTGCCTGTCTACAGCAGCTGCAGCAAGAACAGAAGGCTGAGCTGGGGGTCCCGGATCTAAGCAGCCATCAGCTCAGGCCTGCTGCTGAGTTTAGTGCTCAAGACCTTCTCTGCTGCCCCCCCCCCCCAAGTTACACCTCTGTGCAATCCAGGGGACATGGACCAGCTCTCTGATTGTGAGCTGGCACCTGTGTGCTTCAGGGGCTGGGTTTGGAGACCCTGAAGAGTCTAAAGTTTTGAGGTCGTAGCCTTGCTTCCGTCTTGCCAAAGGAAGGAGAGAATGGCTGATAGCTCCTGGGATCCAGGGTGTAACAGGGCGGTCTGAGCCCCATGCCCTCCTCACTGCCACCCTTCTGGGGCTCAGTTCCCCTCAACCAGTGTTCCATGAGGTCCCAAGGAAGGGTTTAGGGTATTGTTGAGGGAGAATTGCTATAATTTGCCCATCCTTTTCCTAGTGGCTTGGAAGGGACACCCTTCTGATCTTTGGAGACCACACCCTACCATGAACCCAACCGAGGCTGAGCAGGTGGCAGTGGAGGCTGGTTCAAAGTGAGCATCCTTGAGCCAAATGTGCTGGTACTCACCTGAAATGCCAATAAACTGGGAGGGGAAGGAAGATGAAGCTTGGAGGCCCGCCTGGGCTACATAGCAGGGACTTGTGGAAAAATACTCTTTGGAGGACAAACATAATAGAAAGCGCTGCACACACGGAGGTGACCCCCCGCTCCTGGTCCTCCCGAATCCAAGCAGAAGCCAAAAGGCCAGCTCATCCAGCGCATAAGCGTAACAATAACACTGGCTTCTCTTCAATTAAGTTATATGTGTTTGATATATACATACATACATATATGTATATCATCGTATGTTTGTATGATGCTTGGGGGGCCTCTGCCACAGTGCACAGTGGAGGGCAGACAGAGCGGAGGCTGCTCTCTTCTTTCAGTTTTAATGTGGGTTCTGGGAAGTCAAGAGCTATCTCACCAGCCCTCTTCCCCTTTGTTTTCAAAACCGCTTTGTCGAGCTCCAGTTCACATACCACATATTTGACCCATGCGAAGTCTACAAGCCAGCGCTTTTTAGTGGATCCACAGTTGCTCATCACCACAGTTTAGAAATTCTACATTTCTTAGCCGCCACCCCCACCCGCAGACCTGCAGCCCAACCCCACGCCCCCGTGGCCTCTGGACACCACTAGTACACATTCTGTCTCTGGGCCGGCCTGTTCAGGAGGTGCCTTCTGGATAGGACTGCATAGCATTCGGCCTTTTGTGAATGGAACAGCATCAGTTTTGAAGTCGGGCGGCCTGGCTCAGTTCCTGGCTCCACTTGCCTTGGTATTCCTCGTTTCCCTTGGGATGAAGTTAAGATGTGGACATCCACCTCCCGGAGTCATCCTATACTCCCGCAGACTGCCCTGTGCTGTCTCACACATCGAAGGGGCTAGTCAGTGGAGGCAACAGCCAGGTTCTTGATCATTTGTTCAGCATTCATCCAGTGCTCTCTGCACCCATCCCGCCTGCTTCTGAGGCTCAAGCTGAACTAGACACAAGTCCCCGTGGTCTGACAGCTTTAAAGATGGCGTCTATAAATGGGGGAGCTGGGGCTCAGTGCAGGAGAAGGGAGATAGGCTGAGCTTTGGAGGGAACAACACCCCAAATCCCAAGCCAGGGTGATTAGGAGCCTGGGCTGGGGAAGCTGTTCCAGGCACAGATAGCTGCACAAATGTACTTCATGACGGCCAGGAGCCACATGGGGTACTGGAAGAGGTCACGAAGTAACTGCAACCCCATGGTTATCTCCGATCTCAGAGTGGGGTAGGAGATCCTGGCCCCCTCTGGCTGAGCCGTGGACATTGTAGGCAGTTAGGAATGAGAAAGTATATAGATTGGTGTTGGTTTTTCGTGACCTTTGACCTCTCCCGTAATTAACTGCTGGGCCCACTTCTGGCATTGTCTCTGTAGAAGGGAAACCTGATCGATGGATGCCAGGGGTCCTCAGAGAGCTGGTCTCATTACTCAGTCATTACAGACCTGGAGCTTAACCCCGCACCACCGGAGACAGGGGACTTAATCCTTCCTGCGAGGCAGGGAGAAACTACCTTCCCAAGAGCGTAATTAGCCAACAAACCGGATTAAGATTTATTCATCAATAAGGACTCAACTTCCTAAGCCATACATCTCTCCCAGAATGGATGTCTATCTAAAGAGTGTATGGTTTCCCTAAAGCCACAGACAAAGGACGGACAAGCTAGCACCCAGTCGGAGACAGGGCCTTTGTTCGAGCATTGGGGCTTCCCATTCGGGAGGAATGTCTAGAAAAATGCCAATCAGGGGGAAGAGAGACCTTGTCAGTAGTGGCCTCTGAGAGTGAAAGTGCGGTTGCTTTCAAAGCCTTGCTTTTGAGGTTTTCCTGTCAGCCTTGATTTAAAAAGAAAAGAGAAAAAATATATATATCCTAAAACAGTATTAGCATAAAATGACAAGGCGATCTGAAAGAATCTTCTAGAACCTAGACACCATGGAATAAGTATAAATTATATAAGGCAGTGAGAATCAATTTTAAATTAAATGGAGAGGAAAAAAAAAATCCATCCATTTTGGATGTGGCACAAGACCACAGCTTTGGGATGGTGTGCACGCTGGCATTTATTACAGGAAAAGTAGGGCCTCGTGACCTTTGAAAAAGCCCATTGGAAAATGCACGGTTCCTGTGTTGTTTGTTCTGCTCTGTTGGATGTTGAAAACTATCCTCTACCTGGGAACTAAGCTTTCGTTAAAAGGGAGGGTGAGATGGCTTACAGAGTGAGGGTGATTGCTGTCGAACCTGATGACCTGAGCTCACGGTGGAAGGAAAACACTGACTCCATCAAGTTGTCCTCTGACTTCCATGGGCATGCATGCAAGTGTGTAAACCACACACACACACACCAAAACAAATGAAATTAAACATTTTATCATGCCGAGCACAGTGGCACATGCCTGTAATTCAGGGAGGCAGAGGTAAGTGGATCTCTGTGAGTTCAAGGCCAGCCTGGTCTACAAAATGAGTCCAGGACAGCCAAGGCAACACAGAGAAACCCTGTCTCAAAAAACAACACACACACAAAAGAAATAAATGTAATAAAAATTTAATCATTAAAAATTTGTAATTAGACCCTGGAGAGATGGCTCAGTGGTTAAGAGCACTGACTGCTGTTCCAGAGAACCTGGGTTCAATTCCCAGCACCCGTACACAGGCAAGCAGGAGGAGCTGAGTTGGGTACCCAAGCCTGTAAGAGAAGTGTGTACCTGGAATCCCAGAACTGGGGAAAGGGAGACAGGGGGATCCCTGGGACTTGCTGACCAGCATTTGAGCTGAATCAGTGAGCTCCAGGTTTAGTGTGAGACCCTATCTCCGAGAATAAGGTGGAGGACTAGGAGATGGTTCCATAGGTAAAGGCACTGGCCACACCAGCTGGTGACTGACTTCAGATCTCTGGACACGCGTAAGAAGCCAGCCACTGCAGGGAGCATCTGTAACCCTAGGATCCTCCCCCCCCCAGCCCTCTGGCATCTACTACAGCCTTTCCTATGGGGAACCAATGAGAGGAAGGCTCCAGAAATCGTTTCATTGACTGTTCAACAGTCACTTTATTACATCTTAAACTATTTATCATCCTGGTAGTAAAAACGTTACTCTTAATCATTAGACACAGACAACGGGCATAGATTAAAATTAGGCCAGGTCCATCAAGGTGATTTATCCCTAGTCAGGACAAGGAACGTCCCCCGGTTTGGAGACCTGGGATGCTCAGGTGGCTTAATCGCATGTGATGGACATGGCGGCCCTATAATAAATTGTATTTCTTTCTTTGGTGTCACCTAGGAAGCTTCGCTATGTTTGTGGCTCACCTTTTGTGTTTGCCCTGGGATTACCAACTGTATCACTGAACAAGGTCCCCAGCCCATCTCATTGTTTTTCTCTGTCTTAAAACTTCATTTCTGAAGCTCAGGGTTGTTTTCATTTGAGTGAATTAGTGAAGGAAAGTTTGGATTGAGAGATGGGTGAATGTTCACATGTTGGACATAAGGATGAATGGGTAGGTGGGGTGTGTGTGTGTGTGTGTGTGTGTGTGTGTGTGTGTGTGTGTGAGTGTGTGTGTGGAGGGTGAGTGTTTGCATCAGTGAACCTATGGATGGGTAGTTCAGCATTTGATGGACATGAGTGAACAGATGTCTGGATGCATGCTTTTTAATTAACTGGAGGTCCGTGTAAGGCCAAATATATAGTTGGATGTATGAATGAATGGATATTTGAATATGGGTGAGTATTTGCCTGGGTAAATGGGTAGGTGCCTAGGTGAGCCTGTTTCAGCATAGTCAGATAAATGGGAGAAGGGCTGGGTGGGAATGTCAGTAGTTATGCCCTGGAGTGTATAGACCCCTCGCTAGCAGGAGGAAGATGGGTTTGGCTCAATGGGTGTGTGGCTGACTGCCTGGTGGTTGAGCAGATGGAAAGGTGTGCACACACGTGTATGCATGGAGGAGGAACAGGTGAGAGGGCAGAACGGGGCACAGTACTTGGCTGGCTAAGTACCGCTTTCTCAGGACACAGTAGAAATGTGCTAAGGATGAAATCCTTGCATGGAGGACTTTGCCCCGGGCCTGTGCTAGGCAGTGTGACGTAGGAGGAAGGATGTGAGCCGTCCTGTCACCCACTGTGACTTTGAACACTTCTCTAACCTCTCTGAGCTTGAGTTTGACAGCTATCCACAGGACCAAAGTGAGGTCCGGAGCGAGTGGCTCCTGTTTCAGGGGGAGGAGGCTTGACTTACTGCTCTTTGAGGGGCAGCATGAGAATGGCTATTTCACCAGATACAACAAAGAATTTTTTTTCCCTCAGTTTGTCTGAGCCACTCTTAAATCTCCTACCTGCCGTGGGAGTTCCAAGGACCCACAGCAGTTCCAAATGGCACAGGCTGCTTGAATCAGATTCTGCTGGGATCCGGCCGGTCACCAGGTTGAGGGAACAAAGTTCTTGTGGGATCGTGGGTCATTCGGTGAGAGGTGTTGAGATGATGGTCATGCTGGCCGTGCAAGGAGGCCTGTTGCCATGTTAAAGATGAAGAAAAACCACACTTAGAGACTGACCCACCAACCAAAGAGCATGCATGGGCTGGACCTAGGCCTCCTACACATATGTAGCAGATGTGCAGCTTGGTCATCAAGTGGGTCCCTTAACAATTGGAGCGGGAGCTGTCTCTGACTCTGTTGCCTGCCTTGGGATACTTTCCCCCTCGCTGGGCTGCCTCAGTGAGAGAAGATGTGCTTTGTCATGCTGTGTGACTCGATGTGCCAGGGCGGGTTGGTACCCATGAGGGGCCTCCCCTTCTCTGAAAAGAAGGGGAGTGGGGAGAGGGTGTGCAGATGGGCCTGGGAGGCGAGGAGGGGCGCTGCAATCAGGGTGTAAAGTGAGTAAATAAATAAATAAATAAATAAATAAATAAATAAATAAATGATTGGGGGGGGGCAGGGAGACCTGTGCCTGTGACTCCAGCACTTAAGGGTAATGTTGGGGGAGCAGGGTTGTGGGGTGGAGACGAGTGAATCCTTGGAGCTGACTGGGGAATCCAGCCTATCTGCCCAAATTCGTGAGCTCTGGTTCCCTGAGAGACCCTGTCCCCACAACTAAGATGAAGAGCAATAGAGGAAGAAAGTCGACATTGCCCCCTGTCCTGTAAGTGCTCACTCACACACATGTACATATCTGCACACACACACACACACACACACACACACACACACACACACACAAAGTAAAAAAGAAAAGGCCACTCTTAGTATCTGAGATGTGGAAGGAAAACAACATTGCCTGGGAATCCCACAATGGGCAGCTTGGTGAATTAAAGCCGGGATACATTGTCTTAGGAGTGTAGGTTTGGAGTGACGTGTGCAGGGCTCTGAAAGCAGCTGTATCCCTCAGTAGTTACAACACTCTGCACACTTTCCATAAACCTAAAGTCTTTCATCTTGCTTTAATGTTACTTAAATGACTAGTATATTTAAAGTCCTGATTAAAGATGATTCAGCCATGTTGCAGACTCAGTTCTGATCCCCAGCTAGCACGGGTGGCTGCTACCAAGCACTGAGAGAGCATCTTGACTCTGAAACCTTTGGGGACCCCTCCCCTACCTTATTTGTCCCTCCTTCTGGCTGCCTGGCTGGGCTCATGCATCGGCCCTTTTCACAGGTTATTGCCTTTGCTCTCTGGGGCATCTGTGCTATGCTTAAACCCTTGCTAGAAGAGTCAGGAGTGGCTCAGTGAGCGCGTGGATTTCCAGACTAGCATTCCTAAGCAGCGTTGGCTGCGCCATGGCTCCCCTGCACACCAGCTGGTGAGAGAGAGCGTGGGTCTCCAGGGTTTCCCTGCCCCACTCCAGGCTCAGGGTCAGGCTCCTCCCACCTTCCACTAGAACTTCACCTCAAACTCCCCATCCTGGCAGAGAGGGGAGGGAATGCTTCTTCTGTGTCTTGGGAATCACTTACAGTTCAGCTATGGTGTTCAGCTCTCTCTCTCTCTACAAAGGTCATCCTAGATCCATGAAGGCTGGGCTCAGTGTAACGAAGAGACGTTAAGCCCTGGGAGTATTTGGAAGTAGAATAGCCAAAGACCTAGCAAAAGTGCCAGGGCCCCGGACCATGGCTGGTAGGCTCACCCTGTGCCTAGAAACCATGCCTGAGAGGTCAAGGATGGGCTACGGCTCCCTGAAACTCCAAAGTCCTATTTCACTACTTGGAATCCCGCTTGTGTCCCCTTCTAGGTGTGTAGACTTTGGCGAAATTTTAGCCTCCCACGATGACGAGACCTGATAAGCTAGGGTCAGATGGAAGGGGAGGAGGACCTCCCCTATCAGTGGACTTGGGGAGGGGAATGAGAGGAGATGAGGGAGAAAGGGTAGGATTGGTAAGGAATGAGGGAGGGGACTACAGCTGGGATACAAAGTGAATAAACTGTAATTAATATAAAAAATTCAATTAAAAAATTTAGCCTCCCTATGCAAGGTTCCTTCAGTGCCCCATACAAGTGGACTGGGGCTGTGTCCTTGTCTTAGTTAGGGTTACTGTTGCAATGATGCATCATCACCAAAAGCAAGTTGGGAAGGAAACTTTTCACATCCTTAGTCCATCACTGAAGGAAGTCAGGACAGGAACTCAAACAAAGTGGAAACCTGGAGGCAGGAGCTGATGCAGAGGACATGGAGGGGTGCTGCTTACTGGCTTGCTCCTCATGGCTTGCTCTTTGACCCCTGCTGGGAAATGTTGAAAAATGACTTAAAACAGCAGGAATAATGACCTTTACTAAAGCTATTGACCATTGTTTATGAGACAGAAGTCTTTGTTATAACAAGGAAGCTGGAGCAGCTGAAGGCCAGGCCTTGGGCCATAGGGAAGGCAACTACTGCGGGGGGGGGGGGGGGGGAGGAGGGCTGGACATTCTTTCATTCCAGAGATGACACTTCTTAGTGATGTACTGAGTTTATTTTCCTTGGTCTCCCTGCTTCAAAAGAGCTGGTTTTTGTGGACGCAGAAGTACCCCATATGTTGGTAGTGTTGACAGACTCTTAAAGGGGCCAGAGCCAGGCTTGACTCTTACCTGCCTCACTGTGGCAGGAACTGAAGGTCTCTCTCTCTCACACACACACGCACACACAATGTGACTCTTCTGAAAACTGGTGGTCAGCCTTGCTACTAAGCCAAGAGCTTTTTCAAATAACTCTTCACTCCCCCTAAGTGATCTTTATTGCATATCTGTTGAGTTATCCCCTGTTCTAATTTCATTTCTGGTGTTGTGATTAAGAAAAAAAAATAACTTGACAAAAAAAAATAACTTGGGGGGGGAAGGAAGTGTTATTCCTGATTACGACTCCAGGCTATAGTCCATCAGTATGGGGAAGTCAAGGCAGTAACTTGAAGCAGCTAGTTACATCATACCCTCAGACAAGAGTAGAGAGAAATGAGTGTATGATGCTTGCTTGCTTGCTTGTGCTCTGCCTTATTTCTTCATTTGTCAAGCTCAGAACCTTCTGCCTAGGGAATGACACTACCCACAGTGGGCTGGGTCTCACCATACCAATTAACCCCCTTAAGACAATGCCCTGCAGGCATGCCCGAAAGTGAGCCCAATGCAGACAATCCCTCCTTCAGACTCTCTTCTCAGGTGATTGCAGGTCGCGTCACATTCCCTAATAAGTCATCACAGTGGCTTGTGGCGGTGGGAGGGGGAACCCCAGGTTCTTATTCTGATGTCTCTCACATCTCTGCCTTTGCAGACATCGACGAGTGTGAGAATGACTACTACAATGGAGGCTGTGTCCATGACTGCATCAACATCCCTGGGAACTACAGATGCACCTGCTTTGACGGCTTCATGCTGGCTCATGATGGACACAACTGCCTGGGTGAGTGGTGAGGCTGAGCCTCACCCTCTGCGTGCAGCCTTTCTGTTTCTCAGTCCTAGCGTGCAGAGTTGGGGGAGGGGGAGTAGTGTCTGCGCAAAGAGGCATCTTCCTCTGGCTCCTTGCAGTAGTTTGCCAAGTTGCCATAACAAAATACCCCAAACCATGCAGCTTCCATGGCAGACATCTTCTTCCTCGGTGTTCTAGAGGCTGGAGGACCAAGCTCAGGCACAGATGGCTGCCTTCTTGTGTATGTCAGTGTGTACACTTTGTGCGTGCCTGCATCTGGTGGTATCTCTCTGGGTCCTAGTTGCTTCTTCTTTCAAGGACATCTGGAGCAGGGAGGTGGCTCAGTAGGTGACAAAACACCATGACCAAGGCAGCTTACAGGAGACAGAGTTTCTTTTGGCTTATAGTCCCAGATGAATAAAAGTGCACCGTAGCGGGGAGGCATGGCAGCCAGCAACAGACACTGAAGCATGGAGGCAGGAGCAGGAAGCTGAGAGACCACATCTTCAATTACAAACACAAAGCAGATGGAACAAGCTGGAAGTGGGGCCAGGCTATCAGTTTTCAAAGCCTGCTGCCGGCGGCACAGCCCCTGCAGCAAGGCTGGACCTCCCATAACCTCCCCAAACAGCTCCGCCAACTGGGAACCAAGTGTTCAAATACATGAGCCTATGGAGACATTTTTAGTGGGGATGGGTTTTCTGGGTAGCTTTGGCTATCCTGGAAATCACTCCGTAAACCAGGCTGACCTTGAACTCACAGAGATCTGCCAGCCTCTGCCTCCCTAGTGCTGGGATTAAAGGTGTGTGCCACTGCCTCTAAGGCTAGGGGGACATTATTTAAACCACTCTAGTGCATAAGAGCACCTGTCACCAAGCCTGACGACCCAAGTTCAGTTCAGGATTCATGTGCTAGAAGGAGAGAACTGATTCCTGCAAGCTGAACAACTTGACCTACACACACACATACACACACACATTAATTAACAAATTAAGGACATTTGTCATATTGGAATAAACTGTCATATTAGAGTAAGTCCACCCCAACAGTTCTAGTTTTAAATGAAATGACCCCTCTAAATCACTGTCTCCAAATATAGTCACATTTAGAGGTAACAGTGGTTGGAGTCTTTCTGAGGGAATACAGTTCAGCCCATGGTCTTGTATACCTCCAACTGTCCACAGCTCAAATCTGGTTTAAGCCAATTTCGTAAAATGTATATGCATGATTGGTTTTGGTGAATGGAGTTGAGAAAATGTAAACGAACAGGGAGGGAAATGGCAGGCCCTGCTGGCAAGCCTCCGTTGGTCCTCTGTCTGCCTCCGTCTGTGAGTTTTGCTATCCTGTGGTCAGATGGTCAGCATGATCTGGTCCCTTTAGCATCAGGCATTTTTCTGTGGCCTCCGTGTCCACCTATTCACTCCACCAGTCAAAAAAGTTGCTAAAGGCCTGTTGTAGGAGCTCCCTGGGGTTACCATGACAAAGGGATGAGCTGGGTGGCTTACAGAATAGAGGTTGATTCTCTCACAGCACTCTAAAGGTTAAAAATCCAAAACTGAGGCAGGGCTGTTTCCATCTGAGGGCTGTGGGTAAGGTTCTTTTCAAGGCCTTTCTGAGCCTGATCTCTGGTCATTTAAGAACTCTTAGGCTTGCAGACAGCCTGTCCCATGTCTTCACACTGTCTTAGCTCCACAGACATTCTCAGTGTCCAGATTCCCTACTTCCTAAAGACATCAGTCAGATTGGATGAGGGCCTGCCATGGCTACCTCTCCTCTTCCTGATCATCTGCTGTGACGGTTAACACTGTCATCTTGGCTGGATTCAGGTTCACCGTGGAAACGCCTCTGAGTGTGTCTGTTAGGGATATTCTAGATTAGGTTCGTTGCGGTGAGACAACCCACACTAATTGGGGGCCCCCATTCCGTGGATGGGGGTCCCAGACTGCATAAAAAGGAGAACACGAACTGAACAGGGGCTTCCTGGCTGTGGATGCAATGTGGACGGCTGCCTCCTCCAACTCCTGCCGCCACGACCTCCTGCCATGATGGATCCCATCCCTTTCAACTTCCTCCCCTAAGCTGCCTTAGATCACAGAACCAGAAGAGAGAAATACAACCGTGAAGACCATTCACCATTCCTCCGGAGGCCACATTCACAGTTCTGGAGCTAAGGCCTCAGAACCTCTTGAGGGGACAGGGAGGTGCCTCACAGGCTGTAACCCAAGTGACAGCAACCCATGGACCACCCATGACTCTCAGAACAGACCCGTCAGCTCCCAGCCCTCCTCTGCCATTAGCTGTGGAAGCATGGCCACTGGACCAAGGAGGGCATGGATGTGCTTGACTCGGAGTCTCTGTTTCTTGTCACTGGAAGAAAGCTGTATTGTATCATCATGGTCCCTGAGATACCTCTTCACCAGGTCAGTGTGCCACTATGTCTCGAGACTTAGTGAAATGACGGTACAAAGCCAATTAAACCAGCTGGCGCGATTGCTACTATAGCCGCTTGAGCATCTTTCTGCATTTGCCATCGGAATCCAGAGTCTGGGCAGAAAACATTTTCTTCCCTTCCCCCCCGCCCCGAAAGCGATCCTTCAGAATCCTTGCCACAAATGGATCCGAAGGGCTGAAAGGTCACCAGGATTTGCTAGCCTTGCACGCAGGAATTTCTGAACGGGCCTAGCAGACCGTCACGGTGCCAGCTGGCTTGTCAGCACTGGGTAGAAGGGTTCAATACCCCAAGCACATGGGCCTCCCCTTTCCAGTGGCGTGTCAGGCGGAGAGCTCCTGTCTGGTTTTGTTTAACGCGTGTTGGGGCTCAGATGAGCTCATTATGGGAAACAGATCTGCGAACATGTAATTACACCCCAAAGAAGTGCCAAAACAGGGGTCTGGACAAGGGTTAGTAAAGACCAGAAGGGCCTGTGAAAAGCTACCCCTGGCTGGGGTGAGGCCTAGCGGTGGAAGCAGGGTTGCCTGGGCTTCAAAGAGGAAGCTCTCAGCAGGCTCTCAGAGGGGGGAAGGAGTTTGTAGGCCTGTAGGCCTGGGCACAGCGTGTGCAGGGCTGCAGGCGGCTACTTGGGGCTGGGCTGAGGGACTGCAGAGCCAGGCAGGGGTTTGACTAGGGACCACACAGCTTTCACAATGCCACATCCAGGCAAATTGTCACCCACTCCTCACCTAATGCGCACAGCACTTCCTAGGCTGCATGCCCAGCTGTCTGCAGCGACCACGCTTCAGTAATTGAGTAGTCAGTGAAGACACAGGTCACCACTGTCACTCTGGCGGCCCAGGGGACAGATCTGGACGCTGCCGGCTTGACGCATAAGTCCTGGTGCCCTGGTTCTGAGCTGTTTAGTTGTCGTCGGTCAGAATCTTCGCTTCTCTGTACCTCAGTTTCCTACCTACAACACGGAATGTGTAATCCCTGTCTCGTAGGAGTTTGGGTGAGGGTTCAGTGAATGTATAGATGTAGACAGCAGAGTTTCTGTCCAGAAATGGCATGGCATCGGCCAGACACTCAGCGGCCAGTGAGCTGCTTTGGCGTGGTCCCCAACACCTCCGGGGACCAGAGCCCATGGTCTGTGCTCCCTGGATTGTGTGTGACACCCTGGACTCCCTGGTGGGATTATGCATTCTTTTCTGTGAAGAGCCACCCTTACCCCTGCTAGGCCAGGCACCCCACCCCCACCCCACCAGCCTCCAGCCTGATGGCAAAGTCTGTACGGGTCTTTGTTTCAATGACATTGTTTTCACTCTGGCTTCTTTCTGCACTGATATGAAAGACCTAGGCAAGGGCCCTCTACCCCCTCCCACTCTGAGCACAGATCCTGTGGCAGCCGAGGGCAGACCTTTCCTACAGGCTTCTTTTGTTTGGCCTTTTTCCTCTTGAAGAGAAAACTCGGACTCAGAGGAGTCAGGCCTTGGTTGCAGCCGGCTCCAGCCCAGACCGACCCTGTGACCCCAGGCTGGTTGGTTGGCTGAACTTTTAGAGCCTCCAGCCCTATAGCCACGAAGCACATTCAGAATAGGTGCCTGGGAGTCAGGGAGATGACTTAGTTGGTAATGTGCTTGCTTTATGAGCACAAGGACCTGATTTTGATCCTCAGAGCTTTACACTCTAGGCAGGGCAGAGCTCAGTTGTCATCCTAGTGCTGGAACTTACTGGCCATCTAGCCTAGCATGCTCAGAGGGGGGGGGGGGGGGAGCGGGGGAGGCTGTTGATGCCTGGGATGCAATGAGGACTGAGGCAGACTATAATTGAGGTATAAGCAGGGCTGGAATATGTGGGAGTCCGGCACAGACCCTGATGCCCCGACTCTTCATGAGTGGTAGAGCCTGGGGCCAGCTCCTTGTTGGGCCCTTCCTGCCTTAGTTGCCACAGCTATGCAATGGTCTATAAGGCCAGAAGTAGTGGGCTGACTAGATCTGGAGGAAACTCGGGGCTGGATGTCACCATCATATCCTGGCAGTGTTTTCAAGTTGGTAGCCCAAGAGTCAAGGCAGGATCACAGGGAAGGCCTGCATCCAAAAGAACTGGAATTCCCTTGATGGTGGCAAAGTTCTCCTTTAGTACCCTCTTTTAGGCCAAACATGATTTCAGAACTCTAGGACTCCTAGCACTTTGTGCCACATGGTCCAAGCCAAGAGTGAAGCCTGCTCCTCTTCCCCTTTTCTGTCCCCTCCTCCATCGGACACCACCTCGAGCATGAGGACCCCTAACCCAATTGGGGTTCTGGCCTGTACCCCAAAGCAGCTAGCTGCCCTATTGCTGTGGCTCAGACACAAGTAGCATCTGTCCCTCTGAGACTCAAGAGGCTGAGACCATTTAGACAGGACATGTTAGGGTCTCAAATGCCCAGGAATGGTCTGGAAGGCGGTCATGTCGTCCCAAGACACCCCCAACCCGTCTTCCAGAAGGCGCCTAGCAACTACAAGAGAGGCAGAGCAGGGATCCTAAAAAGTGTGATGACCAGGGCAGGGTATCTCTTGCTTATACCCCAGTGTGGTACTGGAGGAGGCGTCTCCAGCTGTCTCCACCTGGAGAGAGTGAATTCCACTATCAGTCCTCACACCCTCCATTACTTGCTCACAGGACGTCCCGCTGTCTGCTGCAGCTGCCCATACAAAGTCTGACACACACACACAAGGCTTGCTGGGAGGGTTAGCTGAGTTGCTGGAGGGTCCTCCGTTCACACTGCTGCCGGTGGGTCCGGCACCTCTGCTCAGACACAGAGCCATGCCTGGCTGTTGTTCTGGCTGCAGAAGCCCGGGTTGACAGCGATTGTTCCCGTTTTTAGGACTGGCTGAGTTCCTGGGGACAGTGGCAGGGGCAAAGAGCTGACCATCTTAGAGAGAGCAACAGCGAGGTTTGAAAAGCCCGGAGTCAGCTGGCAGAAGTGAGGCTCGGGGCTAAAGGGTCACTTTCCAGTCTTGAGTGTTCCCAGTTTCTACTTTTGAGCAGGCAAGCGAGCCTGTTTTCTTGTGGAGATGTCTTGTCTGGGACCAGGGTCCTGGAGGGGAGCCAAGTCTGTGCTCTGGAGAGTGAAGCCCTCTCTCATTTGACATCTTTATTGAGGAATTTCTCAAATATAACAGAAAATGACACCAGAGGGAATTGAAACCAGGATGAGATCTTACTGAGGCCGAAATGGCTGCCTTTAGCTGTGTAATTACTTGAAATAGCAGTTCTGTTTGAAAAATATTATTCCAAACTCGGTGTGATCAGCCAGCTGAGCAATATTTAGGCTAATAGAATAAGATTTTTTTTTCATCTTAAATTAGAACCAGCAGCGGGTCATTTTCCCCCCATTTCCACAAAGCAAGGCGCCCTCTCTCTCCTCTTTCTCTCTTGCTCTCTCTCTCTCTCTGAAGCCATCAGCTCACTTAGCCAGAGGGCTTCAACCTTCGTCTTTACTCAACTTACTGAAAAATGTGTTTCTCAAGTTGCTCACAGCTGGAATTTTGGACTGGCTCCCCAGTACTTTGATCCCTCTTGAAGAGGAGTTATTTGTGGTCGCAATCCAGCAGACAAGCTGATTGATTAACCGGATGGCTCTACGTCAGTGAACATGTATTGAGCACCTACTGTGTGCCTCACCTCGTGCTCAGTTGTACCTAGGCAAGGTGAAGGTTACATTTCTGTATGTGTGAAGCTGCCTCGTGTTGCCTTTGTGGCCTTTCACTGGTGCCCCCTCCCCTCCCCCAAATCCACAGGTAGATGCCATTAGCAGCCCCTTCCTGGAATCTAGGCCCTTGATGGATAGAAGCCACCAGCACCAACCCTTATAAATGAGGAAAACTAGGCCCAGGGAAAATGACCTGGTACTCAGGGTCACAAAGGCCAGTAAGAAATGCAGCTTGGACCAGACCCAGCATCTGTGACTTCCAAGTCTAGAGCTTATGCCTGCTGATCACCCCTGCCCCTGCCCACAGCACCCAGAAAAGTACCAGCCCTGGAAGGGAAACCAGGTTCAGGGAGGGTCTCTGATGTGTTGAGTAAAGCATGTGCCCACTTTCAGAGCCACCAAATCTGTTCTGCAGCCCCAGCACCTGCCATGTCAGGTGGGTGATAGTGTGCCAAAAAGCAAGTGGGCACCTCCTCCCTGTGCAGAGGGAAGCATTTGATTTCTCACTCAGGCATCCCCCTTGAGACTTCGTCCTATCCCATGTGACAGTAGACAGCCCTGTTTTCCCGAAGTCCCATTGCTGCCCCAGGGCTCCCAGCTCACAAGGAACCCAACACAGGGTCCTGCCTGCCCTTCCTCTCACATTGAACCCTTGCCCACTGCCCGTGCCTCAAGCCCTCTTACATGTCTCTGCTCTTGACAAACTGCCTATAAGGAGTTGTCGAATGAGCGAATAAAAGGATTGCCACCTGGACAGACCTCTGGGTTCTGATCACATTGCTACTTGAAAGCCACATCACACCAAGTGGCATGAAATAGCACCATATTCCTCTACCTGTGGGTTCCATGGGCCGAGAAACAAATCAGGGAGAGCCTGTCTCTCCTCCAAGATGTCCGGAGCCTCAACTGGAGACAACCTGATTGGCCAGGAGCTGGAAATATCTGGAAGCTTCCTGGCTCATGTCTAGTGATGGCTGTTGGATGATGGCCAAAATGTATATGGGCAGCCTTTCTGTCTAGCTTTTGTTCAGGTCAGGATGAGCCTTCCCTACACAGTGGCTTGGGTCCCTGCAGAACAAGGATGAGTGTGGGAACTCACCTCAAACTCATGCTGAAGATGGTTTTAATGGTCTCCCCTGACTTAAGGGGAGCAGATGTGGGAGGGGGCATCAAGGAAGAGAAGAAAGTGCCTTGTAGAGATCTGGGGAACTCTGTGCTAACAGAATTCTGGCAGACAAGCTTGGTGAGTTTGGTGAGATGCTGTGTTTAGAGAATTATAGTGAGTGAGAGAGAAGGAGATGGGTCCAGGAGACAGGCAGGAACAGGCAGGAACTGGTCACATATTGCTTCAGGACCCTAGAAGAGGGTATGTCTTAGTGTGGGTTTTATTACTATGAAGAGACACCACGACCAAGGCAACTCTTATAAAGGAAAATGTTTAACTAGGGCTGGCTTACAGTTCAGAGTCCACTATTAATATTTCAGAAAACATGGCAGCATGCAGGCAGACATGGTACTGGAGAAAGAGCTGAAAGTTCTACATATTGATTCTCAGGCAGCAGAAGGAGACTGTGTGCCACACTGGGCATAGCTTGAGCATATGAGACCTCAAAGCCCATCCCTACAGGGCCACACTTTCTCCTACAAGGCCACACCTCCTAACAGTGTCACTCCCTATGGGCCAAGCATTCAAACACATAGGTCTATGGGGCCCAATCCTATTCAAACCACCACAGGGTGGATTTTATTCCAAGTAACTGGGAAGCTAGAGGACATTTTGACCAGAGAACTAACATGGTTTGATTTGACATTTTAATAAAAACCCTTCCTGGTTCCAAGTAGATTGTTACAGCAATGAGGGGCAGGGTGTTTCAGCAGGGCGGCCCCTATGATGGCCTGGCTGGTGACTCAGGGTAGGGTGACAGCGGTGGAGGTGGTGGCTGAACTCAAAATACATTTTGCAACAGGAAGTCCAGATGGAATCAACTTCAGGGGTCAGGGAGAGCAAGGACCAAAGCCAACTGTTGGGGTTTGACCCCCAGTGTTTGTATGACTCTGCCTTTGTGACTTGTGTGAAGATGCCCTGGGTGTGGAGGGGACAGATAGATGTGTGGGGTGGGATGGCATGCAGAATTCAATCAGCTCAGCTGAATTCTGTTAGAGATAATAACCAGTCTTTCCAAATAGAAATGGCATACAAGGTCAGCTGTCTTTAGAGTCTGACCTGGGGGAAGTGTAGGTCATTAGCATCAAGATGGCTTTGAATAGCAGAGTGGTCCATTTCATAAAGATCACGTGCAGGAGCTAGAGAGGTGGCTCAGTGGTGAACAGCATTGGCCGCCCTTCCAGAGGACCCAGGTTCAATTCCCAGCACCCACACGGCAAGTCATAACTGTCCGTAACTCCAGTTTCAGTGGACTCAACTCCTTCACACAGACACACATGTAGGCCAAACACCAAATGTACATAAAAATAAATAAAATAAACATCACATGTGTACCTGCCCTGTGATTTGAATGAGAACTCCAAGACGGATCACCTGTTTCCCTCCCTTAGGAATCACTGACACTCAACCTGCCTGGCTTTGGACATTCTGCCTGAGTCCATCACTGTGTGACTGTGGGCAACTAACTTAGCTTCTCTGGGACTCTACTGTAAGGTGGGGCCAGTGACCTTTTTTTTTTTTTTTTTTTTTTTTTTTTTTCCTGAGACCAAAGGAGATGAGCTCTGTAAAGCACCTGGCATGGTGCCTTGCACCTGTCAAAGGTTCCATGGATGTCAGTTATCTAGTGACCACTGTCCTGGTATGCAAAGTCAGAGAACTTTTTAAAGAAAACTAGTCTGCTTTTGAGCTGGTGAAGATACAGTAGGCAAGCCTGGGCTGTGAGCTGTGCCTGAGACTTGAGTCCCCTCCCCCCCCATCCTATGAGGGGCTCCTGTCGGATAAACCGCTCCTCAGAGGCTCCGGGTCAGGCAGCCCTCCTTCCTCACGAGGAGCTGTGAGGTCCTGTGACATCAGGGCTTCTCATACTTATCCTGGCCACATCCTCTTATTTCTCAGCCTTGCCCTGGCCCCTGTGAGGCGGGGAGAGCCATTGTCTGTTGTGTCCAATGGAAGACAAGTGTGTAAGTGACTTTGGAGGCCATCAGGGAGGAGGATGGGGAGAAGGACACCGGAGAGACCCTTGCAGGGTCCAGTTGTATACGGGGAGGAAGTCCTTCGCTGGGACATCTAGATGGGAGGGGCCACCACATCTCCCTGTGCGGGGGCTGGGTTCATGATGAACGCACCACCAGCCCCTCTGGAAAGACAGCTGGAGCCAGCATCGCTCCTCCGAACCCCAAGGAAGGTTGCAGTTGTTCTTTATTTTATTTGTTTTCATATTCAAGTGGCTCGAAAAAAAACGTTTCCGACTAGGGGAAAAA
The DNA here is from genome assembly GCF_907164565.1 of Psammomys obesus. NCBI lineage: Eukaryota > Metazoa > Chordata > Mammalia > Rodentia > Muridae > Psammomys > Psammomys obesus. Next base: position 16,210,498 of record NW_026596085.1, read on the forward strand.
AATGTTGACCATCCTAATAGAAAGCTTAACAGCCCGGGGCCAGCTTCGTCTCCTCTGCATAAGCAGCAGTGTTTCTGAGGTGAATGGAAACACCGGATTACATTTGCTGTCAGAGTTCAAGACAGTCAGACCCATTCCGTCAGCATTTTACAACTGTTCATTTGGCTTCGTTTTTTGCTGAGACAGGATCTCTGTAGCCCGGCCCGGACTTGAACTTACCATGTATGGGGGGACCGGCCTTGAACTTCTGATCCTCCTGATTCCACCTTGAGAGTGCTGGGATTACAGGCATTTTGGGAACACCGCAGGTTTGCATCTGTTAATTTGACAGGAATTCCTTGGCCTGAGAAAAAGAAACGTGTGCTGGATTGGCCCATCACTGCAAAAATGGGAAGCAGGTGTGGGGAGGTGGAATGGTTTCAAGCTGGGGGGGAGGGAGAGGGGGATCCCCACCCCTTCTCCAGAGCCAGCCAGGAAGTGGAGTGAGCTTTCTTTAGAAGCCCAAGCCAGCAGCGGAATGAAAGGACAGTGGGCAAAGAGTCAGGCACTAGGGGGGCTGCTACCTTCCTGGAGGATGCTGGGATGCCCTGTCTCCCAACCTCAGCTTCCATGTGGTATATGAAAGTAAGTGGATGGGATTCCTCCAGCGGTTTTCAGATGTCGTGAGGTTGTGTGGACAGCAGCAGAATTCCTTTTCTTCAGAGGTCATGCTGGGGTCACGCTGCTCCATCTGAAATGAGTGACCAGATTGGGGGGAAATGGGGTACCATAGAACCCACAAGCCCCCTGGGACCTCCTCACTGGGCTGCTTCTCCCTCCAGATCCTGTGGGACAGCAGCCAAGCTCTTTTCTATGTCCTCCTCATCCCAGGGAGACAGCCCCTGGCTGCCTCAAGACTGTGGCCTCCGGCACATGGATTGACTTTCATTCCCCTAACCAACTTCCTTCCTGTTCTCCAGGCCTGGTCTCTGTGACCCCTGCCACTGGAATGGCCTGCCCCAGCCTCCTAATTAAGCCTATTTGGCTCACCCACATATACACATTTGTCCCTCAGGCCATGACCAAGGGACAGCCCCATAGAAGCCCTCCCCTGACTACACGATTTCTGTGGCATCTGTTGAAGGCAGCCTTGAGAGGCTGGAGGTGGATCATCTCACTTCCCTGAGAACCCCCAGAGAGCTGTGCTCCAGACTGTTTGGCTATTCATCCCAGGCCTGCACAGGACAGGAATAATGGGCAGGGGTGGGGGGGGGTTATCACAAGGAGGGCGCCACTGGAGGAGAGCTCCCAGCACACGTGAGGCTGGGCAGTCCATTGGGAAGGCATCTCACCAGCTAGAGGCCTGCAGGGGCGCAGAATCCATCCACACAATGTCTCTGTGCCTAGCTTCTCCCACTTGCTGCTCTGGATGCCTGGAGAACACGCCTTGGGAAGCCAGGTGCCCCGGCCTTCACCCTGGCTCCCTTCCTAGCCAGGGTGGGAGTTAGAGGCCAGTTCTGTGCTCTTGGTTTTATATGGAAAGGTGGCATGATGGTGGTTCCAGGAAGGGACCCTGGGAATGTAGTAAAAGTTGGGTCCTGTGGAGGCATTGTTAATGAGGCATGCTCTATGGAGGTGTAGTCTGTGTGTGGGAGTGGCCTGTGCGGGTGTGGTCAGGAGGCGTGGTCTGCGTGGGTGTGGTCAGGGGAGTAATATTGGGGAAGTAGTTTGTGGGGTGTGGCCTGTTGGGGGTGGTCATGGTCTGTGGAGGCCAAGTGCAGCCTGTGTGGAGAAACAGTAGCTATGAGAAGCATAAGCTCCTGCCTTCCCTCCCTTCAGTCGGCGGAGACTTCGTGAGTGAGCAGACTAGCCCTCCCCACCCCCACCGAAGCCTGTTGTCGCTGCACCCCACCCCAGCCTCACCTCTGGGTAGCTCTTTATTTGGCAGCTTGGGGAAGAATCCCTGCTCTGTCCCACAGCGGAGACTCCGCAACAGAAAAATCCATAAACAGCAAAGCAAACACAGACCACGGACAGAGGGTAGCAGCAGGCAAGCAAGACACTAGCCTTCCCCGTGTCCCATTTGCAGCTTCAGTGCCAGGAGCTCAGTCGGAACCCTTGGGAGGAAACAATAAATTAGTGTCCTGTGAAGACTTTAAAAATATCCTGCCTTGTACACCTAAAAGTGGCATTGGCAACAAATGAGGGTGCCCCAGTCCCCAGCCTGCGTCTCTGTCAACACGCTTGCTTCTCTTGGACTGACTAGGCCCTGGGTAGCATCTTGGGTCACCCAAACACATGCAGGGTCCGGCTGTGTCTGAGAAAATGATGCGGCCGCCCCTGCCCTGGCACAGCAGGACAGGGCCCTAGCTGTCCCTGATGGCCGTTAGCCAGCCCATGCATCTGCCTGCCCAGCAACCGTCCCTCTTACCCACCTCATCCCGACCACAAGCAACTAGAAATAGATGTCTGGCAGGGACATCCTGTGCCCGCTGGCGCTATCCAGCTGTGGAGTGGACAGTAAGGTGTGGCTGCTCAGTCTGGGGTCCTTCGTCACCTCTCGGTGCAGCCTCAACAAAGACAGGATTTCTGTGGGCCACCTTCCAGCCACCGCTGCTGCCCTTGGTCTGTCTGCTTGATTCCAAGGATCAGATAACAGCTGAAGCATTTAGGAACAGCCATTGACCCTTCTACATAGAACATTCAATGGCAGCTCCATGATGAGGAAGCCAGGCTCCCCTAATGGAAACAGGAGTCCCAAAAGGCCCTACCTGCTTGCCAGCCCTATCGTAAACTAAGGGTTAAGCCTGTCCCCAAGCTCCTTTTTGTCCCTTGCTGGCCCAGGTATTCTAGCCCCCATCCGGCAGGGTCTGTGTGAGCCCCAGTCTTCCTGCACAGTAACTGGCTGCCAATACACTTTCTGCACATAGCCACCCCCGCAACCCCCAGAATTAGAGTGAGTCCCAAGTGTCTGTTTACTTATCCATCTTCCACACTTGGGATAATTATACAGAAAACTTCCCGAGAAATCAGGCACGAAGTCAGAAGACGCTTGGCCTGGTCACCCTGCTCTAAGGTCATGTCCAGGCTTGCCTGAGCATAGACATAACTTTAATGGTTATTAGTACTGCATGAATGTTTTTTTGGGGGGGGACGACAGGGTTTCTCTGTGTAGCCCTGGCCATCCTTGTAGACCAGGCTGGCCTCGAACCCAGAGATCTGCCTGCCTCTACCTCCCGTGTGCTGAGATTAAAGACTCGCGCCACCACTGCCCAAGAAAGAGACTCTTTTAAGAGGTGAGAACAGCACACACAGAGCACAGAGGCAGGATGCTCAGGCTGGTGGGAGGGCAGAGTTGGGGTAGGCACACACCTGTGAGCCAGAGAAGTCAGGTGCAGCAAACTCTGCCTGGCCAGAGGCTGCAGATGTGGGGGGGAGGGGCATGGGTGTACAGGATCATCAGAACCTCACCACTGAGCACTATGCGCACCACAGACTCACAGCTTGTCCTGTCACAACCCCCAGGGCTGTGCTGGCCAGTCTACCTGCTGCTATAGTGCCCCTCCCTTTTCATGATCCTCGACTGTCCTGACTCTGCCTGCTGCCTTCTCTAGTGTGTTGGCTAAGGAGACCAAGCCTGCACTTCCTCTTGGTGGGCACTCAATGGTCCATCCCGAAGCTGCCTCTAAGGAGCGTCGAGTGTAGGAAAGAAGCCACCCACACACGCAGGCCAGTTAGAGGGCTGACATGGGACATACATGGGACAGGAGGCCGAGCAGTGAGACAAGGCATGGGCCACAGTGGCCTTCTCTCCCAGAGGCCCCTGGGAGGAGGCTGTACAAGTGGAAGGAGATAGAAAGGGAGAGTCCTTACATTTGAAGCACACGCATGGGAGCTGAGGTAGGATCTGTGGCACCACGTGCAAGGCACGACTTTGGTCAGTCAGAGATGGGAGGGTCTCTGGGAGAGAGGTTCTCAACCTGTGGGTTGTGACCCCCTTAGACAACCCTTTCCCAGGGGTTGTATATCAGATGTTTACATTATGATTCATAACAGTAACAAAGTTACAGTTATGAAAGTAGCAATGAAAATAATTTTATGGCTGGCGGGGGCGGGGGGGGGGGTCACCACAACGTGAAGAACTGTGTTAAAGGATGGAGGCATTAGGAGGAGAACCACTGCCCTGGGACTTCCTGGCCAGTAAGCCTGGGAACTGGCAAACTCCGGGTTCCTTGAAGGATCCCGTCTCAAGGAATAAGGTTGAGAAAGACACCCAGTATTGACCTACTGCTTCCACATGCATTCCCACCTGTACACACATGTGTACACACACACGGACACACACACACACACACACACACACACACACAGCCCTGAGCCCCACAGCAGTCTGCTGAAGGAAGTGCCCTGCCCTGTCCTGTGCATGCTAGCTTGAGGAGGTTAGACCTGCCTAGGGCTACAGCCAGAAGAATTCAGGCCTGAAGATTCCCAGCTCAGATAGCAGGGAGGCCGAAAACCAATCAGTGTACTTGGCTGACACCACACAGGACGGGCTAGCTGGAAGACCTGTGTCAGTGGGGCTATCAGGGCGACTCTGGGCCTGCCCTAAGATTCTCTTGAGAGAAGAGTAAGGCTTCCTGAAGACACACCACACAGGTCACTGGTCCCATCTGGGCCCTTGCAGGCCTCTCCCTCAGGCCTTGCCAGACCCTGAGCTCCCCTCTCCTCCCAGGGTTCTGTTTCCATGCCTCGTTTGTTTGGTTGGCCTCCCTCTCCCCGCCAGCCCTCCATTCTTATCCTCATCAAAAGAAATTAAAAAAAAAAAAAAAAAAAAAAAACCTTGAGTGCCTCCCACAGATGTCCGGCCAGGGTCACATTCACAGCTGTGCTGTGTGGGGCCCGTGGAGAGGAAAGTTTTGTTCCCGTCCCTGCTCTTTCACCCACATGAAACTGTGGGCAGGCTGCTGGCTGGGGCACTTCCTGTAACAGAGCTGGTGCCCCACTGAGGCAGGGTCCCATCTCACCCCACCATCCTGAGAGATCACTGAGAAAGATGATCTTACCCTGTAAAAGGATTGGTTTTCATTGTCGCAATTTAGAATAGCCCAGGAGGAGTCTTTGTGAGAGATTGCCTAGAACCGGTTGGAGTGTGGGGTTGTGGACGGGGGATTTCTTGGTTATATCAATGGATGTGGGAAGACCCATTGCCTGGTCTGTGTTCTAGGCTGCATAAAAGATGATGAACTGAGAACCCTGTATCCATACATGGCGCTCTCAGTGCTCTCGACTGTGGGTGTGATGCAACCAGCTCTGTCAAGCCTTTGCTGCTCCAGTGTCCCCACTGTGATGGACTGTAACCCAGAACCATGAGCAGAAATAAACCCTTTGGCCCCAAGGTTGCTTGTTGGCCAGATATCATAGCAAGTGGGACAGGAAACTAAGACACCATGGATAAGCCACACTGGAGTTGGCAAGCAGAGGCCAGGCTGGTGGGCAAACAGCCAGAGTGGTCACCACGGCCTTTGGTGACCAGGGAAAGGGGAGCCTGTTTGTGGGCCCTTTGGGGGCTTCAGGATGAGGTTTTTTTGATGAGGCAGTGAGGGGTAAAGGCAGGAACATGGGTTTGATGGGGAGTGGGGGAGGAGAGCTGAGCCTCGTGCCTGGGGATTTTGCAGCAGATACAGCTGTCACGGCCACCAAATGTGGGGATGGGAAGGTGGGATTGAGACTGACAGCAGGGTATTCAGGCCAAGTGACTATGAGCTGTGCTGCTTTGTGGTGAGACAGAAGCTACTGGCCAAGTGGGGGCTGTATTTGACTCTGCCCTTCCGTGGGAGGTGGTGTTGGCCACCCTGGACGCTGTAGGTCAGGTGTGTCAGCTGGACATGCAAAGGCAGGCGCCACACTGGCCAGTGTACAGGTTTAGAGGATGGTAGCGGAGTTGCCTAGCGGTGAGGAGAGATTAGCAGTTATCCAGAGGTGGGGCATGGTCAGAGAAAGGGGAGAGGGGAAAGGGTGGGGCCTAGCCTATCTGTCCCCAGCTCTGGGTAGGGCTCTGTGTTTCAGGGTCCCAGCTTTGGTAAAGAATGGTAGACAGAGCGGGAATTCCCAGCTGTATATCTACCCAGGGCCTGGTACCCAGGGTATACCAAGAGCTCAGACAACTTCACACAACTATGAGTCACTAAGCCACCCTTTATTCAGTTATACAACCCAGTTGGTTGGTTGGTTGGTTGGTTTTTCAAAACAGAGTTTCTCCGTGTAGCCTTGGTTATCCTGGACTTGCCTTGTAGACCAGGCTGACCTTGAACTCACAGCAATCCTCCTGCCTCTGAGATTATAAGTGTTGGATACTGCACCAGGCTTACAACCCAGTTTTCACAAAAAGAGCACAAGGATTTGAATAGACAGTCCTCTGAAGGTATGCAAATGGACCGTGGGCATTCATAAAAACTGTTTAAGATTATTAGTAGTCAGGGAAGTATGAACAGAAGCCAGGAGACACCAGGCCACACCCACCATGGTGGCCCTTCAAACAGAAAATTGCAGGTGCTGACTGTGGGGGCGGGGAGAGCCAGCAGCCTCACACTTCGCTGGTAGCAGCATGTAGCCCAACAGGAAACTGTTGGAGAGTGTCTTGCATAGTGAGATAATAGGAGTGCTGGAGAGCTGGCCCAGCGCTAGGGCTTTTGCTGCCCTTTCAGGGGACCTGAGTGTGATTCTTAGCACCCACATCAGGTAGTTCACAACCACCCATAACCCCAGCTCCAGGGGACCATGGGCGCCTGCACTCACACGTGTGTACACTCACAAGCACACATACAGAATTTAAAATAAAAACAAACCCGAAGGTAGGAGTTGGGTACAGGGCTGATGAGACAAGGGCATTTGCTACCCAGACTGAGGACCTGAGCTCAATCCTTAGAACCTGTGTGACAGGAAAGAACCGATTCCCACAAGCTGGCCTCTGACTTTCACACGCCTCCCATGGTTGTGTGAAAGAAATGAACGGATGTAAGATAAAATTAGATATAGATTTACCATATTATTCAACAACAATGATCCTTAGCATAGACCCAGGAAAATTCAGACACGTACACCGAAAGCCCATATGTGAATATCCACAGCATAATTCGTAACTGCAACAAAGATGAAACAACCCAACCCTAATCTCCGTTAACTGCAGAAAAGACAAAAATTGTGGCAGATATATGAATGCGGAAATACTACTCAGTCATCGGGAAAAAAAAAAAAAAAGAATGAAGCTTCTAATACACACTATGACATGGTGAAGCCTAAAAATGTGATGCTATCTAAAAGAAGACAAAGCCAAAAGGACAATGTATATTATATATGTATGTTATAATTAACATACTATAGCTAGTATGATGTGAAATGTCTAGACTGGGTAAATACGTAGAGACAGAGTAGATCTGTGATTCCGGGGGCCTGGGATCCACTGTGAAGGGCCAGATCCCTATTGTTTGTAGTAGTGATAGTTGGTCACATGACCTAGTGAGTAAGCTAAAGAAAACAGCCAAGGTACACACCAAAGGGTGACTTGCATCTTCGCTCTAAAAAGCAGCTGTAGAAATGAAAGATGGGGAGGACACTGTCCCACACACTGGAGCGGACCACACGCACAGTTCCGACCCTGGTTCTGGTCAGCACAGCCATGAGCTGGCTGTCCTGTCGTCCGCCCCCACCCCCAGCCCCAGAGCTGTCCTGGGAGGTGAGTGGCCTGCAGCTAAGTCAGGAGGGAGACACTTTAAGGAGCTGAGGGAACTCCTCTGCTCAGAAACCAGAAGGCCAGGCAGGCTGAACGCTTCCTTCTCTGTGGCTTGTTTCCACTTTTCCAATTTGGAAGGGACTTGGCTGTCCAGCATGCCATGCCTGCAATCCCTAGAGATTCAAGGCGCTCACTCCATCTTTGTCTGGCACTACTCACATTTGTTGGTAGCCATGTGGGTCAGATTGGTTGCTGGAGGCTTTGGCTCTGTACTTTCTTTAACCCCACCCCCTCACCAGCCCCCAACACCTCAGGACTATTACCATCCCTACCTTCTGGAGAAGGAAGCTCAGGCCTTGCATGGCTCAGCAGCAGGAGGGTCAGAGCGGCCACTCCCTGACTGGAACCCCATCTGGTGTGGCCTGTGGGAAAAGGCAGTGGTCACAGGCAGTTCTAAGGGGACTTAATCAAAAGTCTAAGCCAGGCAGCAAATCTGTCCTTAGAGACACAGAGCCCTGGGGGGGGGGGGGGGGGGGGGGGGGGGGGGCGCCTGGGTTAGCAACTGGGTTTGGAAGGCCAGACTTGTATGGAGGATGCAGTCCCCAGATACAGGTAGCTCCAGCAGAGCCTGGCCCTCCTGGGCTGGCTTGGGGGTTTGCATGGTAACAGTGGGCTTGCTGGTCTGGAGAGAACTCCACCTCTCAGCCCTGAGTTCAGACTTGGGCCCAACCCAGCAGGCTGTGTGCTGCTGACTTGCAGGGAACCCCAGGGCCATGAGAAGGCTTGGCACCCCGAACAGTGAGCAGACAGGTCCACATCCGCTTATCCCTCCAGCCTGTCCAGCCAGGCGTCTTGACAGTTCAGGAGTGTTCTGGCTCTGTCAGAACTCAGGCCCCAGATCTCTAAGACCCATGTGTATTTTACCCGAAATCGAATCCATCTGGTTCTCGTTTATTTACACTTAACTCATCAAATGCAATTTTGCAAGAGTCATTCGATAGCCAAGAGGCATTTCTGCCTCAGCTGCCCGCCCTTGGGGAGTGAGGAGGGGGGAGAGAGCGGTGTGTTGCTTCTGCCAGGACCAGGTGGCAGAGCTCAGTTGTGGAGCCTGAGCTTCGGTTCCCGCCCACAGGATGCTGGAGCCTGTGCAAGGCCTAACACACAGTGGATTCCTGGGCAGCCACAGAAACGTGGGTGGGGTGCGCTCAAAACACAGGGTCCCTGTGTCAAATTGTGAGTGTTCATGGGAAACACAAAGCAACTGAAGCAGGATCAAGGAGTAATTTTCAGTTATAAATGACTGCAAGCTTGGGTTCCTCGTCCAAAAGACAACAAACAGGCCACTATTAATAAAAACAAACAGCCCCACCTGGGTCCACGCAGCGCCCTTGGGGGCAAACCACAGACCTCTTGCAGGCGCCCTCCAGAAGCCTACGGCCTGGCCTCAGAGACCCTTCCTGTGGGGAGACGACCACAGTGAGCGGGCCCCAGGCCTGAAATGACCCCTTAGGGCCAGTGGGAACTGGAGAGTGAAGGTAGTGTCCACAGAGCAAAGCTGGGCAGGAGTCATGGCTAAAGGCTGCCTGCGCCAATGTCGGTGTCAGACTTCTGCCTGCAGTGGGCAGTGTGACCCCGGGGACACTCGCTGTTAGGCCCGACCGGTGATGCCAAGTTCTGTCAGCTGGAGTCCTCGGTGGCCACACCGTGGGACCGTGCGTCCCGGCGAAGCTGGGAGATGTGAGAGAGAATGTGCTTGTAGGGGGACACTGAGGTCTGGGAGCTGCCATGGGAGCTGGAGCCACAAATGGACTAGGTATGGAGGACAAGTTAGGAGCCCTGGTGGCTGTTGGGGTGGGAGGGAGAGAGAGAGGGAGACAAAAATAAAAAAATGTTGGGAAGCAGGTTACTTCTCAGGCTTGGATGGCCAGATAAGGCTCAGGCCAGACTGAGCTGAAGTAACCTTGGGTATCCAGGCCTTCCTAGGCCCCAGCACTCCACCTGCCGCTGGTCCCTGCCTTTGACTGAAGGAACAACTACCAAACAGTATTCTTACTGAGGGTAGCTTCCTTCCCATTTGCTGTCTGTCACCTCAGCTAGGCAAAAAAAAAAAAAAAAAAAGGGGGGCGGGGAGAGGCTCTTTGTATCAGTGCAATATCTTTTGTGTTGTGTGGAGTTTTTTTTAGTTTTTGTGGGTTTTTTGAGACAGGATTTCTCTGTGTAGCCTTGGCTGTCCTGGAGTAGTTTTGTAGACCAGACTGGCCTCAAACTCACAGCAATCTGCCTGCCTCTGCCTCCCTGAGTGCTGGGATTACAGGCGTGCTCCCCTGGGCCCCGCTGGTGAGCTGTCTGTTAAAGGAGGGAAACTGTTTACCCCACGGAGGGTACAGGCTGGTACAGGCATCCCTGCCAAGCTGGGGCTTCAAGATAAGCTGCCTGCTCTCTGTTCTTTGGCCCTGCTACCTTGTTCAGGTCTCCTCCAGAGCCCCCTAGAATCCACCTTGTGGCTTAGTTTCAATGCCCAGGGGTTCCCTGCCTTCTAGGAGACCCCACTGTGGTTATAAAGGAAGATGGTAGAATGCCAGCATGCAGGAGCAAGACATCCCCAAGCCCACCCTGTTCTCTGCTTCAGGATCCCAGAGTCTGGGTTGGAGAAGGGCCTTGGGGGTCTCAGTAGACACAGGTTCAGTCTTCCTGAGGCCTTTAAGGGTTAGCGACACGCAGCTTGTCAAGTACCAAGATAACTTCTCCAAGAGTACCGCTCTGTTGGCTGGACTATGTGGTACAGCAGAGCTGATGGTTTTTGAGAGCCTTGCAGAGTCATGGGCCTCAGAACAGTCAGAGGCCAGCTCATGACACACTCCATGCAGGGCTTGGCTTTCCCAGTTGCCTTGGTCAGCACCGCAGGACGTAGCCAGCCTTTGGGGGCGTTCACATCACCTCCTCCAGGAAGCTTCCCTTCCTAGTCTAAAATCCCAAGTTGCATTCATTCTCCGTCAGCTCTTGGCTGTAGCACTAGGAAAGCGAGCTGTGATATCACCCCACCAAACCCAGCAACAAGGCCTCCTGCCTTGCCACCCCAGGCCTGCCTCTATGCCCCAAGTAGACTGTGAAGGAGACACAGGCCTATCCCTACCCATTGCAGGGATGGCACAGCAGGGCCTGTGGTCTAGGCAAAGGGAAGAAGTGGAGAGGTAAGGCCCCCAGAGTTGGGAACCCTGGAAGAAAACCCTAAAGTGGCAGTGGGGGTGCAGAAAGAGAGGAGGGATGAAAAGCAACTGCCCTCTGCCCTGTGGAGCCCTGACTAGGTTGTTCTCACTGACAGGAGAGAATTCTGCTTCCTTGCGGCTTTGAGAAAGTCTCTCTCCTTCTCTGCTTCTTCTGGTGATGAGGACAAGATCCAGGTGGGGCTTCGGGTTGGGGGGTGGATCTAGTGAGCACTGTCCAATCTGGGATGTTAACTAGCATCGGGCATCCTTCTATACAACAATAAGGCATTGTACTGGCTCTGACTTGGGGGTGAGGGGGTGGGTAGGAGGGGCTCCCCACGAGACCAGACACACAGTCCATCAGGGAGAACAACCATGATTCCACAGAAAGAAGAAAAGGCCTGCTTGCACCCTAGTGCTCCAACAGGCTTCTTCCCGGAAGAACAGTCTGCAGTCCTGGCACTCCCTGGGGACAAGGCCCAGCACAGCCCATGCACTGAGAGAAAGACAGAGCCGCTCTCAGGGACGCCCAATTCCTGGTGTGGACTCCCTTCTGGCCCTGAAGGAGCCTCTCATAGTAGAATGCACCCCGTGCCGGGTCACAGTGGGCCGGCACACGCCAAAGGACAGCCAAGGGGCTGTTTCTCTGTGGGACTCTGCCAGGTGAACCCTATCTCTCTTAGGTGGTAGGCAGACTTCCCATGATGCCAACTACACCGGGTAATCATTCCCCAGCCCCCATGAATCCTGTCTGAGAGCCTGAGATGTGCCATGTCTGTGGAAGAGGTCATTGTTAGTATTTATCTAAAAATGCCATGCACACAACCAATCTTATAATAAAGAGTTTATTTGGGGGAAGGGAAGCAGAAGAGAGTTAGGGCCTGAGTGAGCCATGAGGGGAGAGAGGAGAGAGATGGGGGCACCCCAACAGAGAAAAGGGAGACAGCAAGAGAGCAGAGAGAGCAAGAGAGAGAGGTAAGAGGCAGGAGTCCTTTTATCCTGGGCCCCTGTGAGCGGTGACCAATGATGACATCACAGGTGGCTAAGCCACTTAGGAGTGGGCTAGTGCATCGACTTATGAATTAACATTTCTCCCTTTTTCTATAATTAAAAAAAAAAAAAGAGGAGCCAGGGAGGGGTGGCAAGTCACGAGGGTGCTGGGCTAATACTAACAAGTCATGAGTGTGACCTCAGGCTGTGTATGTAGGGATGCAGCATCCCCAGGCCTTTCTGCCCTACTTGGGGAAGACATGGGGCTCTGTTTGGACCCACTGGAGAAGGGTACAGAGGGACAGCTCTCTCTTCCCGCCTGCTTAATCTTGGGGTTTTATCATTGGGAGCAAGGGAAAGACATGTTTACATGGCCTTGCATTTGTTTCAAATTATTCATCAGTGTTGGCGAGTCATTGTTCCCCGCTAGTATAAACAGCCCTGTCCTGACAGCACAGCCAACCCTGCCAGATCACTGAGGGCCTGTGGATGCCTTCTGTTAAATGCCCTGGTCCCTAGCTTTCGGTGAGGTGCAGAGATGGGCCGAGCCAAATGGCTGCGGAGTGAGTAGCATCCAGACCAAGGCAGCATTTCTGCCCCCTGAAGCCAGCATTGGAGGCTCCATATCCGCTTTGTCTGTCTTGTGGTGGGGACTTGGCTTGGACTGGAGAAGCCAAGAGCCCCAGAGCCAGGAGAAACGAGTCAGTAACGGCTGGCGGAGGGCTTGGCTGCCTCCCAAGGCCAGGGCTCATGGTCAGCTGTGTGCTAAGACCCAGGTGACTACCCTCAGTACTGTTGAGTCAGAGATAGGACTCACCCCAGAGTCAGTCTCCACACTGCTCACGGATCACATCTTAAGGCCTTTAGAGTGTGTACTTAAGTTGATTCCAGACTCAAGCTCAGGAGAGAGAGCAGTTTCTTCGCCACCAGTCTGAATGCGTTTTGGGCACAGCCAGCCTAGTAAAAGGGGCTGCAGGCTCTTGCCCTAAAGCTCTGGAGTTCTGCCTTCACGTTGTGCAGGCCACCTGGGTCACTTCATCTCCATGAGTGTCAGAGCCCCATGAATGAAATACAGTTAGTAACACACACACACACCATCACAGGGGCTCCTGAGGCCCTAGTGAGGCCCCTTGAGCTACAGTAAGTGCTCTGGATTCTGGCTTCCTGTTGCTCGGGTGACCAGACTGTGCTCTGTGCAGAACCTCAGGCTGGAGGCAGAAACTCCTTCTGCAGCCTGGAGGAGAGGTGTCAGCTCCATGCACTTTGGGGTGCCCTGAGCAAAGGTGCCGGTAGCACTGGGCCAGCAGGGAGCCATCAACAAGACTGTGGAGAAGGTTATTCAGAGAACTAATGACACCTGCCCCCTCTCCCTGGCCTCCCAGGTCAGCCTCAGATCCCGCAGCTCCTCTCAGCAAGAGCCACCTTTACACGTGAGCTGGGACCTTCCGTGGCTTTTAGAGCCAAGAGCTCCGTTTCCCTCCTCTGACAGCTACACGGCTGGGCTGACATTTGAGCTTGCCAAGAGAATAATGATGCTCCACGCTGTGGGCCTCAAAGGCAGCCGCCGGTCTCCCGGGTGGCTAAGTGGTCTGTAGTCCTGGAGCCTAAATAGGACCCAGCTGACAGCGCTGCAGAGTCAAGCTGTCCCCAATTCGGCGCAGGGCACCGCCTGCCTCTACCTCCTCACATCCTCTCAATAGCAAAAGAGGTCTGTGTTAAGGAGAATAGGAAATTTTCAGTGCCAAAGTGTGTATGTGTGCGTAGGCATGAAAAGGAAGTGTGTGTGTGCGTGCGCTGTGGATTGGCTGGACACAGCCAGTAGCTCCACATTCATATTGCTTTGTGGTTTTCTGTATTTGCCTATTAAAATGACAATACAGCCATGGAACATTAAGGTTTAAGAAGCCCTTCTTTCATTAAACAAACCGACAGAGTAGGGGGTTATGACTCTGGTAATTGAAACATGCTGTTCCACTCAGGACCAGAGCTCCATAAAGGCCCTTTCAGCCAGTCACACCCTTTGTGCCCGCAGCCTCTGGTCAGAAGTGAGTGTCGGCCCTAGCCGATTGCCTCCCGCAGACTGGGAAAGACCTCTTGGCAGCCTTCCCCGGCAGACCTGGCAGCCAGAGGTCAGGGTCTTTTCAAATCTTCCCCCACCCTCCAGGCTTTTGAAATCAATCTGCCAAGCTGAGACCTTCAGGGTGGCGGAGGCCGCCCTGGCCTCCAGCCTCCTCCCCCCTCCCCCCCAGGGCTCCAGGGTCTCACACTGCCAGCTGTAAACCGGAGGTGGGTTGAAGAAGCGGGTAGTGGCGGCCTGTGTTAGCCAAGTTTCTTGTGCTGTGGAGACCCTTCAGTCTGCACTGTCATCCTGAGGACAGGAGTCCAGTGATGTCACAGCAGAGGCCAGGCTTAGGAACCAATCTCCTGGGTCTAAAGTCCACCCGTGCCACTTTCCCTGTAGCCTTAGCATACAGATTCAGACTCCTCGTCTGCAAATGGGATAAGAGCTGAATCTAATAGGGTTGGTGCAAGGACGAGGGTTCACAAGATGCTTCGAGCTATTTAGGCACCCAGGGAGCAGGCACAACCCTCTAGCTCTTGCAACCAACTGCTTCTATGGTTCCGTTGTGAGGGATCACCATGCCAGGCAGCACACCCACGGAGAGCTACGAACCGTCTCTGGAGTGCCCCCATGTAGCAGCCCACGTGTTCCTGTTCGGTACCATCATAGTATGATGTACCCAATGCAGTATTAGAGCATGCTGCATGGACCACCCCAATAGAGTACCATCATAGCATCATGCCATGTACCAAATACAATACTATTGTAGCAGGGTGCCATGGAATGCCCGGTGCACTACCATTATAACATGGTACCACGCGGTGCTACCTATCATAGCATCATGCCGTAGTACCCTGTAAGTGGTCTTTGCTCCTTTGTGGGTTCTTCTTTCTTCCACGGTTCTCCACCCCCTTTCTTCTCCCCTTTAACCCCCTAACACTAGATAGGAAAGAAAAAAGGGATAGAGAGGAAAGGGGGCAACATTATCTTTAGACTACTTCCTGCTAATTAGGGGCATCGAGCTACTGGGGGCAAGTTTGATCTTCGCTTTCAGAAAAACCTAATTTCTTCTTCTTCTTTCTCTTCTTCGTCTTCTTCTTCTTCTTCTTCTTCTTCTTCTTCTTCTTCTTCTTCTTATTTTTCTTCTTCCTCTTCTTCAAAATAACTTATTTTTATTTTATGTACATTAGTGTTTTGATCACATGTATGTTTGTGTGAGGGTGTCAAATCCGTTGGAACAGGACTTATACTTGTGAACTGCCATGTGGGTGCTGGGAATTAGACCCCGGTCCTCTGGAAGAGCAGCCACTGCTCTTAACCACTGGACTATCTCTCTAGCCCTCTCCTTCTCCTCCTCCTCGTCCTCCTCCTCTTCCTCCTTCTCCATGCACAACTACTTATCAAACCACAACCAACCAACAACTCACTCATCGGGGCTTTAGCATTTATGGGCTCTCTGAAAAGACTTCAGAATTCCAAACATCACACAGTCCAGAAACTATCTACAGCTGACAAAATCATGCCCCTGCTAGAGCATGAGGTAAATCATAGTCACCATAGTCACCTGATGTGAAGCAGCTCTATAGCCCTACACCTGGGATTAAAACAAAAAAATATTCTTATAATATTTCTATGCTTTTTAACAGGGAATCTTACAAAAGAAGTGGGTAATACCTGGAGAGGACAGGAGCTCCACAAGGAGAGCAACAAAACCAAAAAATCTGGACACAGGGGTCTTTTCTGAGACTGATACTCCAACCAAGAACCATTCATGGAGATAACCTAGAACCCCTACACAGATGTAGCCCATGGTAGCTCAGGGTCCAAGTGGGTTCTTTAGTAATGGGAACAGGGACTGTCTCTGACATGAACTGATTGGCTGGCTCTTTGATCACCTCCCCCTGAGGGGGAAGCAGCCTTACCAGAGGAAGACAATGCAGCCAATCCTGATGATACCTGATAGACTAGGATCAGAAAGAAGGGGAGGAAGACCTCCCCTAACAGTGGACTGGGGGAGGGGCTTGGATGGAGAAGAGAGAGGGAGGGTGGGATTGAGGAGGGAGAAGGGAGGGAGCTACAGCTGGGAAACAAAGTGAATAAACTGTAATTAATAAAAATGTAAATTTAAAAGTAGTAAAAACAAAAAAAAATCCCAAAATTCTTGCTACAGTACCCCCTTGCAGTACTACTGTAGCATCATGTCGTGGAGTACCCCAATACAATACCATCGTAGCACGGGGCCGTGGAATGCCTCCGTGTGGTACCCTTGTAACATGCTGCCATGCTCCCCTTCTCTCCCTCTTCTCATAGATGTGGATGAGTGTCAAGACAACAACGGTGGCTGCCAGCAGATCTGCGTCAATGCCATGGGCAGCTACGAGTGTCAGTGCCACAGCGGTTTTTTTCTCAGTGACAACCAACACACCTGCATACACCGCTCCAATGGTAAGTACAACCTGTGTCAACCAGGCATGCCTTCCAAGCCCTCGGAAACAGGCGACCCTGTTTCCTCTACACGATCCTCTACACGTGGATTCCAGGGGCCTCAGGGTCAGGGTGGCGGGTTTGGGTAGTGACCTCTTGTGGCTATTTTGTGCTACCGGTGTTGATTCTTTATAGAAGTCTTTCTAGCTCCTTCCCTCTCCCAGCTGACGGTATTTCTCCTGTGTGTGCGCGCGGTAGGGCCACAGGTAGCAAATGTGACCTTCCTCTTTGTTGGAGACTAGCTGTGGACAGGAAGTTCTCCATGTTCTCCAGACTCCTTTCAAAAAGGACTGGTGTCACCTTAGGACTCCATAAGCCTTTAGCACCGCTGCTGTGTGGTCCTGGGTCACCAGCCTGCCGAGGGACCTTATCATTGCTGCCTCTGGAGGCCAGGTGGGATGGGGTGGCTGAGCAGGCTGAGGCTGGGTGTACCGGGGACTGAGCTAGTCACCAGCCAAGCCCAGCAGGGGAAGGCACTTGGTGTCAGGGCACTGGGGGTCCAGTATGGAAGCTGGTTGAAGTTTAGGCCTATGACAGCGGGGCTGTGTGGTGGGGTAGAGCTGGTCAGACGCCAACACAGCTATGGAACCTGGGTCAAGCAGACAGCAATAGCAAAGGCATCATCAGTTGCTCAGCAAGCTGCCGATCCCAAGACAGAGCTGTGTACTGCTGCAGAGAGGCCTGGCAGGACAATGCTAAGACCCAAGGCTTCTGGGGCCAGGCTGTCCTGAAGAGTCAATGCTGGCGATGTTAGAAAGAGCAGCCCACTGTCCCTCCTCCAAGACTGACCTTAGACAAGGAAGGTTTGAGACCAAATCAAGGGGTACAGAAGGCTTGTGCTCTGCCTGGCTCAGCTCAGCAGGGCGCAGATGTGAACCCAGCGCCTCCACCCCTTTCTGGGGCTACTCTTCACCAAGCTCCCTGTATGCTTAGAGCCTCAGCTTTCTCATCCAGAAGACAGCGGCCATGGATCTGGGCCAGCGGGGTGTCTGAAGCTAGAAGGAGAACCTGGTATGACCTGCTGGTGTTTGGCGGGGCTACCAGAGGTTGAGAAGTGGAAACAGTACGTGGTTACTGCTAGAAAATGATTCCTGGAGGGGGGAATTTTTTTTTTTTTTTAAATATGTTGGGGCAGTAAACTGGAAGTATTCTAGCAGATCATCTGGGTTTGTTTCGGCAATTTCTTCACAGACAGGTTTGGTACGCTAACAGCTAGCACTACAGCGTCCCCAGAAGTGCATGAAGGCCAAAATTGGTGTTTCCCTGGATGTTCGCTCTAGGCATCAGAGCCACTACCCAGGTGGCCTCAGGCAGATAGAGGGCTCATCTTGCCCCTGATGACTGCCTAGGTATGATGACACTGGACAGAGCTGTCCAAGATGGAGGCAAGTGACATAAATGAGTACATACCTGAGTACACAGGGATCATAAAAAGCAGAAAGGAAAGTGCAGGTGACAGGCCCTCCCTGGGTCCTGTCTATGCTAGGGAGGGGAGATTTCTCAGAACAGCTTGGGGTCACACTCCAGGCCCTTTTTTCTCCACCAGCACTCGGTCCCTGCCTCTGCAGAGAGCCTCGGGTGGGCTGTGGTGAAGTCATGCTCCTAGCTGAGAGCACAAGCAAGGACAGACGGATGGCAGGATGCAGAAGGGCAGCTGTGGCCAGCCCATTCTGCCTTCTCCACATCTGCTAGGCCGGGAGGTCACAGATTAAGGTCTTAGACACTGGAGATGGGTTTGGAGAGAGAGGTAACAGCCCGGGGAGGTCGGAGAACTGCTGCCAGGGCACGGGCCTGAACACCACCACAGACCGCTCACAGCAGGCTGGGTGAGACTCCCCCGACAGGGGAGGAAGTGAGGCTAGGGAAGCAGAGGATGAAGGTGGTGGGACAGTGGCCAGAGCTGAAGGCCTCTGCGTGGAAGCCGCTGCCGGACTGAGAGAGCTCTGTGGCCAGGCACGGTGACACACGCCTTTAAACCCAGCACTCGGGAGGCAGAGGCAGGCGGATCTGTGTGAGTTTGAGGTCAGCCAGAGCTTGTTACACTGAGCAACCCTGTCTTGGGAAGGAAGAAAAAAAAAAAAAAAAAAAAGAGCTGTGTGGAAGTCTGAAGGAGAACGTAACACTAGAGACTGGCGGGTATGGGTATGGCCTTGGACACATAGTCCATCCCACCAAAAAGCTCCCCTGGACTTTTACAGAAGCAGGAATGCAGATTTGGCTGAAATGCAGGTGTGCACTTACACACACCACACACCCCGGACTGTGTCGGCTAGCTTGTAGATAAAAGAAGGTCTCTTTTCTTATCGGGAATCTCTTAGTGGGATCTCCGGGTTTTTAAATCTGAGCCAGGAAGCCAATCCAGAAAGCTCACAGGGAACTTCTTGAAGCCATCTTCGCAGGGCAAAACAGCAGCACCGTCCGGGTTTCCGAGCCAGAGGAAAGTACAAAGGGGACAAGGTGAGCCCAGGACGTGGCTAACCGTGCACAGTACCTGGGAGGAGACGGGACACGGTCTACCTACCTCCTAGACAGGCACAGTCCGTGGCGCTGCCACAAGTGCCCACTACGGCGTCAGCCACGGTGTTGAGTGTCTCGGCTCAAAATCAGAGCCTGCCCGGAAGTGCTAGCGTGGAGCGCTTTGCCTCCCCCACGTGACCTCTGATTCTGCGGCTCCGGGGAGAGCAGATGAATCCAGAGGCTTGGGCAAATTAGATTCCTGGTGTTACCTAGCCGGCTAATTCCCCTCCGGATCTCTGGACTCCCCCTACCCACCCACCCAAAGCACAGACTGGTTTTGATTAGATATATGAGAGGGCTAGGCCAAGGTCAGTCTGGGCTTCTGGCCCAGAAACAAGGCCACACAGCTCAACCCTTCCAAGTAGCCTGACTTCCCAGGCGCCAGCATAAACCCTGGCCTGAGGCTCATGGATCAGGCCCAGGCTGGATGAGGAGTGTTAGGTTCTTGGCTTCAGATCCCCTGGGGCCTCCCCTGTCACTTCTGCCTCTCTAGGACCTTTGACTATTAGTCTCAGCCCTCAGGGAAAATGCTTTGAAGCATCCAAGGGTAAAATCTGCCCTTGGGGGGGTGACATGTAGCCAGTTAATTCCTTCTGGTCCCCAGAACTCCTGGCAAGGCTGCACTGGATGGGAGGGGACCCTGGGGCTGTTGGAATCTGGCTAGTCCTGCTTAACACTTCCTGGTGCTGGCTTTGATGCCCTGACAGCCTACATGCCCCTCTGCTCAACCTCTGGCCCAAGGGCTAACAACACCTCTTCTGGCCCTCAGGCCAAGGGCCGCTGTAGACTCAGCCCAGCCTCTGTGGCACTAGGCTAGCCCCACGCCTGGCCACCCAGAGCCTAACACCTTGGACTTTCTTCCTCTTCCTCTGCCCTTTCTATCCTTTAAGTATGTCAACTTTATGCTCCAAGAAGATAGGGCCTCCTGGGTGAGTTTCCCTTTTTCCTTCAGTCTAACCAATGCTGGGTGGATCCAGAAGGGCCTGTGAAGGTCGCAGATGTGAAGAGCGGTGACCCTCCCCTCTCCCCACTTACTCATTCATCCAGCTGTTCACAAGCCTGGTGTCTTCCGACCCTAGGTTGGGGGCCATGTGCTTTTTTTTTTTTTTTTTTTTTTCAATCTAAAACAAGACTGACTGTGAATTCCTCTACTTTAAGCTGGGACAAAAGCCTGAGGGATTCTGAAGGTTGGTTTTTCTCAACGGAGGGGCAAACAATGGAGCCATCATAACCACCAGTCACTTTACTGACTACAGTGGAGCTGTCACGAGCAGCAGCATCCTGACCACCCCTGGTGGCCGAGGAGCTGTGACACCAAGATTCACCCGCTCTCGTGCAGGGAACAGTTCCTCCAGGCTGTGCTTGGTGCCTCACTAGACACCTGCTGTGGGTCAGCCTTGGCATGGGCTGGAGGTCACAGAGTGTTCCCACAATTACAGGAAGCAACACAAGCTCACAGGGTAGGGTGGGGGTGGTTCAGGAGCTGCATGTACCCAAGGCTAGCCTCAGCCCCTTTCCCTTTTTATTTAGTCTGAGATGGCTCTCTGCTCTGTTGTCAAGGTTTGCCTCAAACCCACAGGCTCCAGTGATGGGCTGGCCCCAGCCTCCGGAACAGCTGTGCCCTACTTCACCTGCCTCCCAGGGCCCTTTGACGCTCTTGTTGTCTATGTCTGTGACAGGGTGTGCATTTCCTTGTAGCTAGGGACTTTTAGGGATAGGGACACTGTTCACCACAACTCTCATTCTAGGGCACACTGGAGCCTTTGGAAGGGACAGAGCAGGAGGAAAGGAAAGATAAGGAAGACAGGCATGAACAGGGCTAAGTTGTGCTAGCAGTGGTGGGTGGGGTGGGCAGGCATATTGGTCATCGAGGTGAATATGGAGGCAGTGCGGTCTGCTCCGGGCATGGGTGGACAGGTAGATTCGGAGACTCACGCCTGCAGACCCTACCCAGCCAAACGGGGCCGTACCAGAGACATGCTGGCCATGCCTTGTTTCCCTGAGATCTATACCAGACCTGGCCACAGGACAGGCTGTACTGCAGACCCACAAGCCTGAAGCTGCCCCCCCAAAAACATTCTACATCTGAGAGTCTTCTGCGCACTCTTAAGCACGTTTGTAAATGAATGCAGAGAACCCCAGTGTCCTCCCTTCGTGGCACTTCCCTAGGATTCAGGGCCACAGGCTCAAGCCTCAGCCTTCAAGAGGGATATCGGCACTTTAGAGACTCTCCCTCTGATGAGTTCGTGGGGCTGGGCATACGGCACCGCACACTTGTGTGCCCGCTGTATGCTACTAAGCCCTTCCCTGTTTACCCCTGTATCCCTGCAGTGGCCCTTTTCCAGTTTGGACACTGAAGAGTCAGGGAACTTGCACAAGGTTGCCAGAGTCACTGAGGGAGAATCCGCCCGTCAGGGCCTGGCCTCCAGAATCCCGGCTGGCACAGACAGCAGGCAATGCAGAGGTCCCTCGCAATGGCTGGCCCAGCTCTATAGGGCTCGGGAGGAGTCCTAGTGCAATGGACACCTCTTCCCGCCTGACACCGCCTGAGGGTCCAGGTGCCCCTGGTGCCTCCAAAACCATTTGTGGCAGGATTTTTCTGAACTATCTCCTAACACTTCCCTCCTCTCTCAGCGTGAGCTGACCTGCCCCCCCCCCTTACAGTCGGCAGTTTTTGATACGAACTCAGTTATACAGACAGCCGCCCTTGCCAGAGAGAGAAGACGTGAATTGCTATCTGTCCCCAAGCTGAATACCCACAAAGCTCTGGGCATCGAATGAACACGTGTCTTTTGACGCTGCTATTGCTGGCTGTCCCGTGCCACTGATCCGTGGCAGGTCTGGCTCTGAGGGTCAGAAGCCATTTTAGTCATACAGGAGTCCAGACCAGAAGCTGAGGAGCTCTCGGCTTGTTAAAAAGGCGCAATGGGCTCTGGAATTGCCATTCAGTTTCTAGATACAGTTGTGCCTCAGAGGGTCAGGTTGTGTGCAAATGGCCTTGTGTGTAAATCACACTTGGCTGTCGTGTTTACTAAACCACCCTGCAAGCATCTGGGGATCTGTTTATTTTACCTGGAACTTTGGAAGAGTAAATACCCCAATATAACTGAAGACAAAATGACAGAAATACTAACGACTCTTTGTTTTGAAATAATTCTAGATTCACAAAAGCTAACAAACAAACAAACAAAAGTCTCAAAGAGAGGTCTCATGTGTCCTTCACCTAGTTTTCCCCAAAGGCAGCACCTTAGGTCATCAGAATACAATCCCAAGCCAGGAAGTCAGCATGGCAACGTTGGCACGGCCTGTATGTGTACTACCTGTGCCTTTTTCTTAGGTGCGTAAACACCGCGGTCAAGAATTTTTGTGTGGGGCCAGCGTGATAGCTCGGCAGGTAAAGGTTCCTGCTAGCAAGCCTGATAACCTGAGACAGCCCCCTGGGACCCACACAGAGGAAGAAGAGAATGGGTCCCCACAAGATGATCCTTGACCTCCACGTATATGCCCGTGGCACATGCACACATGTGGTTTAAAAAAAAAAAAAAAAAAAGATTTGCATCTTAAGAACAACTTGTACTACCTGCCCAGCACTGACAAGCCAAAAGGATGACTCGAAAGGACTCCGCCATTTACTCTCCAGGCCAGTTGTTTCCTGAGTGGAAGACGTCACTATTAGTAATTGGAGCAGAGCAGTGAATGTTCAGTGTCATTCAGGGAAACTGAGGCTTACGGTCTCCAGGGGTGTTTCACTGAAGCTTAATCTTGAGAGGGTACAGCCAGTGTTGAGCCCTTAACCCTTATGAGATGGACGCTAGCCACTCCCACAGCACAGACAGAGTCTTGTAAATACCAGAACCAGGGTTTCTGGCTCTTTGGAGTAGTGATGAGGCTAGAACCCAGGGGGTCTGAGTTCAAGTCATGACTCCTTTCTGGGCTGCCCTAGGAGCCGATGTTGGGACTATTGTACCCAGATGTGTGCAGGCCTGGATGTGATATGCTGGTTGACTGGCACATGCCCCAAGGAATAGATCTGAGGGGCCATCAGGCTAGTCAAACTGAGAGCACCAAGGTTGGTCTGGAGACCTGTGGAGCAGAGGCTGGAGAAGCCTCTGAGAGCTGGTCGCTAACTGGGGAAGGGATAAACGGTCCTGCATGAGCTGAGGGCTGGCACCGTGTGGGTGGGATTCTGCACGGCTGTTGGGTTAAGAAGGAGATCGGGGACAGCAGGAGTTTGTGGTGATAACAAAGGCTAGAGGGGTCACTTGGCCATAGACCAACAGCAGGCAAGCCTGAAAAACAGCCCTGGGGAGTGCTCTGAAGATAAAGGCATGTTACACAGGTTTCTCTGTCATTTTTTTTTCCTGGAAGAGTGTCAAGGACACCCCTGTCCTCCAGTGCCATCTGATCGAGGAGACCAGAGCCGGGCAGAGTGGGTAGGAGTGCTCACCCTCCTGTGTGCACCATGCAGCCTCATTAGAGGGGATGTTCTCACCGTGTCCTAGGCCCCGATACTTTCCCCTGTGTGCTTTTGAGTGGCTCCTGACCTCAGCACTGAATCCACAGTTCCCTCCTGCAGGCCCCGCCCCAGAGCTGCACACCCCTTTCCACCCTCGCTGGGTCCAGCAGCTGCAGCTCCATGGTCCAGCCTGTCCTTCACCATTCCCCAGTGTTCCTTAAACATCTAAGATCCCTCTCGCAGGTATCATTACCGGTCAGAGAGGGTGGTCCAGGGGCCCAGAGCCACTCTCCAAACTGGCAGAACCAAGAGAGATTTAAAAAAAAAAAAAAAAAAAAAAAAGCGTTTAGTAGGAATTTGGATTTTTGCTCACTCAGCCATGAGATGTGGATGTGGGAGACATATTTGACCACAAAATCGTTATCCATCATGGGTAAGACACGGAGATAAGCAAGCAGGGAGTTAGGCCACACTCCCAGCCACACCACAGGCGTAGAACAGGATGCCTTGGGGGAGGGAAGTTGATAGGATGGTTGAGGGAGAGGTGACAGTAGGGTGGCCAAGGGGGAGCCGAAAGGGAAATGACTGGGGAGGGGGTGTGACAGGATGCCTGACAGGAAGGTGGCTAAAGGGAAGGTGACAGAAAAAGCATGGCAGGGAGGGGGTGGCTTCAGGGAACATGACAGGAAGATGGCTGAAATAGGAGGATGGCTGGGGGAAGGATGACAGGAAGATGGCTGAGAAGGGTGTGTGAGGAGGAGATGGCAGGATGGCTGAGAAGAAAGCGACAAGGTGACTAATGGGGAGGTTGACAAGAAAATGGCCGATGGGAGAGGAGACAAGGAGGTGGCTGATGGGGAAAGTGACAGACATTGTGGAGATGCTGACAGGATAGCTGAAGAGAAGGTGACAGGACAATAGTGAGAGGAGGTGATAATGTAAGAGGAGAAAGTGACAGGAAGATGTCTGAGGGAAATGTGACAGAATGTTAAAGAGGAAGACAACAGGATAATGGCTGAAGGGACGCTGGTGAAGGAAAGACCGAGGGAGAAGGAACAGAAAGATGGCTGAGGGAAATGTGACAGGATGTCTGAGGGGACTGTGACAGGAGAATGGCTGAGGAAGAGGTGACAGGTGGGTGACTGATGGGGAAAGTAACTGAAGAGCGGCCGCAGTGTGACAGGGTGTCTGAGGCAGGTGTGAGACAGGGCCACAGACCTTCCGGAGAGCCTGTCCACCTCAGGTTTACACTTCAGACTGTCCTGTTACTCACATCACATAGATGCTGACTATTTCAGTGGCTGGTGATCCTGAACAAGGCAGAACTCTATCCTCTTTACAGCCTAGAAACCTGGGAATCAGTGGAACCTGAGTGAAAGCTCACTCTGATTTTTATTCTAGATATGGCCCGGGGCCTTATACATCATGGCCAGTCTCCTACATGTTTAGAAGCTGGTGATGCTGAATCCTACTCAGAATCCAACTTGGTATATGAATACGATCCTCCAAGAACAGCGTGTACAGACCACTCCTGTCCCCCTCTCCTGAGTACCTGGGGGAGGGTCTGAAAGGGTCTGAGTGAAAGAGGAAAACCTCAACATTTGGGGACCTCATTGGAGGTCAGGGTTGTAGGTTGCTGTTGGGGCTCAGGCCTCCTTGTGTGTGTTCTCAGCAAGGGGATGGGGATGGGGAGACACAAGCCCCTGCCTGTCATCTGTTAAGCCCCCAGTTCCTCTGTCTCACCTCTTTGCATGACACTCATAAGGCCCCCATCTCTGTACCAGGGTACATTCTCCCCAAACCACAGACTGCAAGAAAGGCAAGTCCAAGATGCGAGTCTTATCGGATCATGCGCAAAGGCAGTTTGCATGTCGAGGACCGGGCGTGGGGGTAGGAGCAGGAGCGAGCTCACCCACTCCTCTCCTCAGTCAGTGTGCTGTTTTGGTCTCTTCTCACTGCAGTTACTTGGGATTGTTGCTGTGTTTTGGAGGCTATGAAGTTAAAGCACTAGGCCCCAGGCACTCCATACCTGGCAGGCACTTCTGTGCTACAGATGGCACCTCTTTGTGTATCCAACTGCAACAAAAGGCAGGGGCAAAGGGCCCAGCTATTGCCTCTACCTATTTTTAAGGTCATCACACCCCTGAGACATACTAACCTAATCACTCATAAAGGCCCCACTTTTTATACTGTTGTATTAAGGGCTCTGTTTTAGTGTAAAATTTTGAAAGGGACTCACATGCTTCCTGCATGCTAGGATTAGGAATGAAACGTTTCCTTCCAACCAATATCCAGACTCCTGAGGCATGAAGCAGGGCCCTGCATGGCATACCCACCTGAGCTGGCCATGGTCAGAGTGGTGGGGAAAGCCACCCTTGCCCACTTCTGGGATCTGAGCCTGCTTCCCAAACTCACAGTAGTGTCAGGCCTGGCTGGGGGCTGCTTGGCAGAGGTCACCTGAGGGGTTTGGAGTATGGACGTCTGGGTTAGGAATTGCCACAGGGGCGGCCTCTGAGCAATTATCCCAACTCTATCCAGGGTCCTCCTGCTGCTTTCCCCCAGGCTGGCCCTTCATTCTCCTGCCTTTGTCTTTAACTCAGCCTCTCTGGCTTTCACTTGTCCTAAAAACCGACTGGACCTTGACCCTCTCCAAGCCTGAGTCAGCCATAGGAGCCCAAGCCAAGTCCCTTATGCTTTACAGTGGCTTTCCACAGGGGATAATCCCGGTGCTCACTTCACCCTTTGAGATGCATCAGATAAGCACTGCCATGCCCCTTGACGGAAACTGCCTTCCTTTTCCATGCTGTACGATGTGGGGGCTCTTAGAGATGGATAAGGCTGGATCTACGGTACCACGGCCAACTCTTTCTCTTTCTCACTGCCAGATCCCAGTAAACAAGGCCACAGACAGGTCCCCTCCATCGCACACGAGAGTCCCCAGCCAAGTTATGGCTTAGCATCCTGTGGGTATACCTGGCTAGCGGACTTCTGTCGGTTCCCCACATGCGATTTTCACATCTTGAGAAGCAAGCCAGGTCCCTGTGCTCCAGGGACCCCCCCATTATAGCTCCTGCTACAGGGTCATCCTTGCCCTGTTTTAAGGCCTTCCATCACTGGCTATGGGGGCTGAGACAGGCCCTGTTAGGGTGCGGGCTCCTTGAACTTCCTTGTCTGGCTACAGACCAGGTGGGCGGGAGGACGGACATCCCTGGCACTTAGCGTGGAGATTTATGGTGCTACTGGAAGAGGCCTGGCCTGGCCCTGTGCGGTCTGGAATGGCCCTCAAGGCGGGGACAATAAATCCATCCCATTATTTTTTATGAGCCTCCCACCCCATAAACAACTCCTTTGGCTGGTAAGCCAGCTTCACGCACTCCTCCTGGCCTGGCCTCAAGCCGGCGCCAAGGGCACCACAGGGCTGATTTCTCAGTGCTGGCAGGGGATCTTTCTGCAAAGCTGTAGGCCCTTGGGGTCTCCAGGAATCGATGGTGGAGGGTGGAGGGTAAGCAAGCCACAGAGTTCAGAAGGTACCAAGACAAGGGACAGTCCACCTGGCCCTGGGTCCCCTCTCAGCAATGGGTTTCTCAGCCTTGGCCTCTTGCTGTGCAGTGAAGCACGTATCAGAGCTGTTGATGCAGATGAGAACGAGCTGTGCGCATAAGCTGTGTCCCTCAGGAAACGCCCATCCTTGGGCTCCATAGCACCGTGTCATCAGTACACGCATCCTATAGAGCCATAAGCCTCACAGCTGAGCTCGACTGGGCCTGGCACCATGCCCGGATCTGGATGGCTCCTGAGCGTAATCTGTGTGGTACTGTTATCCCATCGGTGGAATGTAGAGTTCCCACCATAGAAGACTAGCAGAGGCTGGCTCTGCGCTCACGCCTGATGGCTTGACCAGATACCCGAACAAACAGGTGGACAGAAGGGCAAGAGCAGGGGGTACCGTGAAGCCTTGGCACCCCTGAGACACGGAAAAGCCCAGGCTTGCCAGGCGGACTGCCCTCTCCCTGGGTAAGGCTGCCAGCTGCTGACCTCTGGCCAAGTTACTGCAGCTGCTGCCAGCTCTCCCTGAGCCTTCATGGACCCAGCCCATGGCCATGTCACTCCCCACTTGACCTTCCCCCAACCCCGCCCCCCCCCCACAGGATTCTAACTTGGATCTCCATAGCCTGTGCTTGTCACAAACCAGCCCCTGCAAACCCCTGCTACTCCGTGTCCCTGTCTCCTCACACTGCTCCCTCTGTCTGGAGCTCCCTGTCTGCTCCGACCATCGCTCCCTTGAGAAGCTTCTCGGATGCCTGGGCGGTGTGGCTCTGATTTATAGCGTGCTTTCCTGTTCCTTGGGCTGGAGAGGCCGCACAGGGACAGCCAGCATTTACTTCCCATGGGTCTCCGGTTCAGCCAGGGCTTACACTTACTCATGGCCATCGGGTCAGCTGATCTTCCTTCTGGCACGGTCTCCCCTGCGGTTCATCTGCCAGAAGTACAACAGCTGTCTCCTCCTACCTTTCTCACGTAAGCCGGCTTCTCCAGCAGTCACAGCTGGTCCACGGCTCGGGTCTTGACTCTTATCCTACCCTTTCCCGATACCCCATCCCAGTCCACCTGCCCCACCCCACCTCTGCCTTTACGCCTGAATTTACTAAGCACTGCCTTTAGGGTAGACCAAATGGCAGGAGCAGCCTGTGATCTGAGCTTCTCAGATAGAGAGAGGCTTGCCAGTTGGTTTGGGTGCCTGCTGTCCTCTCAAGGTCCGGTAGACCACAGCTGCCCTGTGAAGGAAGAGATCCACAGCTAGCAGGCTGGGATCTTTCTGCATCGGGTCTGGGGCCAACTGAGGGTGGTGTGGGACAGCCTGTCCATGTGACTTCCTTTAGGGATCCTGTGGGAAGGGAGAAGGCTGACGAGTTACGATAGGAGGTTTGCTGTTTTACATGTAAGTATGGCCTGTTGCCACATTCGGAACATACAGTTTGGAAGTACGTACCGTCTATCTGAAATCCAGCCTAACTGGCTATGCCATGCGACCAGTGGCTGGAGAGGGAGAAGGACTTGTGGCCCACTAGGCGGGAGGCCAGCTCAACACAGTCCATCTTCCAGCCGGACCTCTGAAGCTGCCGCCAGCTCCTTGGAGAGGCTTCAGCTTGGTTGTAGTGACACCTAGTGGCCAGCCTGAGAAACTTCAAGAGGCGAGGAGGAAGGAAAGGTGGTCCTACATTTCACAGTGCGGCTGAAGAGGAGGCTGCCCCCCAGAGTCACTTTCCATGCCCTTCAGCACTCTTAAGAGAAATGAGTGAGTCAGCCCCTGTATTGGGTCACATACCCAACTTGTACTCAAAACCATGAGAGCCCCAAAGGGAGGCTCTCTTTCCCCTGTATGTTCCAGGAGAAAAAAAGAGAGAAAAGGAATGGGGGGGGGGGTCTGAAGGGACCACAGAAGCTGCCAATCAGGAAGCAGGATGGTAGGAAGAGAGATGAGCATTAAGTGGCCACTGGAGACCTGACTCTTATGAGCTGCAGCATCTACACCAAGATGTCCAGTTAGGGAGATCTCCAAGAGCCTAGCTCACAGAAGTGCTCGGGGTGGGTGAAGCCATGCCGTCCCAGCTCTCCCCAGCAGTGCCTCTCTGTGCTCGTGGGAGGCTGGGAGTCTAGGCAGCAATTGCCAGGGCCCCTCTATGTCTGGATCTGTTCAAAGACAGGCTGAAGGGCTACAGGTGAGGGTGACCTCCCCACAACCCCCTTTTCTGCTGAAACCTGAGTCATGTAACAATAGACTTTTGGCCCACACTCCAGGGGCAGATACTGTCAGTGCCCTGTTAGGGAACAGAGACCAGGGGCCCCCTGCAACGAGCACCGGGCCTGCAGACAAAGACACTGAAACCACCCCAGTGCTCTCATGCTGCTGCCCAGGGTGGCTACCTTTGGGACCTCGGTACACAGGGACAAATTATACTCAAGAGTGGTCCTGGCCCCACAAGGAGCCTCCATTTGATGGAGGAGCACTGTCCAACCACAGTACGGCAAGTGCTGTGACCGAGAAAAAGGGGATGGTATCGAGGGTCCCATGCCAGAATCTAGCCTCAAGATGGGGGAAGGGATAGGAACGGGAGAGCTTCCAGAAGAGGTGGTACCACATAATCCAAAATGGCTGGTCAGAAGTTGTTCCAAGATGAGAGAGGGCCCACGGCCTGTGTGGAGGAAGCCACATTCCCAAAGGCACGCAGAGAAAAAGGAGAGAGGGTACCCAGTATTCCTCATTGCCCCGGCCCCAGCAGAGCAGACTGGAGAAGTAGCTACAGGGGCTGGGGGATCTTAGGTGTCCATCGCCATCCCACATCCTCTGAGGGCAGGTTCTGGGTCAGGCATGGTTTCCAGCCCACCTCCACCTCCCGCCTCTCCTCGTCATGCCTCTCAGACAAAACACTGACCCTTTGTGTCTCCGTCTTGGAAGAACCAGCCTGGGCCTCGAGGAGGTTATGTGTGCAAAGTGCCCATGTGGAGAAAGCGGCTCCAGCTGTCCTGATCCAGAGCGAGCAGGACAGCCCCAAGCGGCTGCCTTCTCTTTAGCGTCTGTATCATCCCATGATCCAGCCCTTCACCCTAGGCCAATTATTTGTCTGTCTGTGCCTCGGCGCTCCTGTCTCATAAGGGCAGGAGGTACCGAAACTTATGTCCCTCTAAGGTCAGCCTGGGGAGTTGACAGGATGACATATCCGTGGGTTGGCACAAAACCTGAGCCTCAAGCAGACACCCGGGGGTCCTCATTAGCCTCTCCATCCCAGCTCAGACCTGCACCTCCCTTCACCTGGCCTCCCTGGGGTTCTTCCCAGGTCCATAAGCTAGGCTTGGTTTCACTGATAAGCTAGGGTGATTCTGGGCTGTGAAGGCCCCCTAAAGCTCCAGCCTCTTTCTCGGCTCTTTTACTGTGTCAAGGAAGCAAAGGAAAAGCAAATCCTCCCTTCTGAGTTGGAGCGGGGCTAGAGTTGGGGTGAGGCAAGGCCATTGTTCTCTTCTGTGTTTGAGGGACAGGAACTTTGGAAGTGGTATTATTGACGAAGCCGCCCTAGCAATGACCCTTGGGAGGCACACATTCCAACTCTGATGGGGGGGGCAAAGGCACCAGACCTGGGTTGAGGGAACGTGACAGGTACACCGGTATGGCAGGCAGGGTGCCATCACATCTCTATACACGTGGGACCATCTCCAAGGCTAACAGCTGGCCTACGAAGAGGCACTGATGGAAAAAGCACCATGGGAGCCCGTTGCCAGGGGTGGCCAGACACGTCTTCCACCACGCTGACCACTTCCCGTGGGCGGTTTGTAAATCGGGTGTGCCCTCTAATGCTGCAACCCTCTATCATAGGGCCTCATGCTGTGGTGACCGCCAATTAGGAAATTATTTTGCTGCCGCCTCATAACTGTAGTTCTGCTGCTCTTACGAATCATGGTGTCAATACATGATACTCGGGTTATCTGGTATGTGACTCCTTTGATGACGTGCACCTCCACAGGCTGAGAACCACTGCTCTAGGAGAAAACTCTCAAAGATGTCACAGAGAAGCCTCTGCACTCTCTTCATCCCTCTCAGGATACTGTGACAGCTTCCCCCTTGTTCCTGGCTTGAAAGCCTGTCCCTCAAAAGCAGGCAGAGGGTCCCCCGGGCACGTGTGCTTCACCCCTCTGGTGGCCGCCATCGATGGCTTCCTCCTGCCTGGGTCCAAGGACAGCTTTGTCGTTACTTGTCCCACCTTGGAAGCAAGACCCATGGCTGCCTCATTCTGCCTCAGGTGAAGCTGAGGCGCAGACATGAGGTAAGCGTGCGGTAGTTCCATGCTGACCTGACGATCGATGTGGCTGCTAAGGGCCTTGTCTCCCCGTGGTGCACGCCCCTCCTGGCCTAGCACTGAGGAGACACTCAGCCCACGTCTGCAGAGCATAATTGGATTTGGATGGGCCGGATCAGATTAGCTTTGAGTTTTCGGGCAGCCTGAGCTGGAGGGCACCGGGCATGTGAAATGCAGGACTTCTGGGAATGACTGAAATTCTTTCAGCTCCTCTGCGGAGGGGACCAAACAGGCTTCCTCTGAACTTGGCACACGTGGCTCCCATACCTACACCTGGGGAGGTGTGCCGGAAAGCTTGTGGTTTGCAACCCTCTCAGGAGCAGACGTGGCCCAGGCAGAGATCTGCAGGAGGACAGATGAGGCCTGCAGCCCTGGGTAGCAGAAGCTAGCTATATCACCCCAGCTGGGCCCTGGGCCTGGGGCTGAGTACCCGTGGGCTCGGCACGAGTAGCTGGAGCCTGGGCTTGAGAGGAATACAGGTTGGTGGGAGAAGCCATCTGCAGCCAGAGCTGCCAGAGCAGCCTGGCAAAGGCCACAGGAGCTGGGAGCAGCTTCCAATCTGGAGTCCAAACCACACTGGAATAGCTGGTGCCTAGTGCCTCCCATGCCTACCGCAAGGTCATGCCTCTCGGACCCACGTTCTCCCTGGCTTAGAGAAGATACTGTTTTTGGTGGAAAACATTATGTTTTCACATAGCAACTTTTAAGTTGTTCCTTTTAAATGCAACAAAGGTCGTAACGGTCAGGAACACAGAGAGGACCCCAGTTCAGCCTCCCTGAAGTGCCCAGCCTGTCCCCACCCTCAGTGGGAAACAGGCATCCTCTGGACCCTGCCGGAGGTGAACCAAGGCTGTAGCGTGCCTGCTGAGGGCTTGGTACGGGAGCCTGAGAGGAGAGCCTCAGCACAGAAGCCTCGACTCTACGTCAAGGTTACGTACGGGGGGGAGGGGCAGACAGAGGCCTTCCACACGTGCACACACACACACACCCCAACTGTGGAGCAGACTAAGAGGGAAGCTTCTGGAATCTTCCGTCAGCACCCTTGAGACCAGCTCTGCGGCTCCCTGTTCCCTTCCTGCAGCCTCGCCACTGACCTTCGGCGGCGGCAGTGACGCATCACCACTCTACCAGTCTCTCCAGGGTGTGTGACTCCCTCGGCTCATGCCCAATGTCTGGACACCCCAACAGAAAGACTCGATGGTGACAGACCCTCAGAGAAGGCATGGCAGTGCTAAAGCCTGGTGCTCTGTGGTCTGGGGTTCAGGATGTGCCAGCTCCCTAGGGATGAGCTCATGGCTGCCTGATAATGAGCAGGGCTCCTCAGAAGTTGCGACTCTTTGACTAGAAATGGAGATTCAGTCTCCCTTTCTTCACCTCACACCAGCTGAGTTAAACAGAGCAAATGGGCTCTTCCCTACCTGGAAGGATAAAGCCGGGTATGTTAGGGCATTAATCCGAGCCAGCACAGGGCAGCTGAGATATCAGCGTGGCCTGGAGGGTAACCTGGTGGGGGAGGAGGGCTGCTCGGGAGGCTTTATGAAGTTTATGGACTCCGAGGTGGCCTTAGGAAGTCATTTATGGAAGACAGGGATGAAGGAAGGAGAAGCCGGGGATACAGCAGACAGTGTGGGATTGCAGACCTCAGGAGGATGTACGCGGGGACAGGGGACCAAAGGTCGGGCCACAGCTGAGACACTGGAGAGCTGCAGATGCAGCCCCCTTCGCAAGGAGTGGGTGAGACCTAGGCTTTGGGCTGACCACTGACAGTTCCTATCATGAGTCAAGGGTGCTGCTTGTAGCCAGACTCTCACCCAGGAGGGTGTCTGAGAAAACCAGACAGGAAACTAAGTGTTTGGGTGGCCAAGGAAGCTCCTATCCTGAAGCCATCCTAGCTCTACCCATCGAGGTCCCAGCAGGGAGCTGCCGCCGTCAGATCTGCAGGAGCAGGCCAGGGCCCACAAAGGTACTTAGAATGCTGAATGCCCACCAGGCACTTGGCATCTTCCTGGCTGTGGCTTAGGTGAACATTTACACCTGATCCTTGAGGCTGAGGGTGTCAGTGGCGCGCATGCTTGTGGGTGAGGCCCAGAGAAGTGAGTGGATTGTCTCCAAGGCACACGTTTATGGGGAAGCCAGATTCACGCCCACGGGGACTTTGCTATTGAAGTCGGGCTTGGCTCATTTTGGCTCCAGAGCAACCTTGCCTACTGGCGACCAGCTTGAGGTAGGAACATTTTTACGTAAATAGGCTGTAGTCACAGGTCAGCTCCCTCCCAGTGAGTACTGAACAGCGGCCATCACATCTCCGTCCCTGCCATCAGGCCCAGCGCTGTCACAGGTCAGGCCACAGGTGGAGGAGAGGAAATGGGTGGTATCACTTCCTTCGATGCCCTGGAGGCTTTGCCTGTCTGTCACGGGTCAGTAGATGATCCTCTCGCTGCATTTGGTACAGCAGCTTGGCTTAAATTAATGAGCAAGCCAAAGGGAGGGATAAAAACAGCACAGGTCTGGGCAAAATGCAGCCTTCGTTCTTGGCCGTCTGTGAACGGACCCCAGACTTCCATTTCTTTATTGCTTATCTTTTCCATGGTGCTGGGGCGGAACCCACGGCTGCCAACATGCTAGCCAAAGCGCTCATCTACGGCTGAGTCACGCCTCCAGCCCAAGCCTTTTTGGTCTATATTATAACTGTCAGAGACTTGTCCTTTCAAACGTGCCCTGCGTTACTGAGGGCCCACGCACAGCACACAGGGTCACAATTACACTCCCTTCCCCTCGGCTAAGAATCCAGGTCCCTGAGGAAGAGGGACCTGATGTGGTCATCACCACAGGGGTTTCCTCCCCTCTCCCAGACAGCTTCCCTCGCCATGATCTTTCAGGTGGAGGTGACATCAGGTCCCAGAGCAGGCGTGTAGCACACAGAAGCTCTCTGCCCTTTGATCTGCCTGTGCCCTCTTTGTTGTTGTAAACTAATAATGGCTGTTGGGCTACAAAATGGTTTTTTTTTATTATCCTTAAGATTATCACAGCGGTATTATTTAACCTGCTATCACAAATAAAAAGACACAGACACCTGTTAGATGTATGATTCCCTTATTTGCCTTGGGCCGGGCAGATCTTCTACTTACACTTGCTAGCTAACCTCACTATCCATCTCCCAGTCCCCATCCAATACCATCCACCTACATCCTCCTCATCAGGTCTACCTTCCATCCATAATCCCGTGGTACTTGCTTATATTCTTCATCTGGCCCTTTTCACGCCATTATTGAAATCTTTTCTCCTTGCCCACGTGGTTTCTTCTCCACCTAACCCATCACAGTGTCCTCCCCCTTTCTCTCTTCCTGTCTGTCTGTCTCCCATGAGCCTCTCTATGCTCTCCAAGCCCGGGAATCTTAGCCACGCCTACCCCATACTGCCCTGCCCAGATATAGGCCATTTAATGAACCGATCAGGTATAATGTTTGAGGCAGGTTTACACAAACAAGGATGGGTGTATCCAGCAGGCAGTAACCAGTAATCAGCATGAAACCAGCCTCCAACACCTCCTGATAGACTTGTGACCTACAGCGTCTCACTTGACCCCTGACCTCATAAATCCTGGAAACTCCTCACAAACCACCCAGAAGATAAACATCAGCTGTAGTCATCAGAAGGAGGTTCAAGCCACTCCAGGCAGACAGGGAGGAAATAAGAGCTTAATGAGTGGATGAGAAGGTATCCTGGAGCCGTCAGTGGCTGAGGAGCAAGGCCACACGGCTCCGATGGAAGGCAATGCGACACACCTAACCGTACAATCTGATGTCAGGCAGGAGCCATGCCTTACAGGCTCAGAGATGTCATTGAGACTCTACCTTACAGGACTCAGGCGCTGTGGCAGAAGGTGCCTGTGGCTGAGTGTGTGTTCGTGTGAATGGTGCCCGAAATAGGCTCACTAAAAACACCCACCATTGGGACACCACCGATCATCCCCTCACGGCCTGAGGTTTTCGTTCTTCTACTTTTACTGGTCTCCAACGTCTGTCTTGTCTGTCTCTCTTCCCAGAGGGTATGAACTGCATGAACAAAGACCATGGCTGTGCCCACATCTGTCGGGAGACACCCAAAGGTGGGGTTGCCTGTGACTGCAGGCCCGGCTTTGACCTTGCCCAAAACCAGAAGGACTGCACACGTAGGTAGATGGAGGCAAATGGGTCAGACACCCCCACACGTCTCCTACCATTGCTTTATGGCGGGTCTGTCCGGGGTGCTGGTCAGGGAGGGAGCTCAGCACCCCGGGATTCGGGGAGGGTGGGTTCTGCTGAGTGGCTCGGAGAAGGTGGAGCCTCCCAGGGTCATGACCCCCCAGCTTTTTTTTTTTTTTTTAATACGTAGTATGATACTATTGACAGAGTCCCTGCCACTGCCGTGGGCCATCTGGAAAGCCCTGAACTCAAACTCTCCTATGGCGATGGAGGGCTACCGCTCAGAGTGTTTAAAGCCCCACTTTCTCGATCAGCCTAAGAAGTCTTAGGTGAAAGAAGAGTATAAAGGAGCAAAGGAGAGTGGATGGGGGAGGGTGCATGGGGAGTGGACCTGGTGGTGACGTTTTTCCAGGTTCGAAGGCCGGAACTCAGGGTGAGGATATTGTTCAGGCGATAGAGTACTTGCCTTGTCCTGGGTTCCATCTCTAGCATCGAATAAATCAGGCACGGTGGCTCATGCCTATAGACCTACCTACCACTCGGGAGGTAGAGACAGAAGTTCAAAGTCAGCCTCAGCTATGTAGAGAGTTTGAAGCCAGCCTGTGCTACATGAGACCCTGTCTCAAAAATAAAATAAAATAAAATAAAATAAAATAAAATAAAATAAAATAAAATAAAATAAAATAAAATAAATTTTTAAAGCAGAACTCAGTGACCTCTGCAGGGCTGAGCACAACCATGCAAGCCCCATATCTGAAGAAGGCACCATTTCAAGGCCTGCATGCCTCCCTGGAGGAGGTCTGCCCCAGGACTCAACATAAAAAGTGCAGTCTCTTTTCATTGCTTTATTATTGCTATTGGGACAGGGTTTCACTATGTCCTGCAACTGGCTCTGTAGACCAGGCTGGCCTGGAAATCACAGAGATCCACCTGCCTCTGCCTCCAGAGTGCTAGAGTTAAAGGAATGTGCCACTACACCCATCCCCAGTCCACCCCCTTACCATGGGCATCCAGCCCATGACTAGAAATGGAATAGGGAAAGGAAACAGAGTTTAAGACAGTCAAAAGACTTGAGAGCATCAGCTGTAACACACCCTGCCAGCAGCTCTGGGAGAAGGCAGTGGCATGCAGGCACTGTCACTGGGCATGGGGAGAGCCAAGCTGAGTGTTCTTTGTGCCAAGAACTGAGGGAACATCAGTAAATACTTCCAACTGAACCCCACCCCTGACTTCATCAGCCCCACACTGTGATGTAGAAACACAGGCCAGACAGAGGAGGCTGCTTCTGACCTTGAAGAATGTGCTCCTGGCTGCCTGAGCATCAGCGTCTGGGCTGACTGACAGCACCATAAAAACCACGGCTCCCCTTTAATCCTCCATTCTGGGCAGAAGACAGCTGGGCCGCCATCCCCAGAGGCTGAGGCTCTCTCGGCTCACCTTCCACCAATAGTTGCCACGGTCCTGGGGACCCACGAGCACCCGCTCTTGTCCCTGTCCCCAGCGGCTTATGCTTCAGCCTCCTAGCCTGTCTACCCATCTCCCGACGTAGGCACTGTCTTTATCCCTGGTATTTTGTGAACTCTTCCTGGCGAGATGTGACCAAGCGCCTACTTGCCCTAGATACTGACTGACAGGAGTAGGAGTCCACCCAAGTCCAACTTGGGGCGCCAATGAGTTTCATGGGGAACCTCATGCTTGTGCCAGCACAGATGATGACAGCCACAGACAGGAGCCCCCGCTCCCCACTCCATCAGTGAACCTTCCACCTTCTATGTATTCTATCACTGCCTCACACTACACGAAGCTGGGGCAGAACTGCAAACATCTGTTCTGATGAAGATTGCTGATGTGTTCAAGAATAACATTCTACAACATCTGCCTACGGTCAGGATATGGGCCGGTCTCTCTCATCACTCCCAGCTCTTTCCCACGGAACAGCAAAGACTCGCATGTTAGCTGTCACCAAGGCAGGACAGAGATAGCCCGGGCCCTAGCCAGGCCCCACAGATGAATGCTTCCAACTTCAGAGAAAACAGCCACTATCTGGCCACTTTCAGAGCAGGTGGGGCTGACCCCAGCTCTCCCGAGTCCTCGTGCTGAGCTAGGACAGAAGCAGGCACAGGCTGCAGACAAATATGCTCTCTGGACACTCGCTCCATGCAAACACTAGAAAGAGTGACCTCACAGAATCAGTTCACCCTGTAACCCATCTGGGACAAATGCCACACAAGGAGGTTTACCCACAAAACTCCTCTGGGTATCTGGCTTGGCTGGAAGGACCGAAGACAAGCCAGAGTCTATGGAAAGCTAAGACCCCTACCCTAATCAACACAGGGTCAGGAAAGGGCCCCGCCCTGCCTGGGAACATTTACTGTTCCTGGATCCACAGTCCCGTGCGCGCGCTCTCTCTCTCTCTCTCTCTCTCTCTCTCTGACAAGGTATAGAAAGCCTAGTTCTACATCCTAGGCCAAAGAGTTGGAAAAAGCCCTATGATCTCCCTGGAAGACACCCATGAGGTCTGGTTTTAGTTCCTTCTGAGTGTGAGGGAGGCATGATTAAAAATGACTTGGAAGACAAAAAAGAAAAGAAAAAAAAAAAAAAAGCTGGTGGTCACGGTGATGGCGGTGCACACCTTTAATCCCAGCATTCGGGATTAAAGGCAGGTGGATCTGTGTGAGTGTGAGGCCAACCTGATTTACAGATCAAGTTCCAGGACAACCAGGGATACACAGAAAAACCTTGTCTCTAAAAACTAAAACTAAAACCAAAAGAGATGGCTTAGAAGACCAAATCTCCAGATCCCATGTAAATCTAGACACTGAGGTATGTGCCTGCCATCCCAGTGTTTCTGTGGTGAGATGGAAGGTGGAGATAGGTGAGTTCCTGGAAGCTTGTGGGTCAGCTAGCCCGGTGTATGTGGTGGTACACAAGAAGAGACCCTGCCTCAAACAAGGTAGAAGGTTAGGACCAACACAAAGGACGGGGGAGACCTGCGTGAGCCCCAAGCTCATTTCTATTTCAAGAACCTTGAACTCTAGACTTGGGCAGGCGTCCAGGCTGACCTTGCCTGAGCTGGGAGGGGTTGCAGGGCTCCACACCCCAATCCCTCATTTCTCCAGAGGCTAGGGCCCTTTCCAGAGAGGACATTCCTTTATCCATCTTGGTCTTGCCGGAGTCTAACATGTGAGAAACCGGCTGTGCTACTCTCACTTCCTTGTGCCCAAGATGTCCCTGGGCCCACTCTGAAGAGAACTCTCAATAACAAATAAACAAACAAAACCCACATAATGCCCAGCCCCTGAGACCTATGCAGCCCTGCTCCTGAGCCCTGGGCCTCCGTCCCCAAGAGGGAGTGCTAAGCTGGAAAAACACCATCTTGCTGCTTTTCACCACCATCCCTGAGTGTGGAAGGGACAGACTTCGTGGAAGAGAACCTGTGGGCCATCTACCTTCTTTGGAAGTTGGGTCCAGAGGACACCAGCCGGGCGTGGTGGCACACTCCTTTAATCCCCACACTGGGGGAGGCAGGGGCAGGCAGATCTCTGTGAGTTTGAGGCCAGCCTGGTTTACAAAGCAAGTCCAGGACAGCCAAGGCTACATGCAGAAACCCTGTCTTAAAAGAAAAAAGACACTGCTGAGAGACCCTGGCTTCTGGAGTCAGTGTGTAAGATGCCAGATGGATATCTGCTGTCTTTGCCCTTACCTGCTATGGAGACTACATGTCCAAGGTCCAGGGGCCAATGGCTCTCGGGACAAGCGAGCCCAGAGGGCCATTGTGCTTCCTTTCTAAAGAGAAACCTATTCGGAATGTGACTGCAGAGGTCCGTTCCCAAAAATGGACTCCAGCAACTTCTCTGCCTTGCCAGCCGTCTGAATGGATCCGCTTACTAGGCTAGTTCAAACTCTTAGATCTGGAGTTCAGTGCTCCTCTAGCCAGGCCTGGCCTCAGACAGACTTTCACAAGTAAACAATGTACGTAGACAGATTTTTTGACAAGCCGATCAAGGTCTCCATAAATACATGCTGTCCAGGCACTCAGGTGAAAGCCATCTTAGCCACCAGCTCATTGCATGATAAAGCAGTCTCCAAAAAGCCCCTGGGAGAGATCTGACTTTGTCCTTTTCCCGGGGCCTCCCTCCCCCTAGACAGTGGCAATGGACCACCTTCATTTAAATAAAACCTACCATTTTCCTACTTCAGACTGGCTCTTTTTCACTCAGTCCCCTTTCCAAGGATGCAGGCTGCTGCTGCTGCTGAGGGGTGTCTGGGGCTGACGGGCTCTAGATCCCCCAGCCACAGGCATCAGCAACCACACAAGGTTGGTCGTTCTCAGCCTACGGCCCAGATGATGTTAATTTGTGTAAGTTCTATCTGGGCATAGCTGAGCTCCAGGGTCAGGACTGTAAGGGAACAGAGCTTAAGATGCTTCACAGCTAGGACCCAGAGAGAGAGAGAGAGAGAGAGAGAGAGAGAGAGAGAGAGAGAGGTATCCACAGCGACATCCCACTCAGGCAGTGGAGAGAGCTGTGCAAGAACTAAGAAAATGAATGTCCCTTTGAACCACGGCCACCATCTCCCCCACAGCTGACCTTGTATGTCCTGATGTCAACAGGCATTTGCCCCAAATTGGACTGATGGGGTTAAAGTGTCTTGCCTGGGTGTCTAGTCTCTCTCTACCCCCTACTCTCTTCATATATTAGCTATGGGAGGCCCAGAGTCCACTCTTGGGCCCTCTCCTTTCCCAAGAGACAAGAATTTCTGTCTGCCACTCTGGAGGGACCCAAGGACAGAGACACATGTCTGCCGCCCTCCATCCTCAAAGGGCTGTTCCCTGGACACCTTAGGCTTTTACTTCCTCAACCCCTACCCCCCCAAAAAAAAGAAACCCCAATGCCTGTAAACTAACAATTTCTGTTGTTGTTTTGTTTATACATACGTGTATACACTATGGGACTTACTAGTAACCTGTAACTATGGAAACGGAGGCTGTCAGCACAGCTGCGAGGACACAGACACGGGCCCCATGTGTGGCTGCCACCAGAAGTACGCCCTACATGCGGACGGTCGGACATGCATCGGTAAGTGGGTACTGTAAGCCAGTACCGCTGTGTGCCATGCTGCCCCTGCAGGTACCCTGTGTGAAGGAACCAGAAGGGAGACAAGAAGAGGAAGCACCCACAAGGCCAAGGGGGATGGCAGCTTCTATGAAGATTTGTCCTGGGTCCCTCAGTCCCCTGGGACCAAGTTCCCTAGGGCCATCTAGGTTGGGTCTCCCTAGCGGGGTTGCTGCCAACCTCATCCTCAGCGCAGGGAGTTGTCTGTGGCATCGTGCTTCAGCTTGGGGGCATCGTCTGTCCCTAAGGCACTGGTATTTCCTAATGTTGGAAAACCCGTAGGCAGCCTCACTGAGTCCGTGTGAGCACCTGTAGGCCTGGGTGCTGTACCCAGCCACGGGGAAACTGAGTTCCCTAGCACGTGGCCCACTGTGAGGGCAGAGGTTATGCACCCTGCGTGGGGCGTGCATGCCTGGGACTACTTCTCATTTCCGAGCTGGCCGGCTCTCCCTAGAACTTCCTCACGTACCCCAAGTCCCTTCTTCTCAGCAATGCTCCTGTCCCATCACCTGCTTGCTCCAGGGAGTCCTGAGTGAGGCTCAGCCACCTCCCTCTTCCACACCCATGTTCCTAAGGGGCAGCTTGAACATTCGTGGTTACTTTATGCAATAATTACTAATATGCTTTTTTTCCTGTTCAAAAACAACAGTAAGATTTTTTTTTGTTGGTTTGTTTGTTTAAGAAAAAAGAATTTCAGTCTTTGGGGCCAAGTGTCTGCTTGCTAGACCCAACAGTTGGGGGGAGGGCTCATGCTCGGTACTTCTTTGAAAAGGCCCCCATTTCTTATTATCAACTTGAGGGGTGTTTCTCCAGGGGTTTTTTTGTTTTGTTTTGTTTTGGTTTTTTTTGAGTGATAGGAAGGTGTTTGGTCGAACCCATGTACGCACATGTGTCCCAAAGCTGCTGTTTTATCCTGTCCCCTGTCGCTGCTCCTTGGTGTCTTGGAAAGCTGGGTGCTAGGCTGGGCAGGGATCCCAGGCCATCCCCTCTGTAGTTGGGGCTGTCCTGCTGCCTGTGGTGGCTCTCCTTCCTCTGTGTGGTCTCTTTTCTCAGATAGCCATTTTTTTTATTTCGTTTTACCTCATTCCTGCTGCTTCTCTTGTGATGGTCCCTGATTGCCTGTCTTGTCTGATAACTGACATTCATTAATCATTTTTCAGAGCCAAAAGCCAAAACCAAACCAACCAATCAACCAACCAACCAAAAAAAATTTTTTTTTTATCAAAACCAAACTAGGTCTCAGACCAGTGTCTCTATTGCAGCCTGATCCCATCTAGAACCATTCTGTCCTCTGGTCTCTCTCCCTTCTCTGTCCTGCCCAGAGCTCCCCTGAGCCACTCTGGCACCCCCTCTGTCTTGTCTGTCCACCTTTCCCATGTCCAGCCGAGCCTGCCTTGCAGCCGCTGGACCAGCACAGACAGTTGCTGGGCAGATGAACTCCAGTCTGGGTCTCACCCTTCCTCTCTGTGTCCTCCTCATCCTTTCTCATCTTATTTTTATTTATTTTTTTTTTAACGTCTGCTGCATGTGATAGTCCCTGCTTGGATCTCTTTTCCCAAGCCCACACTTCTTGTCTCCCCCCTCCCCCTTGTTAGAAACCATCCCCCTACCCAGCTCCAGCCACTGTGGCTTAAACTCCTGGCCAGGATGAGAAACCTCCTGTCCCGCTTTGCTCTCCATCACCAGTCCCAGCAAAGCATCTTGGCACAGCTTTGTGCCCAGTGGCTGGAGGCTCCCTGGCCGGCCCAAGCCGTTTCCCTCCTGCACGCTCCTAAAATGACTGATCCTTCTCCGCAGCCCCTTGTCAAGCACTTGAATGCTTAGCTCTGGTCCTCTAGACAAGCAGGCAACCAGTGCTGCCCAGATCCCCTGGATTTTCTGTCTGTCCAATGGGATCCAGCATCCTGTGTGTATGTATGCGTATGTTTCTCTGTGAGTTTTGTTCTTAATTTTGCATGAGTGGCAGCATCCTTGTAACAGGGCATCTGCTGTCCCGGGTATATCCATCACCAGACCTCGCAAACCTATCTCCCTTGTCCTACGCTTTGCCCTGTGTCTGTGATGCTCAAGCCACAGGGACCTGTAACCACTTCTCCCTGTGAGCCCATGGCATGCTGTCTGCTTCTGTGTCCTCCATGCAGGCTCCCTGTTCTGACCTCAGCCGCCTACCCTGCTTGTCTGCACACGGGCCCTGTGTCCCCACGGAGTCCCTACTGTGTCCGGGTTGTGCCGTGGCCGCCTTCCCATGTCTGCATGCCATCCCTCCCACCCTTGCTACCTCTTTGCTTCACCCTGAGCACACCCGCCTGGAAGTTCCTGGGATTATTAGCCCTTGGCGAGGGCACCGTGCTGGCCCGGCATGCTGTGTTGGCTTTGTGTGTGCCACGCCAAGAGGCTGACTGTCTTGGGCCGCGGGTAGTGGGCTCTCATTAACCACTGGCTCCGTGTTTGTCCCTTACTTGTGTTCTAGAGAAGGATGAGGCTGCAATTGAGCGCTCTCAGTTCAATGCCACGTCAGTAGCTGATGTGGACAAGCGGGTGAAACGGCGGCTCCTCATGGGTAACACTTCTTCCCCCTTCCTTGTTCTCCTTGCCCCTTTGGGTGTGCGGGCGAGTGTGAATGAATGCTGGCCTGGGGGGGGGGGTCCTGGCATGTGGTCATGTGTGTACATGCCAGCTCTGGGGAGTATGAAAGCCTGGGCACTGGTGAGTGAGCATGTGGACGGTGGCGGGGCGGGGTACTGCCGTGTGAGCCTGCGCGTGGGCGAGTGTAAGCATGAGGATGCGTGCGGTGTGCTGCGGGGTCTCCGTGTGTGGTATGTGGATGTGGGGAGGTTCCACTGCAGGCGGGAACTCATTATTTTCCTTTTTAATTTTACCCTCCACCAAACGCCTTTATTTCTTTGTACATTGTAGCAGAGAACCCAGAACCCATGGCTAGTGGCCTGAGTGCAAGTAGAAGCCGACACCTATGTTAGGCTCCCAGGGTCAGCATGGGACCCTGGTGGGAGGGGGTTCTGTACAGCGTGGTCCTCTTGACCTTGCTCTCAGGGTGTCCTTCTAGACCAGCCTGAAGAGAAAAGGAAGGAGAGCACAACCACTTTTGACAGCAGAATGTCAAAATGCCCATCAGTGGGTCCCCCTGTTCTAGGTTGCTGGCCTATGGGCTGTGACAGATGCCTGCACCCCCCTGAGCACAGCTTGAGCCTCTAGGGTGGTCACAACCTGCTCAGTGACACTGTCAGGCTCATCCAAGCCTGGGCATCTGTAGGGTTGGGTAGAAGGGTCCTCATTTCTCAGAGGAAGAAACTGAGACTCCCTGGGCTGCCCCAGGTCACTCATTCCCCTACATAGCTGAGCACCATTAGGGATCACAGTTGTGTGGGTCCAGGAGGTCAGAGCATGAAGGTCATAGAGAGGTCACCTCATCTTGTAATGCTAATGTGGAGGCCCCTGGTTGACCAAGCACATGAATTCTCAGCACTTCTCTCTGAAATAGGCCCCTGTGAAAAGAGTTAGGATGCTCTGGGACTTCAGACCCTAGCTGGTAGCTGGTGAGACAGGGCAGCACCCAGGTAATAGTAACAGATACAAGGTCCAGGGAAGGGCAGAGGTGGCTTTGTAAGAGCTTGTAAGAGCATACTTGGGCATTATACTGAAAGTCAGGCCATGTGTGGAAAGTCAGACAGACAGGGAGGGGAGGTAGAGCTGAGCCAAGCTGACAAGGTTGGCCTCAGAGAGGGAGCGCCAGCATACTGTCTTTGGAGAGTCTGAGGCTCTGAGGTCCTGAAACGGAAAGGGTGGAAGACAGACCAAGGAGAAGTACCCAGCAGAAGAAGGTGAGGGAGAGGAAATTCCATGACAGGCCAGGTCCTAGGCCACCTGGCTCCTTAGGTTATGTCTCTGAACCCTGTACTGACCAGCTTCTCCGCCAGAGGACCAAGGTGAAGATGTGTTGTGGTAGAAGGCAGGCCAGGACA
Organism: Psammomys obesus; assembly: GCF_907164565.1. Lineage (NCBI taxonomy): Eukaryota > Metazoa > Chordata > Mammalia > Rodentia > Muridae > Psammomys > Psammomys obesus. The sequence goes on from NW_026596085.1 coordinate 16,255,049, forward strand.
CTGAGTACTCAGAGTTTCGTAGGGTCAAAGGCACATGTCCTGCTGTCATATAACTGCCAAGATGACCCCGCAGGTTTCTTCCAGCCCACTGTGGGTAGGTTTTATCTGGGGAGTGGGGAAAGCAGGAGGCAGAAGGTGAACCCCTCAGAAAGCAATGCTGAGGGAACAGCTCTGCCCCTACCATCACCGCTTCCTACCTTGGCCCCCTCTCCGGCTTTCTGTGTCTGTACACATCTGGAACAGGCTGATTCTCAGGCCGTGGGAGCCCAGGATCATACATTCCTCTGGCAGTGACTTTTCCTCATGGGCTCCACAGTGGAGGTACAGGTTTGAGACCATTACCCCCACTCTAGCTGTTAGAACCAGGAGCTCTCCAAGAGAGATTCTGTGCCCTCGCCACGGAGGCCATATCTCTTAGATGCCTACAAGTCAGTTTTCCTAGTTGTGAGCCAGACTCAGGACACCCCACAAAGTTCCAGAGGGCACAACACACAGAGGAGCTAAAGCCCCAGCACGCGCCAGTCTCCAAGCCCCAGAGTTCCCTCGTGGCCCAAGCTGTGTTATTTTGACCACAAAGGTCCCAGTTTAAAGACTGAACGTGACCCAGTCTTGACTCAAGCCTGCAACATCACCCACACAAAGGTGCTGGGAGCTTTTCAGGCTCAGAACCCCCGACTCCTGTCAGCACCAGGCAGGACAGGAAAAGCCAACTGACCCTGGTGAGAGCCCTGTAGTAGAGGGAGGGCAGAATGGTCTCTCGGGACAGAGGTGGTTCCATCCCTGCTGAGGCAGCAGGGTGCTACCCCACTGACTGAGGGAAAGCCTCAATCTTCCTGGGGAGGAGGGAAGAGAACCCTCCAGAGAACTGAAGAGGGGGGAGCTAGAGACCGCTCAGAGCAGACAGTCTAAGGAAGTAACACAATCCCGTCAGCAAAGGCCTTCTTGCCGTGTGGGTTCTGAGTGATAACAGGTGGCCCAGCCAAGGCTGAGGACCCTCTGTTAAGACACAGCCCATAGTGGTTCTCTCTCATTGATCCAGCCCAGGACCCCAGGGCTTCCTACAGAGAAGCTCCAAAGCTAGTGAGTGCTGCACATATGAGACATAGCAGACAGGGGAAGCCTCCCTGTCAGTCCTTGTATGAGTACCCACCTTCCCTGACGGCCTCGTGTCTCCGGTCCCTCTGCCCATATGTTCCTTCCTCTACAGTGTTGCTCCTTTGGGTCCCCACAGTCCCAGAGGCATCCTCCCCACACCACGAGCACAGGCCGTAAGTCCTGAGAAGGGAGGTGAGCACAGCTAGGGCAAGCCTCTGCAGATACCAAGTCCAAAGCCAGTCACCAACCTCAGCATACCTACGGCTCAGCAACCGTTCAGGCTCTAGTCTGTTCTACCAAAGGCACCAAGTAGCAGAACCTAGAGCCGGCCAGACAGGACCCTGCGGGAGAGCAGGATGCCTGTCATTGAGGGCGGTGACCCCAGCCTCATACTCTGCCCAGGCTTCACTGAGAGGTGGTGCTGACATGGTTGAGGATGCCAAGAGAGAGGGAGAGGAGCTCAGAAACTTCTTGCTCGGCCTATCCTATCCTCTTCATCTCTCACCTGACCCTTTTCGGGCCCATGTTTCTCTGCTTCCTCTTGGAGTCTATCCAGGAATGGATGCTTGATACTTGCAGATAGATGACAGAGCAAATGGGGTACTACCTAGTCTGGGAGGTGGGGGTCTTAGATTTACAAGGATGGGAGTCCCCCAAAGCCTTACCTGTCCATCTGTACCTGAAGGTCACTCTTCATATATGTTCCCATTGATGGCCAGAATTTAGGTCCAGTCCCAGCAATCCATGATTCTCTTGATCAGCAGCCATTGCACAGGCATGGTCCAGAGGTACCTAGACCTGGAGGAGAGGTGAAGACTTTGGCCCTGGGAGCAGCCTTCAAGGCCCCTGGGAGCCACAGCTGCCAGGGATATTTCTTAGCTCTCCCAGTGACTTCTTTGAACTGAGAATTACACATCACATACCTGCTTAGAGCTGTCATGAATATGATAGAAGCTCACGTGGGAAAGACACCTAGCATCATGCCTGATCCATGGCAGCTTTTAACAGTGCCAGCTGTTGGCACAGGTGGCCGGGGCACAAGCCTGAGAGTAAGAGGCAGCCAGGAGTTTGTTGGGTGAGCAGGCAAGGTAGAGCCAGCATTGGCCTTGGCTCTGCCCTGTCCTTCTCCCGAAGCCATGTCTTCCATCTCTGTCACTGACCTCCTGCTTCCCCCACCAAGGCCTCTGGTGCCTGTAGAAGCAGCTGAGGTGGGGGTGGAGGTAGCTTCATTTGTGGGTGTGTCCTGCTGGGAGGAGCTTCCTGCTGCAGCCTCCTGCAGAGGCTGGGGTCCCCATGAGTGGGTGTCTCACACTTAGCCAACCAGCCTCCAAGGAGGTGGAGGTTGAAGAGTGTGGTAGTCAGGAGAGCACCTCAGAGTTTGCTGCACTGTGAAGGTTCAGGAAGGAGAGGGGCCTAGAGAACTATGGGATAAGGAAAACTAAAGGCAACACTGGCTAATACTTAAATGGTACACAGTGCCACACCCTGCCTCATGAGAGTCTAGCTCTGGGTACTCACTCCCCACCAGCTGCCCACCTCCTACTGGTGCTATCCAATCAGGGGCTGCATACCTGCTCCTTGTTTTCCCAGTCCCACACTCCAACTCACCTGGATGGCCCCTGTCTCTCTGGGTGTACCCTCTTCCTGTCCTGGGCTCCTTGCCTCAGTGACTCCCATCCCCATCACTACCCAGTGCCACCTAGGGTGGCTCCACCTGGCAAGGCTAGCTCCAGCCCTCCCTGGGCCTTCCCACGTCTCCATCCGTAGCCCCACTGGGCCACAGTCCAGCTCTGCACCAGCTGTGTGCCCCTTGTGTGCTAATAGGACCTAACTTCCCACAGGACGACAGGGAGTGGGCACAGGTGAGAAGGATCAGGTGACCAAGCCACATCCAGCCACTGGACTGACCCCACGTGTGGCCAGTCATCTCCCTCCCTTGATTCGGTCAAACGTACATCTAGGGCTGATAGGAATTAATGGCGATTTGGCTGTCGGTGTGAAGAGTGGATAGAGGTACAGAGTCCCAGCAGGGTTCATCAAAGGGGAGAAGAGGCCTCTGGCTGACCCCAGATAAGGAAAGTGAGGCTTGAAAGATAGGAGCCACGCAAAGCCACAGAAGCAACGCTGCTGGGCCTGGAGACAGCCTCGAGGACCCTTTGCTGTCTAGCACCTGCTGAAGGATAGCATAGCTAAGCAGTGAGCCTTACAGACAGGAGGCAACCCTGCCTCGGGCCCTCTTCTCCCATGTCCTGTGTCCCATCCATCACAGGGGGACCGGACGCCTTTGACACTCAGATGCTTCCTGGCCTCAGCCCTCTCAGACTGTACTCTTTCTACGCTGGAACCATGCTTGCTTCTCTCTGCCATGCCCCACTCCTAGAGGCTCAGCCTCCTCCCTGTCTCTCTCCTCAGCTCCTCCTGGTCCCCTCAGGATTTGACCCGGCTATCCCCCAAGCTTTTTGAACTATGACCTCAGAGCCCTCTACCATTAACTACATTCCTCATCCCTGACTCCTGATGTTTCTGCTAACCAAGCCCCTGACTTGCCAGCACTCAGGTGACTCTGAATATCTACATGCCACAGATGGAAGGCGCCAGAAAACAGCACAACCCTCCTTCACCCCAATATAATGAGCCTCAGTATAGAAACAGAAATCCAGAGAGCTCTTTCCTCCCAGCCTACATATTTGGGAAAGGACATGGCCTCCCCCCCCACCTCCCACTTGCCTTCAACATAACTCTAGCCAAGTCCCCCTGAACTGAGCATGAGGGCCAGGGTAAGCAGACAACTATTTCTCAAGCCTCTCTCAAGGAGACTGATATGGGCAAAGTGACAGCAGCAGAGGAGGTTGGGCCTTCAGGTTGAGCCTCCAAGATGGAGCTTGTTACTAAGCATATGTGACTGTTCTTACAGCGTGGACCCCCATGGTTAAACAGAATTTCAGCCACACAGCTGGAGCTCTTCCCTCTGTGGGCCAGTCCATTTTGGCCTGGCTTCTGCAGTCAGCTCTAGCCTCCATTCTGGCTTCTCAGGTACCAGCCACCTTCTATCCCGGAGCTTCCCTTTTCCTTTTGCTCAGAATGGGGTAGAGGCTGTTCCCTCAAAGAAACCCGAAAGAGCCCTGTGTGCAATTTCTGACCCTGTGTGGAGTTCATTTACAGTTCTTTCTGTCTGCTCTGTGTCCCCACTTTGCCAGGTCTGTGGGATGCTTTGGGGAATCAAACCCAAGGCAGGTCCATGGTAAGGAGAGAGACTCTGGGCCTCGCCTTGACTTGGTCAGCTCTTACTGCTGGGCTGGTGGAACTAGCCTGAGGAAGCATGGGATTACCAAAGATCAGCCAGGAACTCATAATCTTGACCCTTTTCCAAGAAGGCAATCTCCACCCCCAGGGTCTGGCTGGCTGGGTAAGGGGGTAATGCTGCCTAGCACAAAGGCTCACATCGGACCCCACACACTGCCTGCTCTAGCCCAGCGGTCATTTTTTTCTGGGTCAGCCTTTGAAATCTGAACTGGGGCTTTCCCTCTGTTGAGCAACTTCTTGGCTTGACCACAGGTCCCCAGTGGCACACACAGTCCCTCCAGCCGGACACTGTGGCCCTGTCTGCTGGTGCATGGGGCAAGAAAGGGCACGCCCAGACCTCTATGTCACACACGCAGCCAGAGGACATCCCCACACAGACAGGCAAAGGGCACAGACCCAGATATCCACCAGCTGTGTGATCTGGAAGAGTACAGACCCGGATGGCCACTAACTTCATGACCTGTCTGGGTTCTTCCCATGCACAGAACACACATGACACAGGGAACTCTGGAGAGTCGCTTCCTGTAGCCATCCTTTGCCTTCCCGGAACTCTGAACCTGAGGGCTAGGGAAAGAGAGCAGGATGGCAGGGACAGGCATGCCTCCTGAAGCCCCTATTCCTACCTCCTGACTAAGGAAAAGCCTCCATTGTCCTTCTGTATAGACAGGAAACCTGTCCTTCTGCAGGCCACGGTCTCTCTCCTGGGTTCTGTCTTCTGGCTCCTTCCAGTTCATTCCGTAGACCTGTGGCTTCCCAAGGTGGATTCTGCTTTCCCAACAACCATGTAAACATCCCAGCCCCTTTAGGGGCATGCCGCTCTTCTCTAGCTTTCCAAGAATCCCTAGAGTCACAAGCCCTTGGTGCTCCAGAAGATAGCTTCTCTAATGGTAGTCTGTCTCCCTGAGATCTACAGGATGGGACCTGCACAGCCAGGCCACCATTAGCAAGGGCCTCATGGGCCTCACAGGCCTCACCACCATCCCATCAGGCTGTGCTACGAAGACAGAGTCCAGAGTGCACCAAGACCGCCTCTGAGGGCTGCGGGACCCTTTGAGCACCATGGGTGCAGGAGCCTGCCGGCTGCAGCCTTCTCTCCTGCTTCCTGTGCGGAGCTAGTCCTACCCCTCCCTACCTCCGCATCTCCTTGCACTGAGCCTTTCCCCTGCTGCACACATGCACTGTACCAGTCCCTACTGAGTGACAGGACGGAGCATGAGAGACCTTGTTCCTTATGCCCAACACAGTGACAGATACAATCCTGCCACATGATACTAAGGACAGAGCTGGACTTGAGATGCCACCAGAGGAGATGGGATAGAGGAGACCCCCTGTAACGGCCATGCCAGGGAGAGCGGCTTTTATCCCAGAGTGAAGGGAGCTGGGGGGGGGGGGGGTCAGCAGTCAGCTGAGGTCAGTCAGTAGGTAGACGGGAGAGGGCCAGTGGCTGGTTCCTCCATAGCTGCTACAGCCAGGCCTAGAGGCTGCAAGGCAGATGGACCCACCCTGACTGAGACCTCTAGAGATGAAACCAGGGCTTGGGGCATCTCCCTATCAGGATCAGGTCTTCAAGGGTGACGAGCCCACAGGAAGAACCTCCCCACCCCCACCCCGGTCAGAGCCTCTGGGGAGGAGAATACCATGCTGTTGACAGTTTCTCAGTGAGACCAGGCACACACAGTGAGAACCAACATTCTAGAGAGAAGAGTCAGTCCTTTGCCTAAACTCCCCCAGCTTGTGGGAGCAGTCTGGCATAGTGCCCAGTGGGCTGTACCCAGCTCTTATGTCAAGCTATCATAGAAATCTGCCCTGCTGCCTCATGTTTAGGCCCAAAACCTGGGGTCACTCTCTACCCCAGCTTCAGGACTGACACAGGGTAGGACTCATGTCCCAGGCCCTATGCTACTCCACAGGGACCTCCCAAACCCTTGCTTGCTTATCCCATCATTAAGCAGGAGCCACCCGTGCTGGGCCTGTGTTGATCACTGGCCAAAAGGGATACCCAGTACGGTTCTTCCTGGAGCCATATGGTAGATGAGGGCACAACCAGGCAAATAAGGTCATCTTGATGACTGGGCTTCAGAAGCATGGAACTATGGGCTTCTGAGCCCCAGTGACTTGGCTAAAGAGGTTGCCCAGCAGAAAAGCCACTGAGAGAAGCAAGGTCTTAGCACTGTGCCATCTCCCTGGAAAGGAGATTGCTCCTGGGCAAGTCAGTTCATCTCTGTGGCTCCTCCCCTTGTTGCCAAAACACTGTCTTATTGGCCTCTGCACTGCCCACTAGACTGTGGTCTCTATGAGACCAGGGTTGGGTCCCTACATCAGCCCAACTCAGAGCCACTCAGAAAAGAATTATTAAATGATTCAGCAGTGGACAGTGGGTGGCACCAAAAGCGAAGCGGTCACAATTATAGACAAGCCTATAAAGTACTCACACCTCTGCCCTTCGTCCGGGCCATTCAAAAGCCACATGGTAAATACCGTCATCTCCGTGAGCAGATCGGGACACAGATCCATGTGCAAAGGGGTTTCCCACGCTTACACAGTCCATGCACACGTGGAACCTGTCAGATGCCACAGCTCGAGTTTGGTCCTCACTGGGGTAAGGCTGTCCTTCAGGGAGCTTGCTGACCAGTGGTGACCAGCCCATAGAGCCTGCACAAGGGACTGCTCCCATCCCGTGGTGGGTCTTTTGCTCTTGTGTGTCTCTATCAGAGCCATGCCACATGGGTACAGACTTCCACCTGCCTCAGGCCGTTACCCTGCTTCCTCACTGAGCCACCCTGGGATCTATCACCAAAGCCCTTGTTCTGGACGAGCCCAGTACACTCCTTAGCCTGACATCTCATGGCTGCGTGAGCATGCCAGATCCTCATATGACCTGGACACGCAGCCTCTTTCTCTATGGCCATATAGTCATTGAGGCCGGCTCTGAATTTTTTTTTTTTTTTTTTATTCCAAGAAAGGGTTTCTCTGTGTAGCTTTGGCTGTACTGGACTCGCTTTGTAAACCAGGCTGGACTGGAACTCACAGAGATCCGCCTGCCTCTGCCTCCCTGCGAGCTAGGATTAAAGGTGTGTGCCACCAACGCCCAGCTCCTGAATCATTTTTTAATACAATCCCCTCTTTATTTCTCACTGAACCACAAGTCAGGCAGCTATTCCCATGTGAACAAATTCCTTCTCCGAGCCTCAGGACTGTCCACAAAAGGAACAGTTCTTTTTGGACTGCTGAGAGTTCTTTTGAGGATAATAGATAAGAAGATGCCTCTGGAGGGTGCTTCTCTTCTGTGTGGGGGATGGGCGTGGGGGGTGTAAAACAGACATTAGGAAGAGCCCAGTAGCTCTCAGCAGGAGCCAGGCCACAGAGAGAGAGATGGAATTCACAGGGTCACAAATGAACTTGCCTCTGGATCCTTGAGAGAAGCCCTCTTGCCCTTGTGCTATCCAGCACCATAATTCTGGTGAACAGACCCAGGCCTTAGCAGGCAGACCTGTGCACCAATCCAGCTCAGGCGACTGGGATGGTAACCGGAGGAGGCCACCAGGGTGAGAAACACCAAAGCCTGGAATATCCTGCTACAGAGAAATTTGGAGACAGTTGTAGCCAAACATCAGATCTAGGAGGCCTTCTGGTCTTGGGGGTCACAGAGGTCAGACTGCATTTAAGGCCCTCTGAGACGGGCGCTGGACAGTTCTTCCATCTCCGGGCTGATGATGCCTTGAGCAGTACCCAGAAGCTTCTGATTAGAAACTTCTAGAGACAGGGGTGTTCAGCCCCACCCTGCCAGCCCATGACCCACAGGGAACCTCGGTGGGTTCTACATGTGTTGCATTTTGTGGTACTCCTCACCACAATATGGCTGAGGTGGAGGCAGTGGAGGTGTTTTCTTGTGCTACGGAAGGTGGTAGGGCCCTTGGAGGCCAGGCCAGGCACCAGAATGCTCAGGGAATGGTTTCCCAAAAGCACTTAGCTACTCGGAGCGAGACAACAGTCCAGGGGAGGGACTGTTTGGCTGTGGCATCACAGGACAGTGACAGCAAGGCCACAATAAAACTAGAGACGACAGTTGGGAGCTGTGAAGAAGCAGTTTGACCAGATCCTAAGTGAGGTACGGGAGAGGCTCAGACTCAATAGAATGATCTATTATCCTGAGGTAGGGAACTTTCCTGCTGGGGAGGACACAGGAATGGGGAGTTAGCGTCCAGCTATGTGTGTGGCTTCACAGGCCACACAAAGACCCCTGGAGCAGGTCTGCCAGAGGCAGGTTGAAGGTGTTAGCCAGGACCCTGTGGCCAGGTAGCCGTGTGGTTAGTCCAGCCAAGCAGATCCCGGTCTCCACTGCCACCTGGTCTGTGCAGCTGGGCACGGGCTCCCCACTGAGGAAGTGAGGTCCAGGAACTGGGAAGGCAGGGGCATGAGACATGGGAGGTGGAGGGGTCTGTCCTCTGGTGATCATCGTAATGAGGTGCTGTGGGCTGAGGGGCTGGCACCCAAGAACAGGCACAGGGGCCACCTCCAGGGTCACTTAGAGCCTGAGGCCTGTGCATCCGCCATCATCTGGGGACAGTGCAGGGAGGACTGAAAGCCTGGTATGCTCTAAGAGAATGTCTTCTGGTGGAGGGGGGGTGGTGCAAGAATGGGGGACCACTGTGCTAGAACCCAACTTTCTGTCCCAACCTTGGTCTACCCAATGAGGGGATGAGGCCAGCAGGTCCCCAAGACCTCCTAAGTTAAATTCTAAGCCCCATCAAAGGGAAAGGAGGGATCACAAACGGTCAGGTCTACTTCTGAAGAACACAGTCCCTAATGCCTGAACCCCACCTCTACCACCAGAGAGGCCCAGGGCCCACCCATCCCCAGCCAGCATCCCCTGTCCCATCCCCCATCTTCCCCTGCCACTGAGCTATAATTACCCACACCTGGGAAACAGGTAGCCTTTCTGCCCCTGTCCCACATGAAAGGCTGGCAGGCTCTCTGCTGGGGTGGGTGGCAGGATTCCCCCTCTGCTTTAACCCCAGGAAGGGAAACATTTGGTGAGCACCCTCCAGGTTGGCACCTGGGCCTTATGGCTTTTAAGTGGAAAGAGTATTTGATCTTCACCTTGGCCCTAGGGAGGTGGAGAAGCTTGTCTTCTCATTCCCCAGGTGTGCCTTCTACCTCACCCTACTGCTCCAGTGGGTTCCTCTGTGAGGAGATGAGAGGGTACACATAGGCTATAAACCAGTTAGGACTGGCCCATGCTGGCACAGGGGCCCACCTGCCTAAGTGTGAGGAAGGTCAGCCTTCACAGTACCTGGACTTCAACGATGGGCCTTAGAGAGATGGCCTGGATCAGAAAGGATAAGGAAATAGGCCTTGAACACCACAAAGAAGCCCACTCACAGAAACACCCCATCCCCAGCTGAAGATACTAGTCTCAAACTCGGAGAAGCCAGCCCAGAGTGTCGGGGGAAAGGTCGTGTGCTTTTGGCAACAACCACGGCTCTTTCCAGATGGCAATGGCCAGTGTTGATGCTAGCCTTGAGAAAGAAGGGGTTGTCCTTGCCTGGGCTCTGCAGCAAAAGCCACCCCCCACTGCTCCCCCCACTGCTACCTTGCAGACACACCCACTTGTGTTTGCCTGCCCATAGGATATTAGGCTTTCCTTCCCTCTCCCTGCACCCCTACCCTCTCTGGGAAAAGGCTCAAAGGCAAGACACCACGAATCTACTGAAATTAGCAGTGTGGACTGCTGGTATCCAAGACTTTCACTCAGGCTCCCTCCCAAAGTCTTTGCAGAGGAGACCCATGGCATTTGCAGAATTGAGAAAAGCAGACACAGCCATGTGCCAGGTGAAGCAAGGTGGAGGCAGGAAGGTAGCACGGGTTGTGGAGAAGGGCGCCCCGTGGTGCTCTGCTGCCCCCACGGTAAAGGGTGAGAGAAACCCACTCACTCGGGCAGTTTCCTGAGAAGCAAGCCTGCCAGGTGCTCATGATGAAAACCAGGTGGCGAATGGCCAGAGATCTGGGAGAGTGGCGGGCGAGCCATCATGTCCTGAAGAGCCAACTCCGCAGTGTTCCGAGGGCCTGTGGAGGATCACTGTCACCCCACAGCAGCTTCAGTGGCCTCCATTATGCTCCCAGCCACTCCGGCCCCTTTGAATTTTGCAGAAGAAGGGGGGGGGGTGGAAGTACTAGACAGACTTCAAGTGGACAGAAACCAGATGCCTCGGCAAAGGGTTCGGCAAGAACAGATGTGAGGCTTGGAGCCTCCCTAGGGTGATGGATGGTGTGCAGCCTGTAGGAACCCAGTCCTGTGGCAAGGCCAGCAAGCCATTTCACACCAGGCTGGGCTTTAGAGCCCCCATGCCTCTGGCAGCCCCCAGCAGGATCAGGCGTCTGAACCCAAGCAAGGAAAAGATGTAGAACAGCTCTAAGCAGCCACGAGGCAATCCTAAAAGTGACCTCCCCACTGTGAATGATGACCTTTAACCCCCAGCACAGCCCTAAAATCTGCAGACATTTCCATAGGAACGGTACTGGTCACACATTTTATAGATGGAGAGCCTAGGGCTCAGGAAGTGTCCCAACAGCCAGGGTACCACAGATAAAACCTGAGCCCAGATTCCTGCTCTCACTGATGGGGAAAGGCGGTAGCTAATTCCTGGGGAAACTGAGCATCTCTGTTTGTCCCCTCCCCTCGCAGAGACATGCGCAGTGAACAATGGAGGCTGTGACCGGACGTGCAAGGACACTGCCACCGGAGTGCGGTGCAGCTGCCCGGTTGGATTCACGCTGCAGCCGGATGGGAAGACGTGCAAAGGTCAGCACACGGGCTGTGTTGGCACAGCCCTGCCTGGCCCCAGAAGGCCCATATGGTCCTCCAGCTGGGCCCAGCGAACATGGCTGGTGGGCAGATGAACGGAGGCAGCTGGCAGCCACAGCAGTGGCTGTCAGAGATGTCCAAAAGAGGGAGAGTCCCCAGCAGGGTTCGGTGGCACACCTGCGGTCTCCCGGGTAAGGGAGGTTCTGATGCCAGAGACTCTGCCTGTAGCTTCAGAGCTAACAAGAGTCACAACAGACCGTTCTAGGTCTTCAGCTCTAGGAAGGGGGGCCCACTCCCAACCCTTGGCCTGAGTTGTGTGGCGTTAAGCCTAGAGCTGGTAGGGACAGCCTAGAACAGGGCATGCATCATTGTGTGTCTCTAACACAAATGTGTGAGGGACCCTGAGCCAAAGGCAAAAGGGCTTCATTTGCTATAAAAACTGAGGCATCTGGACATGAGGATGAAGGTGGCTGAGGTGGAAGGTAAGACCGCTGTGCAGCTAGGAAAGAGCAAAGACTTGGTGGAACTTCCTGCTGTTCTCACAGCCCAGTGACGTCACGGTACTCCAGCCATCATATAGTCGCCCAGGCTAGCGGATAAGTATGAAGGAGACAACACGGCCTTAGGCCCACAGGCCCTGGCCTCCTAGTGACTCTTAGTTTCTTATGGCTCTTCTTCAAGATAATTGGGCCCTTTAACCAGGCTGGCCCTGCCCAGCCCTTTGGCCAAACCTCCTTCATGAACATGAATCACTCCCTGGGGCCCTCATTTCCTCCTGACTTCTGGAGTGGGCCAGCACACTCCTGCAACTGAGGTGCTCTTGCTCCTGCTGGCTTCAGGTGCTGGGAGGAGGGCACATAGAGATGGTTTCTGTCAGTCTCTGAGGTAAAGATGCAATTCACACATTATGACGCCCTTATGAGCCGCAGGTGGAAGGTGGGGGCAGTGGCCTTCCCCGGCATTTCCAGTGACTGCTGGCCAGGCCTCAGGCAAGAGTAAGTAAGACAGGCACAGGTTCAGCTTGTCACTTCGAGATGATTTCACAGCACTGCCTAGCCTCTGGGCAGAATCTAAAAGAGCAGCAAAGCTTCAAGTGCCATTGCTTAAGCCTGGTGACCATGTCAGGGGAGAAAGCAGAGTTGAGATTCTTCTATGGATGGTACTAGTTAAAGGGCCAGGGGCTCCTGTGTAAATGCCTAACATGGCCATCGTGACATGTTCAAGTCCAAGAAGCCAGGTGGCAGCCACAGACCTCAGGGGTGGTGTTGTGGAGTTCTTGACAGTAGGCAAGAGAGGTCCCAGCAGTGCTCAGGGCCCTGGGCAGCACAAGCAAGCCAACGGGGGCTTCCTAGTGCACCTGAGGACCTGCCCTGGGGTTCGAGCTCACCAGTCAGGTGTACACTCTGATCTTGGCGAGGGTCCAGGGGACAATATCAAAGGGATGACTTCAAAGCTTCAGTGTTTTCTGAAAGCCCAGAAGTCCTCATCAGGCAAGAGCAGGTGGCGGCAGGGGGCGGTGACAGCTGAGAAACCCAGAGCTGGAAGGCCTGGGCCAGCTGGGAACATCAGGGCAGGTGGAGGCAGGGTGGGAAGGTGGAGCATTTGCCCAGGCACGGGGGGGGGGGGGGGGGGGCAAGGGCCTGGGGAGTTCACTCCAGACCTAGTTCTGCTCTAGGCCACCCAGCCCCAGGCTCCCTCTTTGGTATAGTGCCACTTGCTCTCGGATGAGAATGTTGCTAACTGATCCTTCCCCCAAAGAGGGGGCTCCTGAGCAGGGATCTTAGATTGCTTCTGATACTGACGCCCCTCCTCCCGGCGTCCCTCAGAACAGTCTGGGAGAGCCCCCACCCACTGCTCTCCCTCCTCCTCCCCCATGCCCTGAGCCAAGCAGGCCACCTGCCAGGACTTTCATCAAAGTGGGAAAGAAGGTGTCCTCACCCCACTTATGGGCCAACCAGCCCAGCCCTTGGCCTCCCTCTGCACTCATCTGAAAGCCCACCCTCATAGGCCCCCACCGGTGGCCAGGCTGTGCCCGATGAGAGAGCGGAAGGGAAGAGAAGGTTGACCTGTGCATTCCTGTAGCTCACCCCATTAGGACACCCCTATACACATGAATCTGGGCCCAAGGCCTCTGGCCCTCAGCTCTCCCTACTCTCTGGGATTCTTGTCTTGCTATTGAGACCTCCATTCACCTCTGGGTGAATGTTCTTAGGATGTCCCTGCCTCTAAAGGCCCACCTCTGCTCTCCTCAAGCTCTCTCATGTCCCCAAGAACAGGGTCAGTGACAAGAGAATGGCCAGGACAGATTTTCTAGGATAGGGGTAGGCAGAGGCCTGCAGAGAGTCAGCAGAGAGAAGCGAACAGCTACAGAGGAAAGAGCTGTGAGAATCTGCCCAAAAACAGCAGGCCCTTATCCTAGGACACCAGAGGCCTCGGCATGCTTAATCAACCATGGAAGGTAGTACTGGTTGCCCATGGTAAGGCGCCAGGCACAGGGTGAAGGGAAGAGGTGAGAGGAGCAGCAGTTGCACTCTGGAGAGTCATTGGAGGTTGAGGTCCATGTGAGGCCAATAACCCTCACTTAGATCCTGTGCTAGAGAAAAGAGCGGCTTTCCCGGCTTTCCTGGCTGTCCAGGCTTTCCCTCTACCTACACATAAGCCGGCCACACCGGCTTGAGCTCTTTCTCATCCTGTCCCTGTGGGAGCCTCTTCAACAAAGACCTGAAGCACTCTCTGTGGGAGGGAACAGGAGTCCAACCATGGGCAGCACCGGGTGAGCACGGCATGAATGGAGGGTCTCACAGAGGCAGACAGACATCCTTGAAGTGTTAGCCAGAAGCCCACACTGTGAAGGAGAGAGCTCTCTAACACTGGAAAATATATGAGCTGAGGCCCACTGGGGTACACTATGAGGGGCATCACAAATGGCCTGGGCTGGGGTGGGGTCGGCGATCTGTGGAGTATAGCCACTGCTCACTAACAGCCAAAACGAGAACAGCTTAAGCGAACAGACCTGGAAATGGGATGGGCCCAGACCTCACTCACCGGAGGAAGCCTCACCACCACCCAGCTGCTTCCTCCTCCACTCAGCCTCCCCTCAGCAGGCGGCAAGCAGTGCACCTGCCCTCAGGTGTACTGATACCCACTAAGCCCCAGAACCTTGGAGACGTGACTCCCTGTCATCTTCATGGGGTCTGTCTTGTGTTATGGGGACCCTTTCTGTCCTCATCCAAGGATGGAAAGGGGGGGGCGTGCTTGCATAGCTTGCATAGATTGGCCCCTGTCACCTGTGGCAGCCATTGCTGCAGCCTCACTCCTTCCGGAACGCCTCCCCAGATGTTTGGGTAAAGGGACTGGGGGGTGGGAGGGGCATCACTGTCCCTGTTGATCTCGGGGATCCTGTCGATCAGGGGTTAGCTACTCATGCAGGTTCTTTGTATCTGCGCTCAACTGGGGACCAGCCCTAGGCAGTGAGCAGCAGGTGGGTCAAGAAAGCAGGATGGCACCCCACCCCTCCCCAGGCCATCCCCACCACAGCACCTGAGCCTACTCCCCTCCCCTTCAGACATCAACGAGTGCTTGACGAACAATGGAGGCTGCGACCACTTCTGCCGAAACACAGTGGGCAGCTTTGAATGCGGCTGCCAAAAGGGGCACAAGCTACTGACGGACGAGCGGACATGCCAAGGTGAGCTCCCGCCAGGCCCCAGCTACCACTCACAGTCTGTTGCCATGGTCAGTGTCCCTGCGCTCCAGGAGAGGAAAGCACCCAAACCGGCTAGCTCAAGATACAGGATTCTCAGGCTCTTGCTGCCTGCTCTTGTCTGTCTTTCATGACTTAGAGCCACACAGTCCAACCCTGTCCCCTTCAGGGATGAGAAGAGAAGTGGGTATGGTAGTGCATGCCCCAATCCCAGCTGGGGCATGAGTCTAGCCTGGGCTGCACAGGGGGACCTAATTTAATATGTGTCGGGGGGGGATATATACATATATATACATACATACACAGATACACATACACACACACACACACACACACACACACACACACACACACACACACA